>NC_140165.1:9155582-9240582 GCF_963971535.1 Notolepis coatsorum | reverse complement strand
TTATTCACGTCAGCAATACCGTCAAATCAGAACAGCTTAGTTGAGTGAGGGAAGATCTCGTGAACTCGAGACTAGACTGATGAGTCAATATGATAATTAACGACACAGACCACAATTATATAATCCCCAATTGCTAGGAAACAATGCTAAACACTGGAAAAGGCCATTTATAATGCATGGGACCTTTGTGTGTGAGCATGTGTGTGTGTGTGTCTGTGTGAGTGTGAGTGTGTGTGTATGTGTGTGTGTGTGTGTGTGTGTGTGTGTGTGTGTGTGTGTGTGTGTGTGTGTGACACGTGTGTATATGTTTATATGTATGTATGAGCATACTGTACACATGTGTGTATATGTATGTATGTATGTATGTATGTATGTATGTATGTATGTATGTATGTATGTATGTATGTATGTATGTATGTATGTATGTATGTATGTATGTATGTATGTATGTATGTATGTATGTATGAGCATACACACGTGTGTGTATCTGTGTGTGTGACATGTTTGTATGTTTATGTATGAGTAGAAATGTGTGTGTGTGTGTGTGCACGTGCATGAGTGTGTGCGTGTGCACTCGACTGACGGTGAGCACCTGTTTTTTGGCGAGTGATGTGGCGCCTGTTTTGGCGATGTGATGGCGAGCACCTGTTCTTCCTTGGATGAATGACTGCCTTTGTAAACAAGTGCACACAGGAACCTGATACACACGCTATTGCTCCGCTGGCCGCGGTACAGCGACGATCACATTTACTACGGAAAAGGCCAGGGCGCGTATCCCGGTGGACAGGCTGACCTGTGTGTGGACACAATTCTAACAAAAATGTGTTCCCGATTAGAGCAATTTGAGAAAGTCATGGCGTTTTACATGGTTGTGATAACTCTTTGTCTTCGGTTCCCGCTGAGTGGTTTTATTGTTCCCAGACTGGGGAGTTGGCTTGCGGTCGGTCGGTATAGTTGGACAGAAACAACACAGTGTGGAAACATTCCAGAGGTGTAGACGGCTTCAAAGTAACAACAATAACAGTTACAGGACACAAGTATATGTCTCGTTTGCTAATGCGAATAGTTGACAAGGAAACTATAAAAAAAGGAAGGGTCATTACGTCAGAATACCAGCGGTAAAAAAATATATATATGTTGGTGATATTGTGCAAAGATGAACTGTACCCCCATGTATGAAACAAAATAAAATTAAATAAAATTAAATGAAAATTAAATGGTGCCAGACTTCGGTGCCAGTTCTATTGAAGCCTATGGGAGAATAATATCAAGTTTGTTTATTATTTGTCATAATAAAATACAGAATACGTTATGATGAAATGCTAGTTTCTGTGTGAGCCCCTGAGAGTTCAAGTTTCAAGTTTCGTTAATAGTTGTCATACAGAAGTACAGAATACTTTTATACAAAATGCTTCTTACTGTTACGCTCCAGAGACTGTGCTAGACAAGATAAGTATGAAATAAAATAGTATAGCATGTAAAATAGAAGTAAAAATAGAGGTCACAGTGTTCAGTATAGACATATGTACAATGTTCGATGCAGAATAGAAGTAACTGAGTTACCATACAATATACAATATACTATGCAATGTACTAATATACAATACTATATAGTGCAGAGCAGAAATGGGATGAGGTACAATGTAGGTACAATTTACAGTAAGGTGTACGAGTTGTAGTGCAAATCCTTTACCAATAAATATAAAGTGTAAAGTGTGTTTAGGTGATCTAAAGTGTGGAGAGTGGGTGCTGCAGTGTGTTGTTTGTTTAAGTGAGTGTGTGCGTGTGGGTGTGTGTGCTGTGTGCATTTGATGGTTGTTGCATAGTGTTTATTGTTCGTTGAGCAGCCTGATGGCCTGGGGGTAGAAGCTTCTTCTGAGTCTTTCTGTGCTCGCCTTAAGACTCCGGTATCGCTTGCCTGACCGCAGCAGTTCAAAGAGGCAGTTGTTCGGGTGGCTGGAGTCCTTGATGATTCTCTTAGCCTTACCCCTGCACCGCTTGTTGTAAATGTTCTGGAGGGTGGGAAGCCCCCCTCCAATTGTGCGTTCGGCTGAACGTGTCACTCTTTGTAGTCTGCTACGGTCTTGTGCAGTGCTATTCCCAAACCAGGAGGTGATGTTGCCAGTCAGGATGCTCTCTATTGTACATGAGTAGAAGTTCTTAAGGATCTTCTGACTGACTTGGAACTTCCTTAGGCGCCTGAGGAAGTAGAGGTGTTGTCGTGCCTTCTTCACAACACTGTCAATGTGTGTGGTCCATGTCAAGTCCTCGGATATGTGGGCTCCGAGGTACTTGAAACTGTTCACTCTCTCAACCGGTGCCCCGTCGATGCTGAGGGGGCTGTAGTCCTTGACCCTCGACTTCCTGAAGTCCACAATCATCTCTTTTGTTTTGCTGACGTTCAGGGAGAGGCAGTTCTCCTGACACCACTGTGACAGATTCTCTACCTCTTCCAGGTAGGCCCTCTCGTCGTTGTCATCAGCAAATTTGATGATTGTGTTGTTGTTCCGCTGTGCCACGCAGTCATGTGTGTACAGGGAGTAGAGGAGGGGGCTCAGAACACAGCCCTGGGGGGCCCCTATGTTGAGCGTGATGGATGAGGAGGTGCAGTTGCCTGCTCTTACCACCTGGGGTCTGCCCGTCAGGAAGTCCAAGACCCACTGGCAGAGGTCATAGTTCAAGCCCAGGTCCCTGAGCTTGGCTATGAGTTTGGAGGGGACTATGGTATTGAATGCTGAGCTGTAGTCGATGAACAGCATTCTCACATAGTTCCCCTGCCTCTTGTCCAGGTGTGATGCTGCTGTGTGCAGTGTACTACATACAGTAAAAAAAAAAAAGTAATTAAGAAGTAAGTAAAAAGTAAGTAAAGGAAGGTTAGTCAATATACATACAATATACAATACAGAGTAAAATTAGTAACAGTGAGGTACAATTCAGAAATGAGATGTGGTACAAAACTTAGGGTAAGGTGCAAATGAGGTATGAATGTAGTGCAAATCTCTATAGATAAATATAAAGTGTGTTAAAGTGTCTAAAGTGAGTAGAGTGAGTGGTAAGGTGAGTGTTTGTTTAAAGTGAGTGTACTGTGTACATGTGTGTACAGCATACATACAAGCTATCTGAGGAAATATACATCAATCAACCAATATATCAAACGTTAGCTAGTTAACAAGGCAACAAATTGCAAATGATTGTGACATCCGAGGTAATAACCTGTTTGAATACATAGTCATAAACGAGGAGATTGCCAATCTCATTTAACTCAATGTCGGCCGAACTGAAAGTTTCCACACTTGGCACCATTGTGCGTCCATGTGCCACACGGTGACGTGATGACCCTTCATTCTGTTATAGTGTCCTTGATAGTTGACAGGAAATACATTTGGGTCCAAACGGATCCCTACAGTAGCAACATAATGCCAGCAAAACCGTCTATAATACGCAAAACGCAAACAATGATGTCATCACGAAAGTGCAAAGTTATACAATACTTTCGCCGCCCCCTTCTCCCCCTTTCTTTCTCTCTCCCTCCCTCTCCCACCCCAGTTAGGACAGCCGAAACCCGTCCAATATTTCGCGGTCGACTAAAGACGCACTTCTTCAACCATTATCTAAAATAATAATAATATTAAAGAAATTATAAAATAAAATCTAACCCTAACTAACCTTACTGTCATTCACTTGTCCTAATATACTAACCTACACTGTAGCACTCAACACTTTGATGAACATTGTTACTCAGCTGATAGAGTTGTGCCCTTCCTGATGACTTGTCGTACAGAACTTGTAAGTCGCTTTGGATGAAAGCGTCAGCTAAATGACTAAATGTAAATGTAAATGTCTCTCTCTTTCTTTCCGTCTGCTCCACCTGTTTTCTCACAGCCTATATCCAGGTCTGTCGGGCGCTGATGATTGCCTCTGTGTGTCTGGGTTTCTTCGGAGCGACCTTCGCCCTGGTGGGGATGAAGTGCACCAAGATCGGGGGCTCGGAGACGACCAACGCCCGGCTGACCGTCGTTTCGGGACTTCTCTTCATCCTCAGTGGTAAACGGAGCTCCACTAGGCCTGAATATACTTCCCGCGTCCGTGGATGCGCGTTGGTGCTGGGCTGTAGCCAGCTAGCGTTGATGCTATCCAATGCTAACAACATTAGCTAAATGCTAACCAACTGAGGTAAACGTTAAATACAGACAACGTTTGCTACAATTACAGTGGTATCCTGAGGTAACATTAAATACAGACAACGTTTGCTAGTCGAAAGGACTGGACACACACACGGACAAGTTAAACATCAATCAATTAATTTATTACAACACAGGTAGTTTGAGCTGCCTCCGACCGCACCACGGGACTATTATATTATATACGGCTTTGAGCTCTCTCTCTCTCCTGCCGATTAAAATCCACAGCTCTTCCTCCTCCTCATCACCGGCTGCCTGTGTAGCTGCACTCGCGCCGCGGTGTGTGTGTGTCTCTCCGTTGAAAACTATAGCGTCGGCTCAAAACAAAAGCACAGAACCGGCGTTGCTTATTAACCTGGGGGGAGCCTCATGCGCATGCGCGGCGTAGGGGGTAAACGAGCGTAGAGCGCTGGTATTCACGCAGGAGAGCGCTGGCCAACGCTGGCCAATCAGAGCAACGCGGAAGGGCATGTTGGTTGCCGAAAGTATTCACGCGGGGGGGTCGTGTCTTTGTTTGAACTTATTTTAACGTTCATTTATATCATCCCATCATCGGTAGGGTTGGGATCAAGTCACTTTAATTTGAAATGAATAAAATTTCTTTCTAATTAAAATCCCAAAACCTTTGACATGAAAGGTTTGTCCTGTCCAACCTATTGACAGGTAAACAGCCATTTCTGTTGACATTTTTTATCAAATTGAAAGTGAATTCATCCCACATCATCGGTTGAAGTTCGACCCTTTTTTACTTCTACCACATTACAAATATTTTTGGAGAAACTATTGTAAACCTTTGTTTACCTTTGTTTACTTTGTGTCCTGGCAGGACTGTGCAGCATGACGGCCTGCTCCATATACGCTCACAGGATCACCACTGACTTCTTTGACCCGTTCTTTGTTGCTCAGAAGTAAGTGTTGGGGATATGATCACTCATTTAACTCTTTCTCTGCCACGCTGGGAACGGGATATGGCTATGTGCTGCCACGCATTAAACCAATGGAGTCGGTCACCTTGTTTGCAGGGCTATAACTATATTCTATATTATAGCTATGGATGCAATACTATGGCCCATTTGACATCGAGTATCTATCGTTCAAGATGTGAAAAAGAAATAATTTTTCCATCCATACATTCCAGTTTTATACCGTGGTGAATATAAGTATGGTTTTAGAGCGGTTTAGGGTAATTCCTGGGAGGCTAGTAATAGCCCGCTACGTGTATTATACTTAATCCATTGGCATTTCGTCCCTACACACGCTACACTTAAAAATTCAAATGCATATGATCGGTATTATGTTCCATCATGAATGCATGAAGGGGGGGGGGGGGTCGTTTCTGATTAATTGATTGTCAATAACGGCATTCGTTAGTACAACACCATACGCTGATCAGGGCGATGGCTATGAAAACAAGGCACAATCAAGCTGAAATTGACGTTAAATTGCTCTTACCTGTGGCCGGTGGGATTCCAAAAAGAATATTCCAATTATTTGATTGCCATCTGGTAGATCGTATGTCCATTTGGCCCACGACATAACCCACCACAGCATAATGAATCGGCGGTCCCGAAAACGATTCAATGCGATCGGGTGAAGCCCTAGGTTCATGTTACTAGAAAAGTCCGCCCGGACCAATATAACATATATATATATATCGATATAACAGAGAGTTTCAAAGGAAGTGCAATACCGGCCGCATAACACCAGGCGGCGGTATTGAACTTTTGCGATCTCAGACTCATTCCCTATGGTAACACCAGGCTCCCTGGATGGATAATGAATGGAAATAGCGAATAAATGATCAAATAACGTATATATATATATGGTTGGCGTTCAACGATTGACGGCCAATAACGTATATAATCGTTGTTGGCAGAGAAAGAGTTAAAGGAACACGCCAACATTTTGGGAAATTAGCTTACAGTCTTCTCCAGACAGAGACAAGAAGATATGTACCAGTTTCCTCTCTGTGCGTTCAGTAGAAAGCTATCTGGCTGCATGTTAGCCTAGCTTAGCACAATGAATGGAAGTGGACATGGCCAGTTAGCCTTCGGGAGAGGTGTTAGTTGGACAATGCCTAGGCTAACCGGTCATGTCCGCTTCCATTAATTGTGCTAAGCTAGGCTAACATGCAGCCAGATAGCCTTCTAATTGCCTACTGCAGCTTTAATAATGGAGCAAACAATTTTGTGTTACTGTATATCACCACTAATCTCACTTACAGTACATGTTTAAATAATGTACCATCTTATTGTGTGTACTAAATTGTGTTCTTGTTCATTGTTTGTTATGCTAGTATTGCTATATTGTTATGTATAATATCTATTATTGGTAAGGCACAATAATCATTTCATAACAGACCAATAAATAAATCATCATCAATCATCTCACCTGATAAAAATATATTGATTAGATAAGCAGGTATTTAGTTTTAGGTGTCTTCTCTCTCTCTCTTTCTCTCTCTCTCTCTCTGTTGGTTTGAGCAGGTTTTAGTTGCAGGTGTCTTCTTGCTCTGTGTAGGTTTGAGCAGGTTTTAGTTTCAGGTGTCTTCTCTCTCTCTCTTTCTCTCTCTCTCTCTCTCTCTCTCTCTCTCTCTCTCTCTCTCTCTCTCTCTCTCTCTCTCTCTCTCTCTCTCTCTCTCTCTCTCTCTCTCTCTCTCTCTCTTCTCTCTCTCTCTCTGTAGGTTTGAGCAGGTTTTAGTTTCAGGTGTCTTCTCTCTCGCTCTGTGTAGGGTTGAGCAGGTTTTAGTTTCAGATGTCTTCTCTCTCTGTAGACTTGAGCAGGTTTTAGTTGCAGGTGTCTTCTCTCTCTAGGTTTGAGCAGGTTTTCGTTTCAAGTGTTTTCTCTCTGTAAGTTTGAGCATATTTTTTATCCACTTTTTCTCCTTCTTTTTCTGTTTTTCTCCCATCCCAATGTTAGTCGTGCCAATTCCCAATCCCCTTCCTGGTCGCTGCGCACTTACCCCCCACAGTCGGTCTGGGAGAGTGGAGGCTACCACGTGCTTCCTCCGACACACGTCCAGCCAATCAACCGCTTCTTTTCACCTGGCAGCGCGGATTCTCACTGAGAGGGCGTAGCGTGTGGAAGGATCACACTATCCCACTCAGGTCCTATCCGCGCTTAGCAGGCGCCCCGACCGAACTGTAGGAGTCGCTGTTTACAACGACCCGGACCCACCCCGCCAGCTTCTCCCACCCTCTAATACTGCCAATTGTATTAGTGTGAACGGCCAGCCAAGCTGGTGACAACCCCGGAGCTGTGAGCTGGATTCGAACAGGCGAATCCAGCCGCTCCGGGGTTGGTGACGAACGCCCCCCCTCCCCTGTCTTGATCGTTGCTCGCATGTGCCCCCCACTGGTCGGTCGTAGGGAGGGTTGAAGAATCCATCGCATGTCCCCTCCGATACACGCGGAGTCAGCCAGCCACTTCTTTTCACCTGCCAGCGTGGAATCTCATTGGTGAGGTGTAACGTGTGGGAGGCTCACACTACCCTCAACATCTCCTGTCCTCGCTGTGCAGGCGCCCTGACCGACCTGTAGGAGTCGCTGTTTACAACGACCAGATTACCACCCATCGACTCCCCTCTTGCTAACTCTGCCAATTGAGTCGGTATGACGGCCGGCCCAAGCCGGAGGCAACGCTGACAGCCGGATTCGATACCGGTGTCTCACGCGTTGGTGCCCAGCGCTTAGACCGCTGCGCCACCCAGCCGCCTAAGTTTGAGCAGGTTTTAGTTGCAGGTGTCTTCGCTCTCTGTAGGTGTGAGCAGGTTTTAGTTTCAGGTGTCTTCTCCCTCTCTGTTGGTTTGAGCAGGTTTTAGTTTCAGGTGTCTTCTCCCTCTCTGTTGGTTTGAGCATGTTTTAGTTTCAGGTGTATCTCTCTCTCTCTCTGTTGGTGTGAGCAGGTTTTAGTTGCAGGTGTCTTCTCTCTCTGTAGGTGTGAGCAGGTTTTAGTTGCAGGTGTCTTCTCTCTCTGTAGGTGTGAGTAGGTTTTTGTTATGGTTTGTAACCGACCCCAATCGCACAACACAAGACAGGTATGATGGTTTGCCAAGAAACAGATATTTATTGAACAACAGGGAAAAACAGGGAAAAGGGCACTGTCCCTTTAAGGGAGAATCACAAATACCGGAATATAATATGAGGGGAAGGAAAGGTGCCTTTAAGAGGCGGGCAGGAAAAGGGAACACTAAGGGAAAGTAAGGGAACGCCTAAGGGAAGGTTAAGGGAACGCCTTGGGACAGAGGAACTAGAGACTAGGTAACCAGGGACAAGGAGAACTAGGGAGAGAGGACTAGGGACTAGGAGAGCTAGGGAACAGGAGAAACGGGGACTAGGGGAACTAGGGACAAGGAACTAGGTGGAACTAGAAGGGGAGAACTAGGGAACAGGAACTAGGTGGAACTAGAAGGGGAGAACTTGGGACCAGGAACTAGGTGGAACTAGAAAGGGGAGAACTAGGGAACAGGAACTAGGTGGAACTAGAAGGGGAGAACTTGGGACCAGGAACTAGGTGGAACTAGAAAGGGGAGAACTAGGGACCAGGAACTAGGTGGAACTAGAAAGGGGAGAACTAGGGAACAGGAACTAGGTGGAACTAGAAAGGGGAGAACTAGGGAACAGGAACTAGGTGGAACTAGAAAGGGGAGAACTAGGAAACAGAGGGGACTGAGGCCCGCGGAGGCGGGCTGGGAAACAGGGAGGAACTGGGAGGACTGGTGGAAATCATCTGGGCCGCTCTGCAGGACAGAGGAGATAGTTAATGCACAAAGGGGAAAAACAGAGCAGGTGCAGAACAGTCCAAATAACAAAGTGAACAAAGTAATAATATCTTCGTGTGACAAACACACAGGGGGAGATGTAAAGTCCAAAAATACTATTCTAAGTGAGAACCAAAAACAGAGGCAATACGCTGGGAGAGTGACATCACAATCTAAACTCACCCAGGCGTATGCGTAATGGTACAGGAAACGCAGCGGGAAGGGGGCAAGGGGCATTACGCTGAGTGAGTGACATCACAATCAAAACTCACCCAGGCGTATGCGTAAAGGGTACAGGGACAGCAACGGGAACGGGGGCAAAAAGCACTACGCTGGGTGAGTGACATCACAATCAAAACTCACCCAGGCGTATGCGTAATGGTACAGGGACAGCAACGGGGACGGGGGCAAAAAGCACTACGCTGGGTGAGTGACATCACAATCAAAACTCACCCAGGCGTATGCGTAATGGTACAGGGACAGCAACGGGGCGAGGGCATCGCCACCGGGTGGCTGGCTGTCCGAGCCGAGGAACAGAGTGCTGGAACAACGGCGGTGGCGAGGATGTCGTCCACCGGGTAGCCGCTGTCGGAGCCGAGGAACAGAGTGCGCGCCACACCTTGGTGTGCGCGTCGGAACAGTGGCGGTGGCGAGGATGTCGTCCACCGGGTAGCCGCTGTCGGAGCCGAGGAACAGAGTGCGCGCCACACCTTGGTGTGCGCGTCGGAACAGTGGCGGTGGCGAGGATGTCGTCCACCGGGTAGCCATTGACGGAGCCGAGGAACAGAGTGCGCGCCACACCTTGGTGTGCGCGTCGGAACAGTGAGACGCCTCGGGGTGCGTCTGCGAGGAGGAGTGTGCCAAGCACGAAGGTCTAGAAGATGCGCGTTGCGCGCTGGTCTGGAGAGCGTGCCAAGCTCGAGGGTTCTTGGAAGATGCGCGTTGCGCGCTGGTCTGGAGAGCGTGCCAAGCTCGAGCGTCCTTGGAAGATGCGCGTTGCGCGCTGGTCTGGAGAGCGTGCCAAGCTCGAGGGTTCTTGGAAGATACGCGTTGCGCGCTGGTCTGGAGAGCGTGCCAAGCTCGAGCGTCCTTGGAAGATGCGCGTTGCGCGCTGGTCTGGAGAGCGTGCCAAGCTCGAGGGTTCTTGGAAGATGCGCGTTGCGCGCTGGTCTGGAGAGCGTGCCAAGCTCGAGCGTCCTTGGAAGATGCGCGTTGCGCGCTGAGGACTGGAGAGCGTCTGCGCTGGTCTGGATGAGCGTCAGGACGAACAGCTGCGCGGGGGTCTGCAGTGGAACGCTGGGGTGCCTCCCGTGGAAGTACAGGGAGCGCAGACCAGTCTCCCCCACAGGCAACGGCGACAGCTGGCGAAGGCTGGAGCAAACATCTCGACGCCGGAGAATGGAACAGCATAGGCAGACAGAGGATCTCCCGAAAGAGTCTAGATGTTTAGAGAATATGACTCGGCAAGTATACAACACGACCCCACGCCAAAACGAGGGGAAGCGCCCTGGTATTTAAAGCCCACAGGGGGACTAATTAGCCTGCCACCACAGGTGCGAGAGATAATAGAATATCAAACAGGTGTGGCCACTAAGGGTAAGGAACGAAAGGGTGGGGGCTAGAGAGAGTGAGTAGGGAATTCCTAACAGTAGGCTTAAAGAAGACAGAGAATAGGGAATTCCTAACAGTAGGCTTAAAGAAGACAGAGAAAAGGTAGTGAGCAGCGGGCAAAACCTCACAGTTTTAGTTTCAGGTGTCTTCTCCCTCTCTGTTGGTTTGAGCAGGTTTTAGTTTCAGGTGTCTTAATTCTCTCTGTTGGTTTGAGCAGGTTTTAGTTTCTGGTGTCTTCTCTCTCTCTCTGTAGGTGTGAGCAGGTTTTAGTTTCAGGTGTCTTAATTCTCTCTGTTGGTTTGAGCAGGTTTTAGTTTCAGGTGTATCTCTCTCCCTCTCTGTTGGTTTGAGCAGGTTTTAGTTTCAGGTGTCTTAATTCTCTCTGTTGGTTTGAGCAGGTTTTAGTTTCAGGTGTCTTCTCTCTCTGTAGGTTTGAGCTGGGAGCTGCTCTCTTTATTGGCTGGTCAGGCTCTGTGCTGTGTATCCTGGGAGGCCTCGTCTTCTGCCTCTCCCTATCACAAGGCTTCAGTATGAGGCAAGTTGCTTTGTGTGTGTTTGTGTCATATTTTGATTGACATGTTTTGGCAATTAATCACGAGTTCTGTCAGTACAGCATCGGATCTGTCATCAACAAAAGACTGAACTGATTTAAAATCATTTAGAGAGACTGCACAGCAAGTCATTGCAGCAGGTTCATTTAAACTGTAATTATGCTATCGTAAGTACAAAGCATCCAGCAATCTCTCTCAACATCTTGTCTCATAATAATACACATTAAGGACAAATTGTACGCTAGTTATTTTTGATTAGCTGTATGTATAGTACCGGCTGAACGTTTCCTTTGTTCGTGTTTAGCAACAGGGCGTTATTTAAGTGAAAGTCACCTTGAACAAGGTATTACCTTTTCCTGTATTGTTCTGAACCATAGTATGGTACAGGGGAGCGTTCTACTAACACTCCAGGGCCAAAGTGCTGGTCATACTGTATTTTTGATTGGTTATTAATGGTTATTAAACAGTAAACAGCACAAATTGTTATTAAGAAGCAATATGGACAGAATACCAGACAAAGATGTCGATTGCAATACTCAGATACAATAAAATTGACGTCAGATAGTCCTTACCTGTGATCGGGAGTATTCCAAAAATAATATTCCAATTGTTTGATCGCCACCTGGTACATCCGATGTCCATTTGGTCGACGGCATAACCCACCACAACATATGGATCGGGGATATTTGACGCGCTTCAATGGAACCGGGAGAACCGCTCCATTCGCCCGACAAGGAAAAGTGAAACCGGAGACATTTGGCCATTACACAGGCCAAGATACAAGGTTACAAAGGGTGCTCGATACCGCCGTCTAGCTGGATGCGGCCGGTATTGCACTTTGGCGAACATAGACTCATTCCCTATGGATCAATGAATACAAATATCGAAAATAACGAGTATACTCGTTGTTGGCGTTCAAGCGTCGGCTCCCAATAACGAGTAAACTCGTTGTTGGCGGGGAATGAGTTAAAGGAGCACGCCAACATTATGGGAAATGCACTTATCATTTTCTCCAGAGTCAGACAAGAAGATAGATACCAATTTCCTTTTTCCAGTAGAAAGGTATCCGGCTGTAAGATAGCCTAGCTTAGCACAAATGAATGGAAGCGGATATGGACCACCTAGCCTAGCTGTTGGCCAAAAACATCTCTCCTGGAGTTTTAAGCTAGTCTTCCATTCATTTGTGCTAAGCTAGGCTAGCTTGCAGACGGATAGCTTTCTACTGAATGCACAGAGAGGAAATTGGTATCTCTATCTTATTGTCTGACTCTGGAGAAAGTGGTAAGCACATTTCCAATAATGTTGGCATGTTTCTTTAAGGCAGTGAATGAAGAACTGAGTCTTATCTATTGTCCTGTTAACCTGTCAACCATCAAAGCATAGGAATCAATTTGCTGCGACAAATTGGAGACACTTAAACCTTTGCCAAGCTTTATTTATATATAGCCTACCAACGTCATTGTACCACTGAATCAAAATATGTTTTAGATAAAGAATGAGAAGAATCCACATTTTGCCATTCTATTTAAAGGAACACGCCAACATTTTGTGAAATTATCTTACCGTCTTCTCCAGAGAGAGACAAGAAGATGGATACCAGTTTCCTCTCTGTGCGTTCAGTAGAAAGCTATCTGGCTGCATGTTAGCCTAGCTTAGCACAATGAATGGAAGCGGACATGGCCGGTTATCCTTCGGGAGAGAGGTGTTAGTTGGACAATGACTAGGCTAACCGGCCATGTCCACTTCCATTCATTGTGCTAAGCTAGGCTAACGTGCAGCCAGATGGCTTTCTACTGAACGCACAGAGAGGAAACTGGTATCTATCTTCTTGTCTCTCTCTGGAGAAATGTCGGCGTGTTCCTTTAAGTCAAATCCCAAAGGGTGTTGACATCTGTTTGTTTTTCCGATTCTAAACCAAGACTTTTCCCCCCACCCGTCATGTCCCGTGTGTCTCTAGCCACGCTGAGTACTCCTACAGCGCAGCGACATCGTTTGTGCCCATGCGCAACAAGCAGAGCAGGACGACACCCAGCGTCCCACAGAAACAACCCGAAGAACTGGCTGAACCTTCCAGACAGTTCGCAAGGAGGAACGCCTATGTGTGACATCGGTCAGACTGTTGAGCTATGGCTGTTGTGAACTCTCACCCATGTCGCCGTCACAACTTCAGTTGACTGTTTCACCTCTAAACCACTTTGTAGTAGAGGACCAATCAAGAACGTGCGCAACAACTCAGAAACAAATGACTATATAACAGGCCCTTTTCACGGCAGCCATTTTGACGTGTCATCGCAGGGTAAAGGTGTAATTAATAACAGTAATTAGGGTCCATTTAGTTGTGTCACAGCCATTCCAGTGAGACAGCGTGCACAATAGGGTCCCATGGGCACACCACAAATGGAACGGGACCATACTTAAAGGAACATTATAGGAAATGTGCTCATCATCTTCTCCAGAGTCAAGGAGATAGATATCAATGTCCTCTCTGTGTGCGTTCAGTAGAAAGCTATCGGGCTGCAAGCTAGCCTATAGCTTAGCACAAATTAATGGAAGTGGATACGGATCAGCTAGCTGTTGGCCAAAAACACCTCTCCTGGAGTTTAATGTTTTTAATTACACCTGTATTTACCCACTGTGAAAAGGGCCTGTGGGATTTCTTGATGATGTTTTGGCTGGAGAAGGTAGCTAATGCTACACAATTTATACATTTTATAACTGCCAGTTGCTGTAATGTCGATGTAGTACTGTGTTTTCCACCCTGCTGTCCACCGTCCACTACAATTTTTTTTACATACAATCTGACACTGTAATTGCAATGGAAACTTCAATAGCTTATAGTACAATGTTGTTAAGAACCTTGAAATAGATAAGAGCTAAGCTGTAGATTTATCTTTCAAGCAAGATTACAAAATTGGTCTTCTCTGTCAATAGGCTATAAACAAAATACATCAGATAAGCTTGTTTTCCCTCCAGGAGCAGGAAATTCAACTTGGCACAGAACCCCATTCCTTCCCTCACCTGGGTCACCTTCAGCGAGCTGCTGCCCCCAGACCAGCCTAATATATCCCTTGACAGGGGGGGGGGGGGGGGGGGGTAGGTGCTTGGTCTGCCATGGGAGCGACCCAAGTTTGGATCCAGGTGGGTTACTGTGGTGCCATGACCTGGATGGGCTTCCCAGTGGTGGGAAGTTGAAGGGGGGGGGGGGGGGGGGGTGTATCAGAGTAGACCTGCCTGAAGACAAATATCTCCTTTAGCCAGTGGTGACTCCCCCTTTGGCTGATTGGTGGATGTTTGCTTTCCCTAGCGGGTGACCAGGGTTAGAATCTAGGTGGGTTATATTAGTGGGTTATATTGTACTCAAGTACTGTACCTAAGTACAATTTCGAGGTACTTCATTTGAATATTTATTTTCATTGTAGGGAACTTTGTACATTTACTCCACTACATTTCAATGGAAATGTTCTACTTTTTACTCCACCATATTTATCTGAAACCATCAGTTACTCGTTACTTTGACGAAAAAGGACCACATACCACTTTAACATAACCTTTGATCAGAGTAGCATATTTGGACCACCTACCACATTAACACAATATTTAATCAGAGCAGCATAACTGGACCACATACCACTTTAACATCACCTTTAATCAGAGCAGCATACCTGGACCACATACCACTTTAACATCACCTTTAATCAGAGCAGCATACCTGGACCACCTACCACTTTAACATCACCTTTAATCAGAGCAGCATAACTGGACCACATACCACTTTAACATAACCTGTAGAGGTCAATGGATCAAGGTTTGAATGCTCCTAAGCACTGGAATACACAAGCATCATGTAGAATGCATATGCAATGCACAACTTTTGATACTTGAGTACATTCAATAGCAAATACTTATACACTTTTACTTAAGTAGAATTTTGAACAGAGGACTTTTACTTTTACCTGAGTACTATTTTACCTTGGTATTTCTACTTAAGTAAAGAAACGTATTCCACCACAGAAAAACACTTTCTTTACCCAATTAATGAAGAAGTTAAACCTTTTAAGATGGGCATGCTGGGATGTGAGAACATATGACTCACCCCAAATCTTCTAATGGGATAGCCTAATTAAGGGCTAACGATGACCAAATCAAGATTTTAAGTCAATCAGAGGTGCAGTTAAGCCATCCCACAACATCTTAGATTAGGGTGTAAATCCTGTATCAATGCTTTTCTCAGCAACCCTGCTGTTTTGTCTCAATCTTGGAAATGTAGCTGGATCAGTCACTCTGTGCTGTGTTTTGAACCTCACATAGCCCTTTCACTACCACACTACCAAAGGGTTAACCCTTTCACAACCACACTACAGAAGGTTAACCCTTTCACTACCACGCCACAGACGGTTAACCGCCTCCGCCTGTAGTGTGGTAGTAAAAGGGTGGAAAATAGAGGTAGTAAAAAAGTACATTAGTAAGCGTTTTCCTGACCTATCTCAAACTCCCATCTCTTTTCCTGATCCTCCGATCACAGCCGGTGCTTTCCTCGGGACAAGCAACAGTTGTGATTGGAGGTGAAAAAGAGGGCAGAGTTTGAGATAGGCCAATTGCTTTTCATTATTAGTATGATTTTTTTTATTGTTCCTTATCATGCCATATCCCTATGCTCAGAGACACTGATTTTCGTATTTTTTTTTTTAAAGTAAATTCAACGGATGTGTAAATAAAATGTATTTTTGTAAAGTATTCATTCGGTGCATCATTTCGGTGTGAGCTCAGCACTGAGCTCCATGCCCATGTTTCCCCATAGAGATATTGTGGATGAACCAGAAAACAAAAGAGAGAGGAACTGACTGAAGGCCTTTGTTCTGATGCTATCTTGCCCCCTAACCACCTCTCAGAGACAGGACTCAGTGGCATCCAGCTTCGCTGGGAAGTTGTGGTGGTAACTTGGCCAATATCCCTCACACTGAAAGACGTGCCCCTGTCACAGACAGACAGGAGTCTTCCCCTTCCTCTGTCTCTGTCTGGACCCCGATCTGACCCCCAGAGAGAGACACGGGTCATCGCTGCAGACTTGACCCCTGCAGAGATGGCTATCCAGATTTCAGACATTGAATCGGACGTTTCCCCTCCTTCTATCAGCCGTCAATCCTCGCCTGCTGATCAATGAGGAGCCCTGGGGGGGCCTTTGTTATACGCAAAACCCCCTCCTGGCCCAGATGGGTGGTTCGGTCTAAGCGGTTGGCAGAGATCGGTGGCTCTGTGCTTTTCCGGAGGGCAACTCTGCATCCGAAAACAAGTGTCAGATATCCAGGGCCTCTGAGGACTGGCCTCTGGTGTAATGGTTTTCTGCTTGACTGCTGGTCGGAATAACTAATAAGCCCGGACGTTTCCTCCCATGTGTCGCTGAAGGCCGCCCAACGTATTTCAAAATGACTAGTGAGAGCGCTGGTTCTTATCTGATTTCATGACTAATTGGATGCTGGGCTTTTGGCCGACCGACAGAGACTTTTTATTTAATTAAAATGTTCAGTTTATTCATGTTTCTAAATGTACAAACGTTATAGAAAATGAATAGAAAATTAAACATAAACACCCACAACAAACTCGTCACCCCCCCACCACTACCCCAGCTCAACCTCCCTCCCCACCCAAGATCCCCCACCCACCCCTCCCAATCCCAGGACACCAACCTCCCTCACATCCCTAAGGCATGAAAAAAAATCACAAATGAGACAAAGACTTTTTAGATCAAGAAGTATTTATATAATACATTTTTTACATGTTTATTTTTTATGCTGATTGAGGTTTTCCTGGAAAATGCTGGGCACTATACTGTATCAGGCATCATAATATCATTCCCAAATATGTCTTTAATAAGTTCTCCTAGGTACTTCTGCATGACCGCATTCATTTAAAGGATGTAACAAGAATGTGGGAAATGCCATTTTAAAGATTTATATATTTTAAAGAATATATACGATCTGTGTTGAATTTCTTTTTATTAAACAGCATTTGGGTGCAGTACTGGAGTAACGCCAGCAGAGAGCAGTGTGTACATACTTGGAATACTTGACGGGCCTGAGGAAGCTAAACATTCCCTACAGAACGGCTCTGCTTTAAGTCAAGTCAAGGTTACCCCAAGAAATTCTGACATAGACATTTACCTTTAAGAGAGCACAACAGCTTTACATCATTCACAATTATAGCCAGAGTGTGATAAATTGTTTTGGTCTAGACTCTCTAGAGTCTATTCTGTCACTTATGGAGACTGGGGCAGCGTAAATCACATACCTGGTGAATGAATGAATGAATGAATGAATGAATGAATGAATGAATGAATGAATGAATGAATGAATGAATGAATGAATGAATGATGAATGAATGAATGAATGAATGAAAACTTTATTTAACAGATTGCAGAATGGGTACAATACAGTACGGCTCAATACATACAATTGTTAAGGGGATGCAGACCTGAGAAAGACGTTTGTCTTGTTTCCATCAGGGTCCCCCATTGGTAATATTCATCAAGACATTTATGACATACAAGACATACAAATACAGTACTGTTTAAGAAAAATAGATCATAAAAAATATATACATTCGAAGGGGAAGAAACTCTACATTGGAGGGGGTTGGGTGGGTGCAGGTAGGGGTGGGGGGATTTGGACATTTACCGGGGCCAGTTTCTAATTGCATGCCACCCGTAGGTGCTCTTTGAGAGCGGTTTTGAAGGTGGGTAGGGATTCACATTCTTTTACGGCTGTGGGTAGGGCGTTCCACATTGATGTGGCATAATTGCGAACCGTGTTTAGTCCCTTGTTTGAGCCGAATCTGGGTTGAACATGATTTGTTGAGCTCCCTCTGGTGTTGTGGTCGTGGAATTCACTGACCTTTGGGAAGTATTTCGACATGTACATGGGTATCATAGTGGTGTAGTGTATCTTGGCTCATGGCTGTCTGTCACACGGCAAAAACACTGACCTTACGACCAAAGTCAAATGCCACATAGAACTACCACCACTAATATTCATCCTACGTCGCCAATAAATTTGTCATAAGCCAAGGGGGCCGGCTACTGAAACAAAGAAGACCCTTCTCGCTCGCTTCTCCAACATTCATCACTCCCCATGGGCCTAATAACATCAGAGACCTGGATTTAAGTCTAATTATAACAGCACAAAGGGGTCACGTTGTAATTATGAGACCTGGGCAACAGGGCGGCCAGGTTCTTAGTGAAATTACCAATAACCTGCCTACCGCCTGCGGGCAAAGTCGAGGGATGGCGCTTCAAAGGACTCAGGTCAAAGCCCTCTACAGTGTTATTACACAGTCTTACAGGACAGGTGAAGGTCAAAGCCCTCTACAGTGTTATTACACAGTCTTACAGGACAGGTGAAGGTCAAAGCCCTCTACAGTGTTATTACACAGTGAAGGTCATTGCTTCACCAGTGTATGGCTCAAGGTGCTATCTGGACCTACATATTGTAGGCGTAGATTTAGGGGGGGGGGGGGGGTTACAGCAGGGGACTTGTCCCCTTCAATATTGAGAAGAGAATGTGTCCCCCTCAAAAATATAGTTCTGTATCGTTAGTGGCTTAGCTTGGCATCGCCTTCTGCACTATCTCGCGTACGTGCACGCGTACTGAATAAACCACAAATGTACCTCTAATACCAGTATTAGTCTGACCACACCCCTCATCAGCTTACCTTCATAAGCAGGTGTGTGGTCACCTGCTCTCCTCCTTCTCGCTTTCACCACAAGGAAGAGGTGCCTCGGTAGATCCCCACACTTGACACCATGATGGAAGAAATTGGATTAGGAACAGCTTGGGAAACAAGGATACGTTGACATCATATCTTTATTTTCTCTCTCACTATTTTCGAGAAAATACGGCGATATTGTCTTCGTACTGGAGTGTCTAGAAGATGATGATCATTCTACAAACCCTCCACCGGTTTTCGTATTGGGAGCACGCCGCTGCATGCTTCTCAACTGCAGTTCCTTGCTGTGTTTGTTGGGGTGAAACCTGTCAGGCCACAGCTGAACTGTCGGACATGCCGCTGTTGTGAGGAGCGGTGCGTTCCAGGTTGGGTGAGTAGTGTTTGCTGGCGGGCTCCACTTGTCTGTTAGTGCTATGGGGGCTACTTGACAAAGTTTATGGAAACCGGCCCCAGGCTAGGGTCCTTTGTTTAGCCGTCTAGGCGACAGAAGGCCTTGGTCTGGCGACCATTATAGTTTTAACTAGTGGGCCGCGACCATTGACACTGGTGATCCCTGTGTGTTCTGGACGAGTGGATTCTCTCTGTCACCGTGTTAAGACCCCATCTTTCATATCCAAATGAGAGTATTCCTTCACGAGGGGATATGTGCATGTAATGTGCGATAGCGGCAGATTCATGTTCAAAGTCAGCTATACAGGCCAGTTGGTACTGTGCTGATTCCGCCGGACGTGTTATTGTCACCGTTGTGAAGCGGTGTTGACGTCTTGTTTTCTCTTTTCTCTTAAAAAGTGAGGAGGGTTCAGAACGGCGGCCTGTCTGGGTGAGTGTTATGTCATTGTTTACACGTTCATAGCTTACGGTTAGCCGGTCGGTGGCCTGGCGCGGGGTAGCTTGGCTTCTCGCGCGCCGCCGGGAGCTCGCTCCTGATCGCGTGCGTCGTAGATCGGCGTCTCGCGAGCGGAAGCAATAGCACCCGAACGGTTGGAGCAGCCGTTAGCTTGATGCTATTCTGTTGAACGTGCTTTGATTTTTAACATGTTTTACACTCTTGACCACGACGTCATCCTTGACAGGGGATGTTCGTCGACCCTGCCTGAGCCTAGACGGGGATTGCGTCAACAAAGAGGACTGTAGCGACTGGTGGAGCGGCGACGCTGCCCGGATCGAACAACACGGGACGGCTGTGTTCTACGGTGGCTTGTGACTGCACTTCGCTGATCTGCGTTCCGGGCAGGTACGGGGTTGGCCAGACCTCATAAACACGTCTTCTGGTTTTACCTTGCTGAATGTATTGTGAATAACGGTGTTTTTTCCCAAAACGTGTGTTGTTGCAATGCATTTGAGATACGTTGCGGGTTGTGTGTGAGCTGTTTTTGTCACTAGGCAGTTAGCTTCTCCGTGCAGATCGTGATGTGTTGATCTGGTTGTTGTGTGAGAAACATCATGGTGTTTATGTGTACCGTGTACTCACTACTAAGGCAACTAACCTATGAAGCTATGCTTGGTGACGAGTGAGTAGAAGAATGTTCTTTCTCGGACTGTAATGACAATGAACAGTGAGTTCACACATTAACAGGTTTTCCTGTTTTAACTGGCCGTATTGAGGGTAAAATAGGAGGATTGTGTTTCCCCCCCCGGTTCCCTGGGGACTTTATCACCTCCTATCAGACATGTTGTGCATTAATTGTGTCTTTTGTGTGGTAGGGATACGATGTAACTCTCAGCTTGATTGCTGAGGTTGTGCTAAATCTGCTGGAGAAACTTATTTCCTAAAGGGAAATTGGTTTGGTTGCTGTCATGTGTGCTTAGCAAGGCCTGTGGTCGATACTAATCAAGAATGATGTATTCTCTCATTGTGAAAAAAACGGCGTTCCTCTGTTGAGTGTTTTTGCCATTTTTTGTAGGTGATGATGGGTTGTGTGTGTCATGTGACCTACAACTGGGTTGTACTGGCCACAGAAGCACATGTGTATGTTGGACCGGGGTTCTTAGAGCCCTCTCTATTCTGTGTTTTTCCTTAGTAAAAATCAGATAGCAGGTTAGCTCGTGCGCTGTGTGGAGCTGTGAAACGCTTCATAGAGCTGACTATGACTGTGTCATATTCTCTTTTTGTCGTTACGTCGTATCATGGGTGTGGGGTCGTAAAGGGGTGAACTGGTAACCTTTCCTCTCCCCATTGTTCTGTCGGTCAGGGGTACACCCCCTGTCCTTCAAGGTTCCCGTCACGTGGCGGTTCGGCACGTTACGGGGGGGGGGGGGGGGGGGGGGGGAGGGAGTTCCTGGTCCCACGGCCTGGTATATTGGGCGTGTGCACCGCAGGAATTCCCCCGCCATAGAGTACGTCACCGTGCGCGTCTCTGTTGGTAGGACTTCCGTGTGCTGTTCAGGTCCATGTGATGGATCTGTTTTCAGGGGGGGTGGTCAGGGCTCCTCCTCACCAAGCGCCTACTCAGGCCTTCTGTGAGTTCGGACTCCTTCTTCCATGTGAGGAAGCCTCCATCAGAGTACAGAGCCTTCCTCCTCAGATTGTCAAAGTGAGTGGACCCTCTAGAAGGGTCCTTTTCTATTGTATGTATATTCGATTCAATTCGTTTATTGAGTGTGTATGGGTTCGGTGCCTCTTCCCCGGAGGCCCTAAAACCAGTTTTTTACATGGCTCAAGGTGCAATATATTCTTTTCAATCTGTACAGCTCGCGTGGGAAGTCTCTCTGGGGATCCCCGTCTCTTTCCTATGGGAGGGTGGTGGGATGTAAAAATGTGAACATTTTTTACCCCGGCTGTGTAGACTGGGATACATACTGTTGATGCTTCCTTCTTTCTATTCCAGAAGTGTTGGAGTTAGGGAGTGTCACACCCCTCTTGTCGTTCCCCTGGGCGCCTTGGGGATTCAATGACAGGTCTAAATAGCCTGTTCATTGATGGGGGTGTGTCCCGACGCACGTATAGTGCTAGCTCGCTGTAAACAGGCGATTGACTGGCACGCCTTAGTTGCTTGTGGTTGAAACAGCGTTTTTATAAAGCAACTGGGATGGGGGTTTTTCCTCTTCCGGCGACCACATCCCATGACCTGGGTGGGTTGTCGACGGATTCTCGTTCATGTCTGGGGGATGATGACGGAATGGATCTGAACATATGTAGTGGGGTCTCACGCCCTTGGGGTGGGCCACCAGGCGCGGTTCGTCCCGACGTCTGGGTGGCGCCTTCTTTTCATGTTAAGATCAACACGCATATCTGCCCTTCTCCTGGAGTAGGCATGTCGGCGTGGTTAGGGCACGGGACTGGTTCTGGTCACGCTGGTCCAGATCAGTTGAACCCGTTGTCCGCCGGGGATGCAGATCTGCTGTTCTGGTACCCTGAGGGACTTGGGCTTTTTTCAGGGGGAAAAATGCCAGGTCGGTCTGGGTGTCACAGGGTTAAGCGCTATGGAGACCCTGGTTGGGTATGTTTTTACTCAGCACTGTCGTCATGGCTTACAGCCATGCCATTCTGTACGCGCTCGATCTCGTCGGATCTCGGCCGCTACACAGGTTGGTCCTGGTTAGTACTTGGTTGGGAGACCGCCGGGGAATACCAGGTACGGTGTGCTTAGGGGCTGGTTCTCCATTATTTTTCGCTCCTCTCTCACGCATGGCGAAGAGGGGCCTGTGGGGGTGGTTTTTTGACCTCCTCTGGTGACCCTGTGCTTCCCGTACCGCCAGGCCCGGTCCAAAGTGATGTTTGCGACCCGTAGGCCTGGGTTAACCCTTTTTGGAAACTGAAACACTTGTACTGCGGTATAGCCGGTGTATACCCGCAGGTGTGTTTTGGAGTTTTTTCTTGAGGGGTTATAGGAACAACCACCGCATTGGGTAACACCGAGGTGGTTGATTCCCTGGTGTGTTGGTGCAGTGTCAACTCCCGGGTTCACCGGTTGAGGGTGCCCCTGCACGTTCATGACGTCTGCCAATCGTGTCAGCCTTCTCTGCCTCGACCCCTCTGGGTGGGGGTTGTTAAATGGAGGCTTGGTCATGCAACACCGCCAGCTTACGCTCCTTCCGCCGGGGCGGCTGTGTTCAGCTGTCCCCTCTGGCGCCTGTCTCGTCCGCAGTCTCCAGGCTAGGGTTAACAGCCTGTTGCCTGGTTTTTCCCCGGTGCGCTGCCTGCTTCCGTTGGTTAACCTTTTTTGTGTGCTTACGGCCATGCTGACTGCCTATTCTGCAGGGTCAGTGTGCCAGGCGGTGTACTATTGGGGGGACGGGGCCCGCTCGGCTTACGGCCATACCGACCTGAACACGCCCGGTCTCGTCCGATCTCGGAAGCTGGGCAGGTTCTGGCCTGGTTGGTTCCGCCTGGGAATACCAGGTGCAGTAACTGAGGGGCCTTTGTCCGAATACGCTGGCGATGTGGGGGGCGGGGCACTACGTGCCCACCTGGTGGGGTCTTGATGCTGGCATCATGGACTTCTCCGGGCCCCCATTCCAGGGGGTCCAGTCCTTTTGGTGGGTCTGGGTCTTCCTTCGTGCTCCGCTGCTACGGCCTTGCCACGGGGTTGGGTTTGCCCTTGACCCCGTGATTCTGGGGGCAGTAACGAGGTTGTTCCTCCGTTCGTTCCCGGGTGGCATGCGGGTTGTGCGTGTGTGTAGTCGTGGGGTCAAGCCACGGTCTGCTCACCCTGTGCGTTGAGTTGCTTGAGTGCCTCTTCGCACGGTCGGGTCCGTCGCCCTCCCGTGACGTCCCTAATAGGGGGGCTACCCTCCATTAGGGGGGGTCGGGGGGGCTCGGCCCTCCCTGTTCTGATGGTTTTGGGGGGCTGTCAGCGGGGTGTATTTGTCAGCCAAGTGGCTCCGCTTGGCCTCCCTTGTGCAGAAGGCGATGCCAAGCTAAGCCACTAACGATACAGAACGTTAGGTTATGACTATAACCAAGTTCTGTTAGTTAGGGGCGATGCTTGGCATCGGACGCCGCTGCAGCCCTTGTCCTCACCTTGTGGTGAAAGCTTGGGAAGGAGGAGAGCAGGTGACCACACACCTGCTTATGAAGGTAAGCTGATGAGGGGTGTGGTCAGACTAATACTGGTATTAGAGGTACATTTGTGGTTTATTCAGTACGCGTGCACGTACGCGAGATAGTGCAGAAGGCGATGCCAAGCATCGCCCCTAACTAACAGAACTTGGTTATAGTCATAACCTAACGCTAATATGAAAGACATGCAACCCTTTCTCCAAAAGAGATTAAAAAAATAAGGGGGTCAAAACATTTATATATTCTTCTGTAAATACTGTATTATAATAATACAGGAGAATACATACTTGAAAGCAATTCAGAATGCCTGAGACTGAGAGCCTCACTGCATTATATTCCATTATATTCGTGTCAGCGGGTACCTGAACGTTTGATTGATTGATTGAAAAGTTTATTAACAGATTGCAGAATGGGTACAGTACAGTACAGCTCAATACATACAATTGTTAAGGCGATGCAGACCAGAGAAAGACTTTCATCTTGTTTACATCAGGGTCCCCCATTTTCAATTATCATGTTGTCTCGTCCTTTACATAAATAAAGACATTTCCACCATAAGTTGATGCAGAAAAGGCACAACTTGATGCAGAAAAGTACACCATAATGCAGGAAATGAAGTGTTTGATGCCCAAAAATAGTTATAGTCGTTTTGTAAAAGAGAAATGGAATACTCATAAGTTGTATCAGTGAATTATGATCAGTTTTGGAGAACAGCTAACTACATGAGTGGTAGTTTTATCTGAATTCACATCTTATCAGTTTTTTTTCACCCTAGTTGTTAACTGCTTTTGGTCACGTGATTAAGGTAGTCAGCGACAATCTACAGGTTGCCTTTTCCTGATTACACCTCTGCGCCCTGCCTGTCCTCTCCTTAAGACACTGTAAGCCTTGGGCCACCCTAAGCATGTCCCAGTTAGGACACCAAATCAAACACACCCACACTTTCATCTCTGTCTGTTGCCTCAACCTCTGATTTGATCGTACTATCACTGTATTTGGATGTGGTGTCATCTCACAGCTAGAAGTTCCTGGGTTCGATTCCCGCTTGGGGACCAGGTTGCCCTCCCGATAAGATAAACCCAATGGAAAAACATTGCTAACGCTCACTAACGAAGTGCATCGTTGACTCTGTGCATGTGTGTGTGTTCCTGTGGGTCAGCCATCTCGCATGTGTGTGTGTGTTAATCAGCATGACAATTAAAGACTTCTTCTTCTTCCCTCAATGTGGTGCTAGTTTGACAAACTAACAAGTTTAAGAGTTGGTTTAACTGTGAAGTAGGTGTTTTGAAAAACTACAGTTTTAGAGTAGTTTCCCTAACTCTGATATGGGCCTGTGCTACACATTAATTAATGTACGGATCTTTCATATATTTCACTCTTTAATCCTTTAACTGTAGGGTAAACCGGGGTAATATGCCCCCTGCAATTTACCCCATAACCACTAAATGGACTAACATTTTTATTTCAGATCATGTCTTGGATAGTAATGGTCTTGCTAATCTTTGAGTAGCATACTAGCATCCAACTTATTTTAGTAGTGGGCGGTATAGCTACGAAATAAATAGTTTTGATGTAGGCTACAGTAATTGTATGTAATATGTTGACATTAAAAAATAAGGATCTGTGTTATATGCAGATTTTTTTATAGTTAAGGTGAGAATCAAAGGGAGAGTGATCCATTAGTTTGAACAAAAAATAAAAACTTTTTTGTAATCCATGAAAGTGGGAGAGTAGGACTTTTGGGGTTAGATGCCCCTTTACAACATTTTACATTTAGTTTTATAATAACAAAGTTGTAGCCTGTTATGATTTAATTACCGTCTATATTTGTTTACTTAAGCTTACCATTGGATTATATTAATCCAAATTATATATATTTTAATAGAAAACAGACATTGGGTCTAATTCTCCAACGGACTTAAGACAACAAATTTGCTCTTAGGGCCATTTAAGACATCTTAGATTTTGGGATTGATTGATTGATTGAAAACTTTATTAACAGATTGCAGAATGGGTACAGTACACAGCTCAATACATACAATTGTTAAGGGGATGCAGACCAGAGAAAGACTTTCGTCTTGTTTACATCAGGGTCCCCCATTTTCAATTCATCATATGGATTCATCATCACGGATTCACCAACCGTGTTAAATATCTGTTTTATTGATTAATTATACATTTGAAAGAATGCAGGTTATAGCCAACATGCAATATATCCCATTGATTGGTACAATGGGACTGACATTTGTCGTTTTATATAGCTATAACCTGCATCCTTTCAAATGTATAATTAATAAATAAAACAGATATAACACGGTTGGTGAATCCCAAAATCTAAGATGTCTTAGAGCAAATTTTTTGTCTTAAGTCCATTGGAGAATGAGACCCATTGTTCCTCAGGGGGCGTTTTACCCCGGTTTACCCTACTTCTTGCATCTTTACATACAAGGACAGTTCCAAAACAATCAACCAGGGGACCAACTAGAGGACAGGGAGCCAGTGAGGTTTGTTTGGTGTAATCTGAGCTAAATGCTTAGACGGGCACTTTCATCCAGATCCAGAGTTCACACCTCTTCGCCCAGGTCCTGGGAACCTGAGACACCGACGTCTCTCACCCGCATCTAGGGCCTGGGAAACAGCAACGGCACTATGGGAAAAACTGTTCCCGGTAACCATGGTTTCATCCGCCTCATCTCCGTGATCTGATCGGTTCTCTCTCTGGCTGAGGACGGCGGCTGGGACCACGCGGGGCAGACGGCGGTCCGCTATAGCAGGAGAGAGGAAGACAGACGGCCTCCGGGGAGACGAAGAAGAAGAAGAGAAGAAGAATAAATCAAAGTTGGACTACATTTTGAGAACAAGGTACTTTTAAAGAGGACGAGAAGCCTCTCAGGATCAACAACAACAACCGCATATAGATGTAGCAGTACTGTCTATCTGTATGTCGTGGGGGACCCTGATGTAAACGAGACGAAAGTCTTTCTCTGGTCTGCATCCCCTTAGCAATTGTGTGTATTGAGCCGTACTGTACTGTACCCATTCTGCAATCTGTTAATAAAGTTTTCAATCAATCAATCAATCAGCAACAACAACAACAACAACAACTTTGAACCTAGAAACAGGAAGCATAGATCAGAGCTCCGCTCATAATCCGGGGGTCCCCCGGCGATGAAGATCCGCGTGGTCCAGATCTGGGGCTTCCTGATGACGGTGTTGGGGTGGATCTTCGTGGCCTGCAGCATGGCCATGGAGGGCTGGAAGATCACCTCCGTCGGGGGCATGGGCGGCTCCTCCATCATCAAGGTGGCCTGGTTCTGGTCCAGCCTGTGGCGCGCCTGCTTCACGGACTCCACGGCGGTCACCAACTGTTACGACTTCCCCGTGCTCTGGTCCGTGGATGGTAGGTATATCAAGCTTTTTGTGTGGAATTAGTTGTAGGGGTGTATTATCTACTGTGAGTGATCTGTCCTTGAAAAACAATGTTTCTAATATATATTTTTGGTGGTATTTTTAAGCTGATATAAACCTTGAATTCAGAACAGATGATAGTAAATATGGTCTTATCAGGGGCATAGCAAGGAATTCTGGGGCCTGTGCACATAATAGTCTCCGCATAGGCCCCCCTCCCCAGCCACGACTCATATGCACCTTTTATTAAAAACCTTTCAAATCTTTTTTTGTCCAGACCCTCTGATGGCCCTCCCGCAGCTGGGGGGCCCTGGGTAGTCTGTTTCACTAACCCCCCACTTCTACGCCCCCCCCCCCCCAGTGGTTATTAGCATTACTGTTACCATTGACTGACTGGATTGCATAGTTTCCCCACCTGTTATTATAACAAGTGTCACTGGACCCTGTCTCCCACTGCCCACAGGCCACATCCAGATCGTGCGCGGCCTTCTGATGGGGGCCCTGACGGTGGGGATGCTGGGCTTCGTGCTGAGCCTCATGGGGATGGAGTGCACCTTCCTCGGGGGTAAAGACAGACCCAAGCACAGGAAGATCTACACCGGGGGATTGTGCCACATAATCAGCGGTAAGCGGCGCCTACTTTCAGGAAATTAACTTAGTCGGCGGCACGGCGTTGGTGGTTTGTAAATTGATTTTCTTTTTAATATTTCTTTTATGTTTCATTTTGTAGAGTTAAAAAATACACAATGACAAAAAAGTTACAAATAATACAGTGCAGGGAGAGGTAGAAAACCCAAAGGGCTTCATTTGAAGCCTCCATCTACAATGTTAAAATGTTCTAAAAAACAGAACAATCATTTTACTATAAAAGTGATGGCAAAATGTACGTATTAGTGCTGTCAGGCGATTCATTTTTTTTATCTAATTAATTACAGGATTTGTAATTAATTAACCTAATTAATCGCATTTTAATCGCATAACCATTTTAGGCCTGATATTCTATATTCTATAATCATATTTAAAATGGCATGTGTCCGGATGGCAGAATTCAGTAGTATATATATATATATATTATAATTTTTTTATTTTATTTTAACATTTAATTTTGCGTACATTTTAATAACGCGATAATTTGCTGTGTAATTAATTAATCTAATTAACGCGATAAATTGACAGCCCATATATATATATATCTACACATATCATGTATGATTTCCTGCAGATGAAGAGTAGGTGATTACTTTAACATTGACTGCAGGGCAGGGGTGGAAAGTAACTAATTACTTTAATTATCTTATAGCACAATATAATGAAAGCGGATACGGATCAGCTAGCCTAGCTTAAAACTCCAGGAGAGGTGTTTTTTGACCAACATTTTGGGAAATTAGCTTATCGTCATCTCCAGAGAGAGACAAGGAGATAGATACCAGTTTCCTCTCTGTGCGTTCAGTAGAAAGCTATCTGGCTGCATGTTAGCCTAGCTTAGCACAATGAAGGGAAGCGGACATGACCGATTAGCCTAGGCATTGTCCAACTAACACCTCTCCCGAAGGCTAACCGGCCATGTCCGCTTCCATTCATTGTGCTAAGCTAGGCTAACATGCAGCCAGATAGCTTTCTACTGAACGCACAGGGAGGAAACTGGTATCTATCTCCTTGTCTCTCTCTGGAGAAGACGGTAGGTGCATTTCCCAAAATGTTGGTGTGTTCCTTTAAGTATTTGTGTGTCTTATACATCTTGACTGCAGGGTTCTCCTCCTCCTGTGGGTATGCTGTCTACGCACAGTTTGTGTCTGGAGAATACTTCAACCCCAACTTTGATGGACTGAAGTAAGCTGACGTGTTTTGAAGTTTTGAGTGTTCGCTGTCGTCTGGAGAAAACCTTGCACCTCCGATCTCTGTATTTTCCCATGTTTTTACTTGAGTTGAATGTTTACATGGTTCTCTATGTTGTCAGCCTCAAGCTCGGAGGATACCCGTTCAAACCCTTCAAAAATACATGGGTGTCAGTCAAGAAATGAGGTTGTTTTCCCCCTCAATTCCTCAGTGATTGACCCTTTTCGGAGATGCAAGGTTTTCGCCTGACAGCAGTCACAGGCATCAACAAAATAAAAAGTTGAGATCACGATAACGATCTCTTTCTCTCTCTCACCCTCTCTCTCTCTCTCTCTCAATTCAATTCAATTCAATTCAAAAAGCTTTATTGGCATGAAATTTCACAAATGTTGCCAAAGCACAATTATGACATAAACAGCAAACAACATTATACAATACTCTCTCTCTCTCTCTCTCTCTCTCTCTCTCTCTCTCTCTCTCTCTCTCTCTCTCTCTCTCTCTCTCTCTCTCTCTCTCTCTCTCTCTCTCTCTCTCTCTCTCTCTCTCTCTCTCTCTCTCTCTCTCTCCCAGGTTTGACCTGGGCACTCCTCTCTTCCTGGGGTGGGTGGGCTCTGCCTTCCAGATGACAGGGGGTGCCTTCTACCTGTGGTCTGTGTGTAAACCCCTCTGTAGAAGAGAGGACATGTGAGTGCAGACGTACACGACAGAACCCAGGGCTAGTGTAACCGGTCTCGTATTGCTCTGCGTTGTGTTTTTTTTCCCCCGATTCAACCCCTGTTAACACATACCACTCTCTGCCAGTGCTGTAAGCCTATGGAGTCGCTCACCTTCTTTGCAGGGCTATAACTTTTTAAATATTATAGCTATGTCGACATTACTATGGTCCATTCAACATCGGGTATCTATCGTTCCGGATGTGGGAACGTTATATTTTACCATTCCTACGTTGTCGTGTTAGTACCGTCGTGAATATAAGTATGTTTTTAGATTAGGGCGGCCGGGTGGCGCAGCGGACATTGCGCTCGTCACCAACGCAAGAGACACCGGGTTCGAATCCGGCTGTCGGCGTCGCCTCCGGCTTGGGCCGGCCGTCATACTAACTCAATTGGCAGAGTTAGCGGGTGGGAAGTCGATGGGTGATAATCTGGACGTTGTAAACAGCGACTCCTACAGGTCGGTTGGGGCGCCTGCACAGCAGAGAGAGGAAAATGGCGGGGGCAGTGTGAGCCTCCTACACGTTACTCCTCGCCAAATGAGAGTCCGCGCTGGCAGGTGAAAAGATGCGACTGGCTGCCTGCACATGTATCGGAGGGGACATGTGACAGGCTTCTATCCTCCCTACAACCGGCCAGTGGGGGGCACATGCGAGCAACGTTCAAGACAGGGGAGGGGAGAATTGGCACGGCTAAATTGGGATGGGAGAAAAATAGAAAGAAAGGAGAAAAAGTGGATACAAAAAAAAAGTATGTTTTTAGAGTGTAGAGCAGTAATTCCTAGAACGCGAGTTATAGGCCCCGACGCATATTATACATAATCGATTGGCGTTTCGTTCCTATACACGCTATATTAAAAAATTCAAATGCATATGCTCGGTATACATTATGCTCCATCATGCGCGAAGGAAAGGTGGGGGGGGTCGTTTATGATTCCTTGATTGTCAGTAACGGCTTTCTTTAGTACGACATCATACGTTGATCACATGGATTGCAATGAAATAAATGGACAATCGAGCTGGAATTAATGTTAGATTCCTCTTACCTGTGGCCGATGAGTCTGGAGAAAAAATATTCCAATTATTTGATTTCGATCTGCTAGATCCATTTTCCGCTTGTATGACGCAATAAACGCCGAAAGCATATTGATTCTTGCGTCTCGAAAGCGACCCAATGCACTCAAGTGTTTGTCTGGATCAATATAACAAGATAGCTCACCGGAACATTTTCTCCGATGCACAGAGCGCCACATCCGGTTTAGAGTGGAGTGCAACTCGCCCGAAATCCACCAGACGGCGGTATTGAGGCGTTGAAATATCAAACAGAGTCCAGCTGGCTCCCGGAGCCTTGCTGGATTATGAATGCCAATAGCGAATAAAGGAAATAACGATCATAAAAACGAGTTAACTCGTTGTTGGTGCTCAACGATTGGCGGCCAATAACGAGTCGTTAATGGCGCAAAATGTGTTAAGGGATCGCCCTGAGTGGGAGTTGAACGCCGGTCTCCCGTGCCGCGGGCGGCATCACAGACCACTAGACCAAGAGGTGAATTCACTTCTTGGTAATGTGTCTGGATGCCTCTGGGGATTGAGTTTACTTGCAGTACCGCTTAACGTCCACAGCCACTTCACTACACTGTCCATCGTGACTGTGGATAGACACGCGGTACCTCCGCTAGCTTAGCACAATTGACTGGAAATGGATACGGACCACTAGCCTAGCTTAAAACTAAAGGGGGGGTGTTTTTGGCCAACAGCTAGGCTAGTGGTGGTGGGGCGGCGTGGCTCAGGGGTAGAGCGGGTCATCCAATGATCGAAGGGTTGGTGGTTCGAATCCCGCTCAAGCCCATGTCCATCCCACTGCCGTTGTGTCCTTGGGCAAGACACTTAACCTACTTGCCTCGTATGAATGTGTATGCATGTGAATGAATGTTGGTGGTGGTCGGAGGGGCCGTAGGCGTTGATTATTCGCCACGCTTCCGTGAGTCTGCCTCAGGGCAGCTCTGGCTGCAATTGTAGCTTACCACCACCGGTATGACTGTGTATGAACGAATAATGGACTCTGTACGCGCTCTGGGGTCCTCGTGAACATGAAGAGCGCTATATAAATCCAATCCATTATAGTTTGATGGTTACTAACACAGCCCATTAGTTTGTATTGAATATCCGTGAGAAGTTATATATACAATAGCTGCATAATTACAGTATACAAAAGATAGGAACAAAGGACAGTACATTGAATTCAGGAGAGACTTAAGGGCTTGAATCCAAAGTAGAATGCTGGAGAACACGGATTAAAGGCAATCAACTTTATTTACGACTATAAATATAAATATATTTATTTTCAACACTGGGTGCGTCTTCATTTCTTTTTTTTCTCCTATTTTTCTATTTTTCTCCCATCCCAATTTTGTGATTCCAATTCTTCCCTCCCCTGCCTTGAACGTTGCTAGACTATGCCTCCCACTGGTCGGCTGTAGTGAGGATAGAAGCCTTGCATCACGTGTCCCCTCCGGTACACGAGGATGCAGCCTGTCGCATCTTTTCACCAGACAGCTCGAACTCTCAGTGGCGAGGAGTAACACGTGGGAGGCTCACGCTGCCCCCGATACTTCCTGTCTCTGCTGTACAGGCGCACCAACCGACCTGTAGGAGTCGCTGTCCACAACGTCCAATCCCCACCCACCAGCTTTCCCACCCTCTAACACTTGCCAATTGTGTTAGTATGACGGCCGGCCAAGCCGGTAGCAACGCCGAGAGCTGGGCTCGATACCAGCATCTCCTGCGTTAGTGGCGAGCGCCTTGCCCACTGCGCCACTCAGCCGCCCTGTGCGTCTTCATTTCTGATATTGAGGTGTTATTGTGTAGATATTGTGGTTTATAAATAAAAGTGTCTATTTTCTCCTAATGCAATCTTATTGTTTAAAGGACTTGTTAGTCTACAATGCCCTCAGAGGGGAGACAGGTTACTATATTCATTTGATTAATGGCTCTGTACCAAAGGGAATGAATGAAAAAATGTTGTTATCCTGCTTCCTACAAGTGACTTTTTATTACTTTTATTTTCATGAGTATATTATTATTATTTTATGAATTGAGAAAAGTTTTCCTTCTGTTGTAGTGGTTCTTTGCTTATAGAATTTTGTGTTTGCTTTTGGCTTATTTAAGTTTCTGGTAAAAATGTGTTTGCAACATGCTACATTAACGAGTCCTTACTCTGGAGGTCAAAGTTCACTAGCATTCCCAAGCTCACCTCTATGATGTCACTTCCTGCCCACATGGTATATAGCTCCCATTTTTACAAGCTATCACTGCTAGCCTATTACACTGAAGATGGAACACCTGTTCCGAAACATGTCTGTACTATAGGCTGCCATTAAAAACAATTTTTTTAAATCTGAGAGTGCTGGTCCGGCCTTCGGCTTTATTCTGCTTATAAATAAAAGTGAAATTCTAATCTCTCCTCAGGGTGATCGTCATCCCGGCGCCTCTGGAGACAGAGACGGAAAATAACAAATCCACCACAGCTTTGTCCACCGTCTCAGAGATCACCACCAAGACCAAGTTATCATCCATCTCCGAGCTGTCGTCCAAGTCCTCCGGCGAGTTGTCCACCATTTCCTCGACGAGGACCGGACGCTCGTCCAAACAGGGGCGGCGTGCGGCCAGGTCGGAGGGCTCCTCCTCCATATCCGGGCTGTCGTCCAGGTCGGGGGCAGGATCGAGATCCGGCCAGTCGTCCAGGTCCAGCGGGTCGACCCGTTCCGAGTCCAGGAGCAGCGGCGCCAGCAGCCGGACCGTGTCCTCCCTGTCGAGCCGGTCGAGGAGCGAGACGGAACCATTCATCAAAAACTCCTATATCTGATCGAACAGGAAGGAACAGAGACTACAAAGAATGACCCTGAGAGTTCATCAAAAATATATTGGAAATATCTCTGACATTGGAGATAACGTTTTTTGCGGGATATCAGGCAGAGTGTGATGCTTTTCACATTAATGGGAGATTTTGTATTTTTAACCCTTTGAGGTGTAGGCTACAATCTTACATCAATTTTGAGAAATATATACTGTACACTCTAATGATCGAATGATAATGTAGCAACGGTTGGCCTACTGGCCAAAGCTATGCAGTTCTAGAATTTCAAGGTAGAATTAGGAGAGAACATTCCAAAACATGTAAACCGGCAAGGGTTAAACCAGGGTTTTGATAAATGTACCCCACAAATGTGGAAAAATGCCCCCAAACTCATGTCTACAGAACCCGCACCCACCAAGATAAAGATGATTTCTTACCCTGGATTAGATGTGAATGAGGAATACATGGTTGTAGCTAAAACAGACTAGTGGCACCATGTCAGTGTGTTGTATGAATGTGTAGCAATAGGAATTCAGGTGGTATGTACTTTTTTATTATTAATATAGCATTGTTTGTCTTCTATCATGTTTTATTTCCGTTTGAATTGTATTGCATTTTCTGGTGCTCTTTGTGTATAAGGTCTGAAAGCCAGCCAAGACAATAAAATACTTTGATTTGATCTGCACACATATATTCTTGGTCATTTAATAAAATATGTCACTGCACATCTCTCATTTATGATTATGATTATTATTGAGGATCTGTTATTTTATTTATTAATGTGTGGCATTCTTTTAATCCACACAACCCTGACAAGCCAGCCACAGCATGGTTTACAGTAAACAGTGTCTGTTTAGCATAACTCCCCTTCAAAACTAAACTATACGAACAACCTGTTCAAGAAACCTGGACATTCAGGACATTCTCTTCTCAAACTCCTTGTGGCTTGCATCACTTTAATTACCTGGAAGAACTGTCTTTCTGTAAGGTATGGTGACATTAGTTTCAATCAATTTGGTATGTGTGTGTGTGTGTGTGTGTGTGTGTGTGTGTGTGTGTGTGTGTGTGTGTGTGTGTGTGTGTGTGTGTGTGTGTGTGTACAGTATGTAAAGGCTATCTCACTAGATATACAGCTTGATATACTTGAACCAGGCCTACTTGAAGTGGGTGTGAAATATCTTTCAGGCTGAAACACGAGTAGCCTACATTTCTTGCGTTAAATTAACATATATCAGGCACTCATACTTTTCATACATACTATATACAATATGTGAACGGACAGAGCAACTTGCACATCCAAACTCCATGGTAGGAATAATAGGAAACACAGAGCATCTAAACATGCATTCAGATATATTCTAAATGTAAACTACATTAAGGTAATTATTTTCTTTAATCAGTGGTCAACGTGTTAAAATAATAGCTCTACATTCTGACATCCATAACTGATATAGAGTTACATGGGTCTCCCACTCCCTCCACTCTGCAGTAAACATATTTTTTTCTGGTATCTCTATATCAGTCAGAATGTAAAGCTATTTAACACCCTACATTTTGCATAAAACGCCTGACGATTGCATACCCAAAGTAATTAGCAATGTATTATACTTTATACTTATAGCACATGCATGCATGGGTCTGGTCTCTTTGAGTGCTAATGTAATAGAGAAACAGAGGTTTGAACACACAAGTGGTATTTTTTTGTTAACACAAGTGTTGAACTATATTTCTCAAGGTCTGGAAACAAACAATTCCTAAGCTTCTGTAACTCAAAAACAATCACAGTGCATGTTTGACTCTATATACGAGTCCATTTTAAACGTTGCACCCAAATACACAGCAAGCATGGTGTAAATACGTGTACTCGCTCTAGGGCTGCAACCAGGGGCGTAGCTGGGGGGGGGGGGGGGGGTAGCTTAGGATGATTCCAAGGGCCCAGCACTGGGGGGGGGGGGCCCAAATTTGTGTGTGTGTGTGTGTGTGTGTGTGTGTGTGTGTGTGTGTGTGTGTGTGTGTGTGTGTGTGTGTGTGTGTGTGTGTGTGTGTGTGTGTGTGTGTGTGTGTGTGTGTGTGTGTGAAATATATAGAGAGAGAGGGGGGGCTTTGGTAGACTATTGCATTGGTCCATTCATTGAAGATGAACGCAATGCGACATCCTTTACTAGGCTCACCCACCAACAGTGCAGGTGCTGAACTGCTGATCCGAATGTATAGGTAAAAACCATATTATGCGTTTTCATCAATAAAAAAATGGCCAAAAAAATTCCCACTACACCCCTGGCTGCAACTAATGACTATTTTGGTAGTCGACTAATCTGTCGATTATTTTTTCGATTAGTCGACTAATCGAAAAACAATTATATAATTTATTTTTTTTGCACTACCTATCTTTGTGAAAGTGGCTTCTCAGCTCTGGTCCAGCTGAAGACAGAGCAGAGGAACAGATTGGACATTGAGCATGACCTCAGTGTTGCTTTGAGACTCTTGTCAGGACCAAACAACATCCCCAGTTATCCCATTAGTTCCCCCAAACTTACTGTCGGTCTGTTATGTTAAGCTAAGAAGTCTTCAGCTGGCTGGACCAGAGCTGAGAAGCCACTTTCACAAAGATAGGTAGTAAAAAAAAAAAAAAAAAAAAAAAAAAAAGATTATAATAATTTTTTTTAATGACTAATCGACGCAACAATTCCTCGTCGACGATTTTTCATAATCGACGTCGACTAATCGTTGCAGCCCTAACGCGCTCAGAGTGAAACAGACTGTGGTTTTAATGAGACTGAGAGTCTCTCCTGCTTGTCTGCCTGCCGGTCAGTGTGTGGAGGAGGAGGGATGTGGAGGAGGCTGCTTCAGATCCTGGGGCTGATGGCGTCTGTCCTGGGCTGGGCCATGGTGGCCTGCACCCTAGCCATGGACCACTGGAGGTAGGTAGGGTGACATGACAGTTAGAGGCGGATGATTAGTTCACACAAATTACCCATTAAACCCACCCTCTTTTCTTGATCCGGAGCTTGAGATAGGTCAATGAAATAGTGTTTGGGAGACAACAAGTATAAACTTGACACAGTCTAACTTTACTCTATCCTCCCAGAGTCTTTGTTTCATGGTACGTAGTTTTGTAGTGCATACGTTCTTTTGGGGGGGGGGGGGGGGGGGGGGGGGGGGCATCATACAGTCTATGGCTGGGTAAAGTAAACTATGGCAGAAGTTTGTCAGAAAATTGTACAGACTGAGCTAGGAAAGTCAGCCTTTTTTCATTTAAAAAACCAACACCCCACTATCCTATGGACAGTTTAAAAAACATGATTACAAATCTCCCTGATTCAGTCTGTGCCTTTTCATTCTGATCTTCTTTGTTTTTAGTTTCTTTTGCATTTTTCCTATTTATGTCTAATTTATTTAAGCTGATTTTCTTTTCCTTATCTTTATTTAGTTTTTATCTGTTTGAATATGCTGTTAAATGTTCTCATCATCACTGTAAATGAGTTTGCCAATCATTGTTATTGTCGCTGTTGCCTCCTCTTCCTATATCCAATGAATATAGAAACTGCACATTGCATACATCAATACATTTACATTACATCAACATTACATCACATCACAATGTAATTACTATTGAGAAAAACCTATTACCATAAAATATCTTTATATACAAAACACACACCTGCACGCACGCACGCACACACACACACACACACACACACACACACACACACACACACACACACACACACACACACACACACACACACACACACACACACACACACACACACACACACACACACACACACACACACACACACACACACACACACACACACACACACACACACACACACACACACACACACACACACACACACACACACACACACACACACACACACACACACACACATTATATGATGATATAATATTGTGGTGGTCATATAGCCTGCCAGCTATAAAGCAGTCCCTGTGAAACCCTGTGACGGACCACTAAACTCTGTGACTCTGTACTTTTCATTCATGTTTCTACTTGGAGGGAGGCCCGGCTGGGGGGGCAGGGGGGCTCGTCTGTGGTGGAGGTGTCCTGGTACTGGTCCAACCTCTGGAAGGACTGCTATGAAGACTCCACGTCCGTGGTCAACTGTGTGGACCTGGGGGTTCTGTGGATGGTGAAACGTGGGTATAGCGTAGCAGTACACAATGCACACGTCGTCACTATTCATCCAGAACCGGTTGGAACGTTAGAGGGTCAGATCTCATGCACATCAACACACACGACTGCACTCAGGAGGATGACTCGAATCACTTGAATCGTTCACTATTTATTTGACATAGTCAAGATGAATATGAATAACAGCTGCTGTCTTCTTAGTTCTGAGACACGGCCACTGAAGAAGGAAGCGGAGTAAAGTGTCGGACTGTTATTTATAGTCATGTTGATTATGCCAAAGAAATATCATATAATGAATATATATTATATAGGTGCGCTGCTTGTCTATTATAGGTGTGCTGTCTGTCTATTATAGACATGCTGTCTGTCTATTATAGGTGTGATGTCTGTCTATTATACACAGTAAATCTTGCAGTGTCAAATTAACACTATTCCCGAGTGTATTTGATTTTGGTCCCACTCAGAATTGGTGTTAAATTGACTCTTTCTCTTGTGTAAGAGTTAAATTAACTCCAAATAGAGTAAAAACGTCGCTCGCTTACACAAGAGCAAGAGTCAATTTAACACCAATTCTGAGTGGGACCAAATACACTCGGGAATAGTGTTAATTTGTCACTGCAAGATTTGGGAGTGTGTCTGTATGTGATACATCAACCAAAATTACTGCAAACTTGTTTTTAAACTATATGAATGTAGGGCTGTGTATAAGACTCCAACTCACCAGCTTATGTTTCAAAATCAGACGTATACCTTTGTCTGAAGGATGCTATTATAAAAGTGTGTGTGTGCGTGTGTGTGTGTGTGTGTGTGTGTGTGTGTGTGTGTGTGTGTGTGTGTGTGTGTGTGTGTGTGTGTGTGTGTGTGTGTGTGTGTGTGTGTGTGTGTGTGTGTGTGTGTGTGTGTGTGTGTGTGTGTGTGTGTGTGTGTGTGTGTGTGTGTGTGTGTTATTCAGCATACATCCAGGGAGTGAGAGGCCTCCTGATGGTTGGCCTCGCCCTGGGGTTTGTGGGGACTATACTGGCCTTTTTTGGGGTGGAGTGTACGTTCATTGGCGGAGACCAGAGAACCAAAGACAAGCTATTATTGACGGCTTCCGCTTTCCAGTGTGTTGGCTGTGAGTATTGTTGTGGATTTGGAATATTCAAATGAGCCATAACAGTAAGCTGTAGGGATTCAGACAAGTCAATTTGTATATGAACATATAGAACATAGTTTATTAATCTGTTTCCACAGAGCTCAGTTTACAATCAGACATACTAAACGTCTGACCAGAAAGTGATCAGACATGCTAAACGTCTGACCAGAAAGTGAGAAAGAGCTCTGGTCAGAACTTAGATTAAATATGTAATCGAAATGACGTACATGAGAAAAGGTAAACAAAATATGCCCCAGTGAGAGAATGAAATAACAAAGATTGGCTCTATGGCTTTGTTATGGCTTCACACTAGAACTGAAGAAAACGAAACTTGGGGCGTCTCATATCTCCTGGCCCTTTCGCTGTTGTTTATAAGAACACCGTTAAGACTGTCGCCTAGTGTCTTAAAGCTGTATATAGTTGATCATATTAAAACTAGTCAAGCTGTACAGAGATTTAACACAGGTGGACATAGATAACATTTCCCTCACAGTATGATTCCTACTTGAAAAAAATCCCAAAACAATCCTGATTTTACTTTGACCATGTAAGTGTGGGATTATTATGTTCACAAGAGTTTGTCGATGTAAAAGAAGCTTCTTGGAATCTTCTTACCAACAATTTAAGTCCGAATGAAGGCATGTGTTGACAAACATTACCATCATATACAAACATGTTATGGCCACAAAGAAATACAATTAAAAACTCAAATGTATATGTAATGTAAATATGTCAGTCAGTCAACGAGTCACATTCTTCATTTTTAGCAGTGGGGCTGGCTACCCTTTTGTTTACATTTGGATCACCGATTGGGCCTTTGTCAGTGCATTTAAAGCCCCTCAAAGCAGTTTAACAGAGCAGTTTCTCAGGCAGTATGTTGACTGGTTAGTCTTGTTTTCTAACCTTCCTCTGACATCATTCGTGCAGGTGTCTCAGGCTTGTCCGGCTATTGTTTATACATATGCAAGGCTGCTGCTGTCGTTTTGCACCCCAAAGCAGATCCGACTAAATTAAGGTAATTCTGCCTTTTTAAAGCTCATCCAAAATGTAACGAATGAATGAATGAGTGAATGAGTGAATGAGTGAATGAATGAGGTGTGGGATGGGGATATTCATTCAAATAAAATGTAAATCCTCAGTTCCCTCTGGGCCCGTTCTGAATGCTCTTCCCTCAGGTATGATATCGGAGCGCCTGTGTACGTTGGACTAGTGGGGAGCGTCCTCTTACTTCTGGCCAGTGTCGTTTATTCCGCCACAGCGTACAGAGTGGTCCATCCAAAAAGGTACAGGAACAGTACCAAGTTTTGTTTTATTTGTCACATATAATGTACATTACAGTGAAATGCTTGGTTCTTTATATTATGAGCCCGCTGATATTGGGCTTCATACAGTAAAAAGTTAAAAAGAATAAAGGCCAAAGACTATATAAAATTACAATATACAAACTAAAATGCAAAAATGCAAGGATGGGGCACAGTGTTTATGCCCCCCCCCCCCCAATAAAGTGGCATTAATTAAAATTATACAATGGCATGCAAATTTCTTGATTCTGATTGGCTGAAACAGTCAAGTTAGACGTTGTTATTTCGTACAACACACTCCACGTGACCCCAGATCCCTCCCACAACCGAATTACATTTTCTTTTTTTTTCTGAATGAGACTGAATGAATCTGCCATAGATAGACAAATGGAAGTATGAATATATTTTTAACGAATCCTCCAAAAAAGATACAGTCAACTGGAATATGTTAGTTCGTTACACATATGTTGGATTATGTAATTGGTTTGTCATGACTCATTGTGAAACAAAAGAAAAATCGTGAAAAGAAATTAAATAAAATGGCCGTCACACGAAGCGATTTCACTGGATGTCCCATACACAATGGAAGTATGGATATATAATCGTAACGAATAATTAAAAAAAGATACAGTCAACTGGAATATGTTAGTTGTTTACACATTGGATTATGTAATTGGTTTGTCATGACCCATTGTCAAAACAATAATAAATCGCGGGATTTATATGAAGTTTGTTGTTAGATGGCATGCTTTGTAGCACCTCCCTCTGCTTCTAGACACGGAGGCAATTTCTTTTTTTTTACCTACTTTTGCTGTGGATGGTTTTGTGAATAAATCTCCATATGCTTCAATTACTGTGTGTTTATTGTATAGCACTAAGGTTGGGTGAATTCGGCCATTGTATAAAAGCATTACATCACTTGAAGTCGTGTGTTATACTCATTAGATCACGCCTAGCGGGGTCTAACGACCCTCTGCTGCGCGTCGGGGCTAACAACCACCCCTAGGCGTGATCTAATGAGTATAACACACTCCGTCGCGTGATGTGATGCTTAAATAACGAGTAGCGGATGAGGCTATGTTCATGTTGTTATCTTTCTTCTAGGATGGAATGCAGCTCGACGCCTGCTGTTCCCTTCCTCAGAGACGGAACGTTGCCTAGATTAGCGAAACGCCCCTATGGACACTCATCACAGTCAGCTAAACCACTTGGCTCCTGCATCACGATCCCGACATACCAGATGACTTCTGGTGATATCGTTGTGTGTGTGTAGCAGCAGCACAGCGAAACTTAATCATAACGGTTGTGCTTTTTCTTGGTCCATCGTTAACATCAAAGATAATGTTTCTCTGGGATATCCTGGTGGCTCGCGAGCTGACGAACATACCGTGTTATTGCAATATCCCGCACAGCCTGAGAGACCTTTGTTGCATGTCATGTTGAATTAATATCTCCAAAGGAAATAATAAAGTTATCATTTTCAAAGTATTACATTCACGTTTTGGGTATTTTGATATTAACTTGTTCCCATAGGGGTATGTCCCCCTCAATATTAAGAAGAGGTAAATGTGTCCCTCTCAGAGAATATAGCTAATATGAAAGACAACCCCTTCCCCAAAAGAGGTAAAAAAAACAAGGGGGTCAAAACATTTATATATCCTTCTTACCTGTAACTATATATTAACCAACAATATCAGACACCCCTACAGGACCATACATGATGTCAACCTTGCAGACTGCCTCTCACTCACGTCCAGTCAGTGCGGCTTCTGACTTTCAATAAATATTTGAAAGCAATACAGAATGCCTGAGAGCCTCACTGCATTATATTCCATTGTGTCAGTGGGTACCTGAATGTTGTCTTTTCCTTTACATATAAATAAAGAAATTTCCACCGTAACTCGATGCAGAAAAGGCACAAATTGGTGCATAAAAGTACACCGGAATGCAGGAAAGTGTTTGATGATCACCCCCCCCCCCTCCCCCAATGTTGAAACCAAACTAGCTCATGGCTGTTCCAATAACAAGTATAGCTCGCATGGCCTTCATGCTCTTCAAAAGATTAGCAGTCATGAGCTGCAGTAACAGGCTGATGGATTAACACAGTAAATTACATTTTGATGGAGATGGACAGCTCCATAATGTCAAAAAACATTCAACATTTAAATTGATGTACTGTGGTTATAACATATAATGTAATCACTTCATCCCAAAATACTTTTCAACACCGAAAGGTCAAAGATGCTTTGTAATGTTTTGAATAAAAAAAAATATGAATATATGATGTGCTGACATTTGTTTGTACTTCTGTAAGGCATTCAGTGCAACAAACAGTATGAATAAATTGTACATCATGGAGGCTTAAAATGGCACTCCTTCAATGAGGCTATATTTTAATTAACCTGTTATAAAATCTGTAAACAAAAACCACCTCTGTCCGACGTCATCAGGAGGCCACCATGCTACGGTCATCAGATCACAGATGGTATTGATGACCTATGCCCCCACCCCGCCGCCTCTCCCTCTCTCTGTCTATCTTCCTCTCTCTATCCATCTCACTGTCTCAGCATACAGACAGAAATGACAAATTGTGGTCTTCAGAGGAATCTAATCTTCAAAGTGCAACACCAGTAACGATCTTTTAGTCTCAGCAGTAATCAAGAAGAGATAAAAACAGAACAAGAGCATCTCTCCTGTCTTTCATTAAAATGCAATTATTTTAATTAACTCACTTGCGAAGTTTATGGAAAGGCATTTAGATAAATCCCCCCAAAATATGTTGCAATTCTTTAGTTTGGACACTAAAGCAGCAATTCAAGTTATTCCCTTAGAAAAAATAGCACAGTATTTCCTAAAAGGTAACATGGTATTTTCAAAAAAAGTATCATAGTTAATTATGATCAAAGTATTACCATGGTAAATTATTTGTACAATGGCCAGTACTACCATGGTAAAACCATGGACCATCAAACTGCCAAGATACCTTTTTGTAAAAACATTATCCTGGAACAACCTTTGGATTCTAATGAGGCTGAAATCATCCTAAATGTAATTCCGTTCACGAGAGTAGCTTTGATCCAGTTTGATAAAATTGATTGATTGATGTGCATGACAGCATCATGCTGAAAAGAGCCAGATCAGTCCTATCACAAAGAGGATCAAGTCAAATGGGGTTTGTGGTCAGAACAATAGCTTTGGTCGTCAGCGGATCAAAATACTCAGCCCTCACGAGTCAGTGAATTTGTTGACCTGATGTTCTGCGTTCTCCAGTTTAATCACTTCATCATTGATTCTGCGCTCTAATTGGACAACAATTGTAAATACAACGGCCACCAGGCATCACTCCAGAGAATCGAGTTGCTCATCAGTTGCTCATGCGATGTGACATCATCGAGGCATATTGGTTATGTTCCTGCTGGGAGCCCTCTGATGAGTCTGCAGTCTCTGCACATCTCACAACAACATGAAATGTCTCCACCTAGTGTGTGGCTGCCTTTCTGCATTCACCTTGACACTCAAATGCATTACTGGACGCCTATTGCTTATTAACAGCGGAGCAGTGCTGCCGTTGCTTCCGCGTTTTCCCTGATTGGCTGCGACACGCCCCGCGGCAGGCGCAGCAACCGCAGAGCGGAGCGGCAGAGCGGCAGAGCTTGCGGCATTATGTAGCCCTATTCCGCCATGATTTTCATTCGAAGCTCAGCTCACCTGGCAGCGCAGCGGTCCTGCGGTCCTGCGGTCCGTTGGTGACTAGTTCGAATCCCATCAATTTTTTTTTTAACGTGTATTCTTTCGCCAGTTAAGGTTAGGCATTGCTTCGGAGTTGGTTAAGGTTAGAACGGTTACGTTTAGGCGCTGTTAAGGAGCTGGTTAAGGTTAGAGTTTGTCTTAGAGAATGGCAATATTCTTTCTATGGTTAAGGTTAAGGTTAGGCATGGTTAAGGTTAAGGTTAAGGTTAGGCATTGTTTTGGAGTTGGTTAAGGTTAGAAGGGTTAAGTTTAGGCGCTGTTAAGGAGCTGGTTAAGGTTAGCGTTTGTCTTAGAGAATGGCAATAGACAGCCTATTTCCGCACTGCCGCTCTCTCGCGCTGCCGCGGTCACATGGTCACATTGTCACATTCTTGCACTGCTCCGCTGTTAAAAAGCAACACGCTTACTGGACATCACTACATCTCACAAGTAACGTGGTGTACATTAGATGGCATGGTGGCACAGTGGTTAGCACTGCTGCCTCACAGCAAGAAGGTCCTGGGTTCGAACCCCAGCAGGGGTCTATTCTGTGTGGAGTTTGCATGTTCTCCCTGTGGGTTTCTTCTGGGTACTCAGGGAAACAGATAAAAACTAGCTCATTAGCTAATTCTGGGCACATTTACATTGATAAGATATTCCTTTATTGATCCCCTTGGGGGAAATTCAGGCATCATAGCAGCATAGGGGAGGGGGGGGGGTACAGGCAGTAGAAGACAGGTGACATAATTATAGTACAGATTCAGATTCAGATTCAGACAACTTTATTGGTCCCCGTGGGGCAATTCATATTTGCAGCTTCACCAAAAACAGTGGAGATGTAAAAATTTAAATTGAATAAAAAAGCAGTGTAAACAATATAACAATATAATTAACTCTGGACATGTGCATATGGGCAACAGTTATATTTGCCCTACAATAAATAGTTACAATATATAATAATCCAATCATCTAAATCTAATCTAATCTAATATATAATCTAAAAAATACTAAATGCTAAAATGCTAAATATATGCAATATATAATCTAATAGTAATACAATAATCTAAATCTAATCTAATATATAATCTAAAAAGCTAAACGCTAAAATCCTAAATGCTAAATATATGCTCTGATGAAGTATACACATAAGGTGCGGTATGCATGAGGTAAGTATATATATTGTCCTTTTAGGTGGGAGTCAGCTACTAGGTCAGCTACTAGTAGTTGGATGTCTGGCAGCAGTCCTTGCCCACTGTTGTGGAGCCTGATGGCCGCTGGTATGAAGGACTGGCCAAGGTGGTTAGTTGAGTGTCAGGGGGATATGAGTCTGTGCCTGAACGTTTCTCATCTTGACGTGGAATGATGTGGAAACGGAAGATGTTGATTAAGCCTTTCACTACCACACTGGACTAATAATGCATTTCACTACCACACTTGGACTAATAATGCATTCAGTCATTTGGACGGAGTTGTTAAAACTCACTCCACTCAAATCAATAGAGTTATATTCCACTCTATTCAAATCAAATTTAAAGGGACGTGGCTGGGATAAATTGTGCCAGTCAGTCAGCCAAAACAAATTCTTGGACCAAGGTCGAACAGAGAGCTCTGGAGTCGAAGGCTCTCTGGGAGATAAGAGTGGCGAGCGGCGTCCCACAACCCCAATCCCTAGTCCCCCCCCCCCCCCCCCTTCCTCTGCATTGGCGCTGCACTGTTGGCTGCCTCGTGTGAGGGAGACCTCCCCCACCCAGGACTTGGCTTGTGCACTACCCCCCACCTTATTATTATTATTATTATTATTATTATTATTATTATTATTATTATTATTATTATTATTATTATTATTATTATTATTATTATTATTATTATTATTATTATTATTATTATTATTATTATTATTATTATTATTATTATTATTATTAAACGATATATCTTCACTACCAACATCCATACAACAGAAAATAATTATTCTGGCAGGCGTTACAGCAGCCAAAAAGCTTATCGCAGAGGGAAAAAAATAAAAAAGATGGAAAATGTACGATATTGACAACTGTAAATGTTCAACATTTCTTTCCTGTAATAAAGAAATATATATATATAAAAAAAAAAAAGCTTATCGCTATGAAATAACCTGAGAATCTCACGGTAATTCACTGGACCCTGACATTGCTGGATGTTATTTATTTGGAGATATCGACTGCTCGGGTGGTTGGGCTGTGAAAGATAGCACTTGTTTTTCATATGTGTACATAATGTAAATATCTGTAGATGACAGCAGGCACCTACTCGGTTCCACTCAGACAGGTTCTATATAGATCTATAGATCTTAAATGAGGAGACAACCAGTGTGTGTTTTCAGTTAGACCTTGGAAGGTGCAGACAGGGCCTTTAGCAGATAACCCACTAGCCAAGGTTAGCATCGAGAGAGAAAGTGCGTTAGAGTGGGTCAGAGGTGACAAGAGACACAAAGACACGTTGCGCCGTTGCCATGGCTAACGGCCGTTGCTAGGGGAATCCACTTTATAGCTGGGGTGAATTTCCGGGTGAATCAGACTAACCAGACAGGCAGACACGTTAACAGCGAGTCAGGAGCTGAGCTCCCAACCCTAAAAGCCAGAGGGTTGGGAGGGGAGGCCAGTAAGGCCACGAGACTATAGGCCGCAACAACTACCGGGCTGATATGAAGAGAGACATCATTAGAATAATGAATTTAGTCTCTTTCAAAGACTTTCAATCTGTTCCATCTTGTATGGAGTCTATGTTTATGGAATAAACATCAACATCAAGGAAAGAATTGGGGGAGGAAGTGTGAAATGTCTAATATCTAGTGTCTAATGTATTTTGTGTTGTTTATAGTGTTTTTGATTTTGTACTCTATATTCAATATTTTATATTTTGTATTTTGTTCTTGTAATCATTACTAAAGTTTCAAGTCTGTATTAATTATTTTTATTGTCTTGTCATTATTATTATTATTATTATTATTGTTGATGTCAATGTTGTGTTTGTTGTTGTAAAAAAAGAAAAAGTGAAAATAAAAATGTGATAAAGGGTGATAACATTGGGGGGGTGGGGGGTGAGCCATCCACTCCATAACCCACCCTTCTCTCAATCACCCTCCTCACCCCCTACTTTACTTAGTTACTCCCCTTCCCTTGTCACGTGTATTCGTTGTTGTCCTTCGTCGTCTTAAGTTGTCATTTGTTTTTCAATTTCTAGTCTGGGTTCCCCCCCTCCAAGAGGGCAATGACATTTTTTCCCCGTACTATTTTACTACACTTTCTTTTCATTTTGCACTGTAAATAGTTAAAATGTATAATAAATAATAAAGTTGGCCCCGGAAGATTTTGGATGGAGTGCCCTCAAAAAAGGTCTGAGAGTTAAAAAAAAAAAGCAAAACAAAACACTGCACTCCCAAGTAATATTTTTTTTTAATTATCTATCCCTTTAAAACCATCACAAAGATTGTGGTCCTAATGGGACGCTGCTGTGTGCTAGACGACATGCTCCACCTGTATATTTGACCACAATGAAGGTGTGGAGAAAACCACCGCCACTGGAACCCTGGGAGGCCGTCAGTAGAATCCCTGGGAAAATGCTGACTCTGCTTACTGGGCGAACCCATCTCAAAGATAAGACATGATGCAAGGGGCTAATGGACACAATACTGGCTTGACAGCTAAGCATCAGCAATGAAACCGAGAAAGAGCCGCTTGTAGGGATTTAACATCACGACTTTCTCATTTGTTGGGACTTCATCTTTGTATTTTGGACAGATCTTTTTTTAAATTATTGTTATTATTATTATTATTATTTTTATTTACTTGTATCCACTGGATCCCCACCAAAAGAAGTACCGTTATTGTTTTCAACATCCCAACTTTCTCATCGTTGGGACTCACTCCATCTCTGCGTATTGGGCGGATCTTTATTTTCTGTCGTCTGAGCCGAGCTCAAAGGAGGGCGTCGTCATGAAATACCGGACCCTGGTGATGTACATGGAGATCGGGTGCTTCGTGTCGTGTCTCTCCGGGTGGACGCTGGTGTGCTCCACGCTGGCCACGGAGTACTGGACCTGGTCGGAGGTGGGGAGCGTTGTCATCACCACCTCCAACTACTACTCCAACCTGTGGAAGGACTGCATCTCCGACACCACCGGTGTCTCCGACTGCAAGGACTACCCCTCCATGCTGGCCCTGCCTGGTGAGACAGTCCTAACGTCTTCTGTCCGTAGATCATCTTAGATGCCTGTAGGACAGTCCTAATGTCTTCTGTCCATAGATCATCTGAGATGCCTGTAGGACTGTCCTAATGTCTTCTGTCCATAGATCATCTGAGATGCCTGTAGGACTGTCCTAATGTCTTCTATCCATAGATCATCTTAGATGCCTGTAGGACTGTCCTAACGTCTTCTGTCCATAGATCATCTTAGATGCCTTCAGGACCATCCTAATGTCTTCTGTCCATAGATCATCTGAGATGCCTGTAGGACTGTCCTAATGTCTTCTGTCCATAGATCATCTGAGATGCCTGTAGGACTGTCCTAACGTCTTCTGTCCATAGATCATCTTAGATGCCTTCAGGACCATCCTAATGTCTTCTATCCATAGATCATCTGAGATGCCTTCAGGACCATCCTAATGTCTTCTGTCCATAGATCATCTTAGATGCCTGTAGGACTGTCCTAATGTCTTCTGTCCATAGATCATCTGAGATGCCTGTAGGACTGTCCTAATGTCTTCTGTCCATAGATCATCTGAGATGCCTGTAGGACTGTCCTAATGTCTTCTGTCCATAGATCATCTGAGATGACTGTAGGACTGTCCTAATGTCTTCTGTCCATAGATCATCTTAGATCCCTGTAGGATCATCCTAATGTCTTCTGTCCATAGATCATCTTAGATCCCTGTAGGATCATCCTAATGTCTTCTGTCCATAGATCATCTTAGATGCCTGTAGGATCATCCTAATGTCTTCTGTCCATAGATCATCTTAGATGCCTGTAGTATCGTCCTAATGTCTTCTGTCTATAGATCATCTTAGATGCCTGTAGTATCGTCCTAATGTCTTCTGTCCATAGATCATCTTAGATGCCTTCAGGACCATCCTAACATCTGACTGACTTTGGTTTAGTTTTAGTATTGTCTTAAATGCTTCATGTCCTTGTAACTATTCCAGGACCTCGATAGTTAATGATATATTGGTATTTTTGTGTAAAGGTGGGAAAAGGTTGTGTGAGAAGAACAAAGGTCACATTTTGTTTTTAGAAAAAGAAAAAAATATATTAGACACTGTTTACTGATTAATCATATAGTGACATTGAAGTTAAAGATACAGTACAATGGAAATCTTGTTTTTCAATCTTGTTGCATTTTTTAAGAGAATGATAGTTGTTGATGTGAAAATGATGACTAAAGCCCGTTGATATATATCCCCCTGGATATCAAAATAATCAAGCCATTTCGGATATCCAATCTGCATAATACAGACGGATTATTTTGATTGGCCCATCAGTCACATCTATTTGCTCTGATTGGCCCATCAGTCACATCTAGTTGCTCTGATTGGCCCATCAGTCACATCGAGTTGCTCTGATTGGCCCATAGTCTACACTGAGCATCTGTCTAGAGTCTAGACTCTAGAGAACAGAAGGACACGCCTACCTGTCATCAGGTAAAAAGTCTGGATCTGCTCCATTGACAGTGAATGGGAGACTGATTTTGTGGACCTACAGAAAGTTTAAGGTTTTAATACCCAAAGAAGCTTTATTCTATAATAGTGTTCTCAGTTCTGACACAGAAAATATCTGTATACTCAGAACATTCCCCTGGGTGCTCTCAGTGTCAACTATAACATTTTCCCCAATGATTTGTCTATGGAGCAGCTCAAGACTTTATACTTGATGACATCACGAGTTTTAGCGCTCTAGTTTTTCAATTTGGGAGAGTTGTTCTTAAAGGTGCTCTAGATAACATTCAGCCACTAGATGTCGCTCTAGAGCACCAGCATGACATTTATCCAATCAGGTGCATTCGATGTGGGGAAATGGGAAGTAGGGAGGGGATACGTGCACGCAAGATGTAAAAAACAACATAAAAAAGATAAATTCCTTCATAATGTATTATACATACAAAATAAAAAAAATCTATAGCACCTTTAATTTACATAAATGTGGGAGTCCTTGACACAAAAAAGGTTGAGAACCAGTGTCAGTCAGTGTCTTGTATGTGTTTCAGTGTTCCTCCACGCCTGCAGAGCCCTGGCAGTCTGTGCTGTCATCCTCGGCTTCTTCGGTGGCGTCCTCACACTCATAGGGATGAAGTGCACTAAAATAGGAGGCTCAGAGATCGCCAACTCTAGGGTGACTTTTGCTGGTGGGATCACCTACCTGGCATCAGGTAAGGTCATTTTCTTTGTTTAGTTTGTTTATTTCGTTGACCAAAATAGACAAAAAGCAATATTAGAATGACCGAAAAGGTGTTGTACCTACCCTTCTTACAATATATCCTTAACCCTTTAGTAATTTAAAACATTATATACATTACCTACCCTTCTTACAATATATCCTTAACCCTTTAGTCATTTCAAAACATGAAAATAACCGAGGAAAGAAAAAAGCAAGAAGAAAACAGATAATAAAAACAAATATATTCAATACACAGATTACAGAGATCACTTAGAGTTTATACCCCAGGCCATCAGGATGCTCAATGACTCTGTAACATCGACCCATCGACCTACACTCATTGCACAACACACACATGCACACACACACTTTAAACAAACACTCACCTTAGTTTCAAGTTTCAAGTTTCTTTAATATTTGTCATACAGAAGTACAGAATACTTTTATACAAAATGCTTCTTACTGTTACGCTCCAGAGACTGTGCAAGACAAGATAAGTATGAAATAAAATAACATAGTAAAATTAGAAGTAAAAAATGAGGTCACAGTGTTCAGTTTAGACATATGTACAATGTTCGATGCAGAATAGACGTAGTTACCATACAATATACAATATACAATACTGTGCAGTGTACTAATATACAATACTATATAGTGCAAGGCAGAAATGGGACGAGGTGCAATTTAGGTACAATTCACAGTAGGTGTACGAGTTGTAGTGCAAATCCTTTATCAATAAATATAAAGTGTAAAGTGTGTCTGTGTGATCTAAAGTGTGGAGAGTGGGTGCTGCAGTGTGTTGTTTGTTTGAGTGAGTGTGTGCGTGTGGGTGTGTGTGCTGTGTGCATTTGATGGTTGTTGCATAGTGTTTATTGTTCGTTTAGCAGCCTGATGGCCTGGGGATAGAAGCTTCTTCTGAGTCTTTCTGTGCTCGCCTTAACACTCACTTTAGACACTTTTGAGGTTACATGCAATTTAATATGTCCCCCCTCTCCCAGGATTCTGTGGAATGATCACCTACTCCTGGTGGGGCAACAAAGTGGTCTCAGAATTTGTGGATCCGAATTTCAAGGCCCAGAAGTGAGTTTGTTTTTGTCATAAAACGTTTTTTTTGTTCACACTAAATAAGACAAAAATATATTGCACGTTCTCACTTTTGTTTTCTTGTTGTTTCATTATGTTTGGAGTCTCACGTTGTATAGCGCTCCTCTGGTGTATAAAACAGCAACAGAACCTGCATACGTTTGCTTTCAGATAGATGGATACATTATTTTCGAACATAACTATCTAAAGACGGTAAGACAGAGTGTTGTGTAGAGTAGCGATTGAGTACTTGATTTGGATTGACTGTACCACTGCATATAAACACACAGGTTTCCCGTAATAAAAAAAAAAAACGGACTTATATGGTTATCCGTCTCAAAGGTTCAGTTGCAGAACGTTAAAACGACACAGCCTAATAGGTGCGGCTGGGTATAGAATAGAATAGAAATACTTTAATTATTTAGCGCAGTGGATTAAGCACTCGACTCTCGACTCTGGGATCGAATCCAGCTGTCAGCGGTACCTCCGGCTTGGTCAGTCGTCCCTACTAACACAATTGGCAGTGTTAGCGGGTGGGAAGCCGGTGGGGTACGTGTCCTGTACGTTGTAAACTGCGACTCCTACTGGTCGGTCGGGGCGCCCGTTCAGCAGGGAGGGGATCTGGGGGAGATATAGCGTGAACCTCTGCACGCGTTACGTTCCCCCAGTGAAACTCCTCGCCGTCAGGTGAAAAGAAGCGGCTGGCGACTCCACATGTATCGGAGGAGGCGTGTGGTAGTTCTACAATCTACACCCTCCCCAGGCCGACAGTGGCGCACGACCAGGAAGGGAATAGACAGGTGTAGTGGTGACGTCATTGCCGTTTTTCGTGTTCCACCCTCTGTCCAACCCAATGCATTTCCCCATTGCCCATTTCTAAATCGTCTCGTTTAAAACAAATAAAGCATTAACATTGGCATGGTGTACCTTTCTGTGCTTATTCATCCACAAGCTATAGCTCAACATGAAAATATTCGCAATTAATCATAAAAAAAAAAATTGCCAAATTGTATTTCAACCAAAAATGCTTAAACAATAATGTTAGTGATAGAAGGGGAACTCATTTCGTGCAAAAATGGAAAGCTTTTCAATTTCCAATGCGGCAGAATTGTTACAATAGCCGATAATCCATTTTCCCAATGATGAATCCCTATACGGGTGGAACAACCAGTGACGTCAGACTACACCTCCCTATTGGCATAGCAATTAAATTGGGATGGGTGAAAAATACGTAGAAAGCCCAAAAATAAATTGAATAAAAATGATATCAATGATCAACATCTTCGTGGTGTAGGTTTGAGCTGGGAGCCGCAGTCTTCATCGGCTGGGGGGGCTCCATCCTGCTCATCGCCGCAGCCTCTGTGTTGAGCTACTTCTCTGGAAAAGAGGGACTCCGCTCGACGTAAACAACCCTCTCACTCACACCTGACTCTGAGCAACACGATACACACACACACACACATGCACGCACGCACGCACGCACGCACGCACGCACACACACACACACACACACACACACACACACACACACACACACACACACACATACACACACACACACACACACACACACACACACACACACACACGTAATAATTCACAACAGGGCTGAGCAATACATGGATGTTTATCATTTGTTGTCCATTAATGTGATAATACTGTGTTTTTTTTTATAGTGATGTGCAATTTAGCATAATTCTTCTAAATTGATAATACAGCGGTCGGGTGGCGTAGCGGAGATTGCGCTCGTCACCAATGCAAGAGGCTGCGGTCTCGACTCCCGGAGTCAGCATTGCCCTGCGCGGCTTGGGCCGGTCGTCATACTAACTCGTTTGGCTGAGTTAGCGGGAGGGAAGTCGAGGGTGGTAATCTGGCGTTGTGGACAGCGACGCCTACAGGTCAGGTCTGGGCGCCTGCTCAGCGAAAGGCAGGAAATGGTGAAGGCAGTGTGGCCTCCCGCGAGTTACACTTCACCAATGAGAGTCCTCGCTGCCAGGTGAAAAAGAGCCACTGGCTGTCTCCACATGTGTCGGAGGAAGCATGTGGTGTACTTCACGGTTCCCTTGTACCGACCAGTAGGAGGAACATGCGCACAACAACCAGGTAGGGGAGGGGGGGAATTGGCATAACGACTAAATTGGGATGGGGAGAAAAATAGAAAAATCAGGCGGAGAAAAAGGATTAAATTGATAATACAAAGCAAATATCAAACTCATCAGAAAAGGAATCATGAAATAATGTCAATTGAAAAATCCATTATGTAGCCTCTGAAATCCATGGCATTTGTTGTTACAATTTATTCCAGTTTATAATTTTAATTGTGTATGTAGGTCATCGTCATCATCAACTACAGTACACTAAACATTATTTCAAATAGTATAAAATTATGTTTTGGTTTACATTCTCACAATCGAAAGGCAATTTTGTCATCATAAACATTTTAGCAATCCAACAAGTAATGACTTATTTTTTCAAAATAACTTTAAGTTGTTTACTGAATGTGTTATCGAGAAGTGAAATATGAGCCACTGGAAGGATTTCCCTGCACTGAGACATCAGGTCTAAAGACTGATCACAGATGGTTAAACAGCAGTTTGTTAGTTCCTCATTAGTTCCTAGGTAATTAATCATTATTACTGCCTCCTGAAGCAGTATTACCAAAACGTAAAATATTGTCCACTCACACAATTTCAGTTCCCCGAAAAAGCCTCGCAGGGCCGCGACCTACGCCACGGCCCGGACCAGACGCACCTACATGATGCCGCCCGCCTCGTCCAGGGTCACGCTGGGGCCGCCGCTGTTCTACGACGGCAGAAACAGCCGGAAGAGCCCGGCGACCAGAGCCACTAGAACCACCGGAACCACCAGAACCACCGGCAGGACCCTCAGCAGAGACGACTTTGTCTGAACGACCCGGTGGGGAACGAGAGAATGACTTAAAAGGCCAAAGACTCCAGTGCCTCAGCGCCTGAATCGCAGTATAGCATCACCTCCAGTCTACTATTGCTATTACACCAGTTTTATAATTCTATAAAATAGGGATGTCCGATATTATCGGCATACCGATATTGGCATTAAAATGTGATATCGGAAAATATCGGTATCGGTTTTCAAAATTGTATTTGTTTTACATTTCTATAACCTTTATTTAAGTAAGAACAAATTCTGATTTTATTTATTGTCAAAAGTATGCATAATGTTGTGTTAATTCCACAACAAGAGATATGTAATGTTAATTACCTGAAATTATTCCGTTTTTTGGGGGGGGACCCTGCATATATCGGTATCGGTTGATATCGGTATCGGAAATTAAGAGTTGGACAATATCGGTATATCGGTATCGGTAAAAAAGCCAATATCGAGCATCCCTAATATAAAACAAATGCTCACGTTAGCTGTTGTGGGATGGAGGTATAGCAGTAAGCAAAGGGCATCACTAGGTCATGAGTGCATTATTAGGAGATTTTGGCGCTCGTCAGAATGTGAGTGTGAAGTCGGTTGTTATAGGAGGTCAAGTTAGTGTACACAAAGGAACAAAAAAAGTATAATTATTTGATACCAAAAGGAACATATTTTCCGGGTTAAACTCCTAGACATTTCCCCCATTTTAGAATTCCATAATTTGATCAGATTTAATACTCTACCAGTGGTAGAGCAGGTAAAACACTGGAAAAGCACAATATCACTGTGACTTGTTTACAAGGTCGAGTAGTAGTAAGACACCAAATTATTATGTTTTTGTTGATATATATATCTCGTATATCAACACATAGCAACCATTTCTCCATTTCCAAAACAATGGCTGCTATGTTACAGGCAGCCATGTTGGAAGACCGACAACTACAAATTCCCTGTAAGGCTTCTATTGTTAAAAGAAAAATGACATAAAATGTGCATTCTTGTGTATCTGGACTGGACAGCAATATTTCTCAATATTTTCCCAGACTCCCACAGATTGTTTAAGTTCATTTGCCATTATTTTATAGACCTGTATTGAACCATATGACAAATACAATTTTGAGAGGAAACTTCATTTGCATTTGTGTCTGCATTTGAACACGTGCCTTGACTGTAATACTGGCATGTATCTCATGTGTACTTTTCTACTTCAAAGAACGACTTAATCAGTATGAATTCCATGAAAAAATTGTTTTATTGCTTATATAAATATTTTCGATACAAACTCACTTATTCCTCTCAAACGACACAGAAAGGCATTTAGAAATTCCATGTACAGAATTTGACACAAGCTACATACGGTAAACCTCAAACAGTACCTCACTCGGAAGTGCAATGACACATTTCATTAAACAGAAAAGACGAGAGAAGCGGCATCTAGAAGAGATAATACTGAAAGCTGAAGGCGCAAGATAAGAACACGGATTGGCACGAAGGCACACAGTGAAACTGAAGACGTACAGTTTAGAGTCAGTCGACGGCATCATTTCACCTAAATTCACAGACCTTCGGTCTAGAAAGTCCTATTTTTCTACACACAGAGCATTTGTATTGACCTCTGAGCAGAGGTTAACGTCTCGTATTAACGTGTCCCTTCATACATTTCATCATGTCAAGAAAATGCCTTCAAGAATGTCACGTAGATATTAAACGTGGCTTTTGGCGGGCTGATCGCTCAGCTAATATAGGTGGAGGTCTTTGTGGTTCTGTTGAATGCTATCCCTTTGTAGAGTGTATGTATATACAGTATATATATATATATATTAGGGCTGTCCCCGACTAAGGATTTGGATGGTCGACTAGGATTGGCCAAAATTTGCCGTTAGTCGACTATTGGTCGACAAAAAAAAAAAAGGGTATAATATTTAATTTTAATTTTTAACATTTTTTATCATTCCATTTGGGCTGTGGGGGTGCTTAATGTCTGAAGGAGTCGACTGAAGGCTTCTTGTCCTCTGCAAAAGCATGCAATTGGTCCACTGATGGATACATCTTGATATTTGTCTAGTCTAGTGTGTTCATTAGATGGGTGAACTCCTCTTTCAGTGCCTCTGTGCCTGTTTTCGTAGGCAGTTCGCCTCTGGTATGCGTGCCATTAGCGTTAGCCACGCTTCTTAGGCCTCTTTTCTTTTGGAAAGAATGATAAAAAAAATTTAAATAAAAAAATATTATAATTTTTTTTTTAATATATATTCGACTAAGAGGTTGGCCAGTCGACTACGGCTCCTTTCGACCGATTAGTCGACTAATCGACTTATAGGGGTCAGCCCTAATATACAGTATATATATATATAGATAAATTGCTAATCGTCAGAGTCACTGAAGTCGCTCAGGCTGCTCTTCAGAGTGCTTCCTGTTCCAGCTTCAGTCAGACCTGGGAGACACAAGACAACAGAGAGACGGGTTACATTACAGAAGTACTTACCACACACGGCATGTCCTTCATATACGACACACATTTTGGGAAATTAGCTCACCGTCTTCTCCAGAGAGAGACAAGAAGATAGATACCAGTTTCCTCTCTGTGCGTTCAGTAGAAAGCTATCCGGCTGCACGTTAGCCTATAGCTTAGCACAATGAATGGAAGCGGACAGTGCCGGTTAGTTAGTTAGTTGGACAATGCCTAGGCTAACCGGCACTGTCCGCTTCCATTCGTTGTGCTAAGCTAGGCTATAACGTGCAGCCAGATAGCTTTCTACTGAACGCACAGAGAGGAAAGTCAGGGGGTTCCCGAGCTTTTCTGGCAGGTAACATAATAGTAGAACATGCAGGCGGTTTCAGTGGAACTGCGTTTGCTAGGGAACGGCTTGGAACCCGTGTTCACTTCTCGTTGTGGTGTTTTGCTAATAGAAGCACATTAGGAAATTCCAGGAAGTGGATCCGGGAACGGTCTGGGTTGAATGTTTTGCTTTTAAAATGTTTGCTTTAAAATGTAAACCATTTGAATCCCCAAGGTGGTTGTCCTCGTGTAGCAGGCAGTCGGTTAAAATTACGAGGGCTGTATTTTGCGCAGCAATTTTCTATGTTAAAACATGTATATTTTCTTTGCCTTTTATTAACTTATTGCTCCCATATCCTCCAATTTAGTCATCATGCTACTTCCCTTCCTGGTCGTTGCGCTGCCCTACTGTAGGTCTGGGGAGGATTGTAGACTGCCACACGCCCCCCCCCCCCCCCCCCCCCCCCCGATACACACGTGGAGTCGCCAGCCGCTTCTCTTCACCCCGACAGCGAGGAGTTTCACTGGGAGAGAGTAACATGTGCAGAGGTTCGTTCACGCTATCTCCCCCTGATCCCCTTCCTGCTGATCCGGGACCAGTAGGAGCCTCATACCCTCACCGGCCTCCCACTCACCAACACTGACAACAACTGATCCGGGACCAGTAGGAGACTCATACCCTCACCGGCCTCCCACTCACCAACACTGACAACAACTGATCCGGGACCAGTAGGAGCCTCATACCCCCACCGGCGGCCTCCCACTCACCAACACTGACAACAACTGATCCGGGACCAGTAGGAGCCTCATACCCTCACCGGCCTCCCACTCACCAACACTGACAACAACTGATCCGGGACCAGTAGGAGACTCATACCCTCACCGGCGGCCTCCCACTCACCAAATACTGACAACAACTGATCCGGGACCAGTGGGAGACTCATACCCTCACCGGCCTCCCACTCACCAAATACTGACAACAACTGATCCGGGACCAGTGGGAGACTCATACCCTCACCGGCCTCCCACTCACCAAACACTGACAACAACTGATCCGGGACCAGTAGGAGCCTCATACCCTCACCGGCCTCCCACTCACCAAACACTGACAACAACTGATCCGGGACCAGTGGGAGACTCATACCCTCACCGGCCTCCCACTCACCAAACACTGACAACAACTGTACGGCTGCTGGGAATTGAACCCGAGTCTCTGCTTTAAAATACATCTATATGAACCATGATGACACTGACCGTGACTAACATGACCTTTTCTAGGGACGTCATCTACCTCAAGGTTGTGAAAGCTGTCAGTTCAGAGATTTCATGTTTGATTCAGGGCGCGATATATGGCCAGAATATCATATCACAATATTTATTGTTTTTTTTGTGACGGTCCAAAGATTTTGGGGGCGGTATTTGTTTTTTTCCAAATACAAATTGTGATGTCGTGATGATATTTTCTTTATTTAATAAAGCAATTCGTCGTGTGGTTTGCTTTCATTCAGAACGATGTACTTTAATCCAACTCGATGCCATGTGTAGATTTATCGGACGACGACGACACAGTGTGGCTCCATAACGTTCCACCTCAAGAGGCAGAGCCACCGTCTGATCCACAACACGTCAGGCGCTACACTCCCAGGAGGACGGGCTGCTGCTCACTGACCCGATTTCTGCCGGTTGTTACCGGTGGACGATCCCCAGACGCTGGTGCTGGGGGAGTCTATGCTCTTCCTGAGGGGGCCCGGCCCGCGGTCCCGTTTAGGCGGCTCCGGTACGCCGGCGCCGTCCTCCAGGGAGGACACCAGCCACTCGCTGCTCTCCTCCAGGTCCGTGTACTGAGAGGCCCCACGGGGGGGGGGGGGGGGAACACAGAGGTTAGACAGGGCAGTGGAGCAACAACAGACGGGTACAGCGGAACACATCTCCCCGGGGTGGCAGAGGCTTTCAGGTGACATAGCTGAAGCACTTGACCTATCTGTGGGTGGAGGAGGATCAAGATAAGTTTATTTGGATCCCCATTAGCAATAGCCACAGCAGTGCTATTCTCCCTGGGGTCCATAACATGTAACATAACATGTACAGTTACAGACTGACGTTATACACTCACAAACATTCACATGGCATACAGACAAATTAAAACAACAATACATACTCCTAATCAATTCATAATACAATACAACACATTATACAACGGCATGCAAATTTCTCGATTCTGATTGGCTGAAACAGTCCATTTACACGTATGTATTGCGATCAGTCCACGCTTGCTGGCCCAGGACCCGCCCACAACCGAATCACATCACATCAATCCGCCGGATCACAAGAAGGTGGACAATAATCTTTACAAATGGATATGTTGATAGCGACTAAACGACTAAATATCAAGCGATTCTGTCACAGCGAATGTCTTAGTCGTTTAAACAATGTTGGATGATGTAATTGATGGGTCTTGAATCATTCTGTAACAAAAGAAAAATCGCGGATTGATTGATTGATTCATTTTCAATTTTTTTTTCAATTTCTTTTTCCTTTCGACTGTCAGCGCTCGCTCTAGTCTCCACCCACCGCCACACACCCCCCCCCCCCCCCACACACACACACACACACACACACGCACACACACACACACGCACACACACACACACACTCTGCCTGCAACGCGGGGGATAGTCAGACTGAGAGAGAGCTGGGTGCTGCGCTGTTCTAAGTGAGCATGGCCTATTGAGTTGATTGATTGATTGATTGCTAATTTTATTACTGTACGCTTGGTTTCCAACTGGTTAAGTTTAGGCCCTCTACAGTAGGTTTAAAAAAATAAATAAAAGAATAGGGCGAAGAAAACGTTTTTTTCCTATAGGGCAAAGAAAACTTTTTAATTTGTTTTACCTACTTTCTATAGAAGCATCTAAGAATGAAGTTCTATGGAAAGTAGGTCTGCATTCCCTTAACAATTGTGTGTATTGAGCCGTATTGTATTGTACCCATTCTGCATCTGGTAATAAAATGTTCAATCAATCATTCCAATAATACACAGTTGGATGTGTTAGTTGGTTGGATGCACTTCAAGCTGCTTCCACATGAGGCAACTTCTCTCAATCATTCCAATAATACACAGTTGGATGTGTTAGTTGGTTGGATGCACTTCCGATCTGCTTCCACATGGAGGCAAATTGTCTTTTTTGTAGTTGTGGGAACAACTTTTTCTGGCGGATGGTTTTTTCAATAAATCTTCGATTAATGTGTGTTTATTGTATAGAAATAAGGTTGGATGAATGTGGCAGTTGTATAAAAGCTTTACACCACTTGCAGTCGTGATTTGTGAACAATAAACCATGCCTAGGGGGGTCTAACGACCCTCGGCTGCGCCTCGGGCCTAACGACCACCCCTAGGCATGGTTTATTGTTCACAAACCACTCCTGTGCGTGATGTAATGCTTAAATAAATACTCCTAATCATAATACAATACAGAATAGACTATTTAGCTTTTTCATACATTATCTATGTTTATACAACGGCATGCAAATTTCTCGATTCTGATTGGCCATTTACACGTCTTTATTGGCAACAATCCACGGTCCTGGGCTCAGGACCCGCCCACAACCGAATCACATATCACTCCCCGGCTCACTCCGGGAGAAAACAAGATCGCGGACAACAAATGGATATGTTGATAGCACCATAACGACTAAATATGAAGCGATTCTGTCAAGGGGAATGTGTTAGTCCTTTAAACAATGTTGGATGATGTAATTGATGGGTCTTGAGTCAATCTAGAACAAAAGAAAAATCGCGGATTGATTGATTGATTAATTGATTGATTTAAATTTCTACTTCCTTCCCACTGACTGCAGCATTCACTCTCACACTGTCCGACGCTGGCGTACCCACAAACACACACACACACACACACACACACATACACACACACACACACACACACACACACACACACACACACACACACACACACACACACACACACACACACACACACACACACACACTCCTGTCTGCAACAGCGGGGGAGTCAGACTGAGAGAGAAGCAGCGCTGTTTTAAGTGAGCATGGTCTATTCTTGAATTGATTGATTGGTTGATTGCTAATTTTATTACTGTACCCCTGGTTTCCAACTGGTTAAGTTTAGGCTAAAAGAAATAAATAAAAAAATAGGGCGAAGAAACCGTTTTTTTCCTATAGGGCAAAGAAAACGTTTTAATTTGTTTTACCTACTTTATATAGAAGCATCTAAGAATGAAGTTCTATGGAAAGTAGGTCTGCATTCCCTTAACAATTGTGTGTATTGAGCCGTACTGTATTGTACCCATTCTGCATCTGGTAATAAAATTTTCAATCAATCATTCCAATAATACACAGTTGGATGTGTTAGTTGGTTGGATGCACTTCAAGCTGCTTCCACATGAGGCAACTTCTCTCAATCATTCCAATAATACACAGTTGGATGTGTTAGTTTGGTTGGATGCACTTCAAGCTGCTTCCACATGGAGGCAACTTGTCTTTTTTGTAGTTGTGGGAACTACTTTTTCTGGCGGATGGTTTTTTCAATAAATCTTCGATTAATGTGTGTTTATTGTATAGAAATAAGGTTGGATGAATCTGGCAGTTGTATAAAAGCTTTACACCACTTGTAGTCGTGATTTGTGACCAATAAACCATGCCTAGGGGGGTCTAACGACCCTCGGCTGCGCCTCGGGCCTAACGACCACCCCTAGGCATGGTTTATTGGTCACAAACCACTCCTGCGCGTGATGTAATGCTTAATTATATTATCAATCAATTATTCAATATAAACCAACCAAACACTATTTCTGAATAGAGTTACTCTGCTATCTGTACGAACACCATGACATCCTGAAGTATCATCTTCCCATGTAATGGAGGTAAAACCAAAGCCTCTCACCATCAGATCCTGCACCATGTCTTTGCTCTCTGGTAAGATGCTCACGCCCCCTGCTGGCCGCCTGGCCGCCCTCTCTGCCAGCTGCTTCTCCAGTTGTCTGGTTATCTCACTTATTTTGCTACCTAAAAGGGAAAAGATTTAGAATATATAATTATTATTTCTTTTACAAATTGTCAAATCTTTTTCTTTTCAAGTGAAATAATTTAACAAATTGACATTAAACATTTCAGTCATTAATAATTTCAATCAAACTGACTTGTCACTGCATGAGATTACTCTGAATAATTAAGGCGTGCGTCCACCTACAGCACATTTCCAGCTGAAAAAAACGCTGGCGGAGCGCTGGTAGTGCTGGGATGAAGCGATTGCGGCGAGAGAAAAAAAAAAAAACAGCGCGTGCCTTTTGTAGCTATGGCAACAAGCTGTCACTCACCAACCTACCTGATGACAGAGAGAAAAAAATCTAGCGACAGCCATCTTGTATCACTGTTAAAAACGTTTAATCGTATTTTACTGCCGCGGTTTTGCACATATAGCATATTTTAATACACTTTATATTAATTATATATATAGATATTGCCTGACACCACAGTTCGCCCTTTGCTTTTTATTCGCTTTTTATTAGTGTATTCGTGTAGTTATTAATGTATTTGTGCATTTGTTCTACATGAAAGAAATGTTGGAGAACCAGAAGGACCCACCTTTAGCGGTGTTCTTCCTCTCCATGTTGCCGCTCTGGTCCCTGTAGCCCAGCAGCTGTTTTGGGGGGTCGATCTCCTGCATCTCGCTGACCTCCGACCAGCCCTCGTCGCTGTCCACCTCGGTGACCGCTGTCCTGGTCACCACACCACCAGGTCCCCTGTGCTGCTGGGGCCCGGGGCCTGGCAGGGGCTTGGCCTGGGTCTGCCTCGCCAGGACCGGACTGGCCTTGCGCGTTCTGGCCGGGGTCGGTTTGGGCTGGGGGGACTTGCCCCTCTGGTCCTGACGGAGCTGCTTTACGGGCCGCTCCTCTTCCTCCTCGTCAGACTCTTCGTCTGAACTGAACGGGGGAGTCCTGAGCGAACAAGACACAACCGCCGGTGAACACAACGAATGAAGAAAATAAACGAAAATGAGGGAAGTCTATGTTTAGGCAGAGGTCAAGATCTTACTTGGGAGCGGAGGTCTTGGCGTTGGGAGTGGAGGTCTTGGGCAGGGTGTTGGTCTTGGTCCGAGGGGCAGGCTGGGGGGTCTTAGTCCGTTTAGCTGGAGCTGGGCCAGACACCAGCAGTCTGGAGGGCAGACTGCTGGACCAGAGTCTGTTCTGAGTCACTACACACACACACACACATTATGACGTCAACGACGCAATCGCAATCAGTCACTATTCATGTGTAAGCGGAGATCTGAGAGCATAAGTTGCCGTTGAACAAGACACTGCACTCCCAAGTTCAATCTATCTCTTTAACCATCACAAAGATTGTGGTCCTAATGGGACGCTGCTGTGTGCTAGAATAGAATAGAATAGAATACAATAGAATTACTTTATTCATCCCGAGGGAAATTTGGCACTACAGATCGCTCACAGTAAACATTAAACATTTAGGTAGACAAAAACAAAAGTCCTGAATAAGAATAAAAATAAGCCTAAGAATTAAATACGGTCCGGGATATACATTCCCTATGTTATGTATATATTACATTCTAATATTAAATATACAGTAAAACTACAAATATAAAGAAATATACAGTAAGTGTACAGTAAAGTGTAATATTGTACAATGTTGGTTTAAAGTAAAGGTCCAGGAAGATGGTAACTGTCACCCTGTGCTCAGTGATGCAGTGAGGCACAGTGATGCATTGTAAAGTCTGATGGCCGTCGGAATGAAGGACTTCCTGTGCCAACATGACTCAGGTAGCGAGCAGCTTAGGGTTTACAAGTAAAGGTTTATGTAGATTAAGTTAACATGTTTGAAACAAGCAAAGTAATGTGATTAGCGATGCGTCAACAATACTGATCTTAGACATCAGGCTGATACCAGGCTAACAGGGTATTGGTATGTTGACCAATTTCACCAATACAAAGAAATCCGATATCTCAATCTTTGTCCAATGATCCCAAACGAATGGTCTCTATACTGTTCACTAAAAGTAGAAAATGCTTAAAGGAACACGCCGACATTATGGGGAAATGCACTTAGCGTCCTCTCCAGAGTCAGACAAGAAGATGGATACCAATTTCCTCTCTGTGCGTTCAGTAGAAAGCTATCCGGCGGCTACAAGCTAGCCTAGTTTAGCACAAATGAATGGAAGCGGATACGGACCAGCTAGCCTAGCCGTTGGCCAAAAACACCCCTCCCGGGGTATTACAGTAAGATAGGTTAGTGGTCCGTATCCACTTCCACTCATTTGTGCTAAGCTACAGTAGGTTAGCTTGCAGCTGGACATTTCTACTGAACGCACAGAGAGGAAATTGGTATCTATCTTCTTGTCTGACTCTGGAGAAGACGGTAAGCTAATTTCCCATAATGTTGGTGTGTTCCTCTAAGTATCAGAACTAGGGATGTCCGATATTATCGGCCGACCGATATTATCGGCCGATATCGGCAGTAAAATGTGATATCGGAAAATATCGGTATCGGTTTAAAAAAAATAAAAAACAATAACAATATTTGTTATATATATATCCAGTGAAATTATTAGTTACCTGAAATTATTCAGTTTTTTGGACGGGGAAACCCTGCATATATCGGTATCGGTTGATATCGGTATCGGAAATTAAGAGGTGGACAATATCGGAATATCGGTATCGGTAAAAAAGCCAATATCGAGCATCCCTAATTTGAAGTATCGGTAATGGTATCAATACTGAACATTCTTCAGTGATACCGAGCCCCTTGACAATGACACAGAGATGATCCCGAGACTGATGATCCCTCGGTAGGTACCTTGTGTTGAGTGCTTGGTTGCGTCGCGGGGTTCCATGGCCGAGTCGCTGCCTCTCCTCCTCCTCCCTCTCAGCCTCTGCTCCAGGACGGAGGCCACCTCCTCCCGGTGACGCCAGTAGTCCGGCAACTCCCGCGCCACGCTCTCCCGCTCCGCGCGCACCTTGGCCTCGAGGGCACTGTACTCCTTGTTCCTCAGACCGCTCTGACCCTGAAGAGCGGTGCAGAGAATAGCAATGACCTGGTTTGTACAAAATGTAATATTAGGCCTCGTTTTGACCATTTATTTCTATACTTGAATGTAGGAATGGACCAATATCAGAATCTCAAAGCTTTTTGTCCAATGACCCTAAAACTGGTCTAAGTCTACACTTGTTCAGTAAAAGTAATGGATGAGATGGGTAATTTACTCTGTACTGGATGCTAATCTCAGTTTAGTACTCTGCATTTTAGGGCGCGTTCACACCTACCCTGTTTGGTCCCTTTAGATCGATAGTCCGTTTGGTTTGTACAGGTGTGAACGCAAACCGAACTATAATGAGGACCAAACAACCGAACCATGGTCCTCTTGAAAAGTTGGGACTCGGTTAGTTTCAAAGTGGACCATGGTTCGTTTGCTGTTGGTGTGAACGCGACCCAACTCAAATTAATGACAGGCGCGCGCGGACAGTCTCTCTCTCTCTCTCTCTCTACTCTCTAGTCGACTTGCACCGTGCTCGTAATAGTATCTCTCTCATTACGCTGCCGGCAACTGTTTACGTTTGTGAGTGCTATAGTCCAATAGATGCGACAGCATGTCCTTTGTTTACAAATTAGATCCACACCAAACAGGGTAGTGTGAACGCAGACCAAATCAAACAATGTATCATTTTCACATTTGGTCCACCAGAAAGTCCGGACTATCCCCGGACTTTCAGGTGTGAACACGCCCTCAGTTTAGGACTCTGCATCTCAGTTTAGGACTCTGCATCTCAGTTTAGTACTCTGCATCTCAGTTTAGGACTCTGCATCTCAGTTTAGGACTCTGCATCTCAGTTTAGGACTCTGCATCTCAGTTTAGTACTCTGCATCTCAGTTTAGTACTCTGAATCTCAGTTTAGGACTCTGAATCTCAGTTTAGGACTCTGCATCTCAGTTTAGGACTCTGCATCTCAGTTTAGTACTCTGCATCTCAGTTTAGGACTCTGCATCTCAGTTTAGTACTCTGAATCTCAGTTTAGGACTCTGAATATCAGTTTAGGACTCTGCATCTCAGTTTAGGACTCTGCATCTCAGTTTAGGACTCTGAATCACAGTTTAGGACTCTGAATCACAGTTTAGTACTCTGAATCTCAGTTTAGTACTCTGAATCACAGTTTAATACTCTGCATCTCAGTTTAGTACTCTGCATCTCAGTTTAGTACTCTGGATCACAGTTTAGGACTCTGCATCTCAGTTTAGGACTCTGAATCACAGTTTAGGACTCTGAATCACAGTTTAGTACTCTGAATCTCAGTTTAGTACTCTGAATCTGAGTTTAGTACTCTGCATCTCAGTTTAGTACTCTGAATCTCAGTTTAGTACTCTGCATCTCAGTTTAGGACTCTGCATCTCAGTTTAGTACTCTGAATCTCAGTTTAGGACTCTGCATCTCAGTTTAGGACTCTGCATCTCAGTTTAGGACTCTGAATCACAGTTTAATACTCTGAATCACAGTTTAGTACTCTGAATCTCAGTTTAGGACTCTGCATCTCAGTTTAGGACTCTGCATCTCAGTTTAGTACTCTGCATCTCAGTTTAGGACTCTGAATCTCAGTTTAGTACTCTGCATCTCAGTTTAGTACTCTGAATCTCAGTTTAGTACTCTGAATCTCAGTTTAGGACTCTGCATCTCAGTTTAGGACTCTGCATCTCAGTTTAGGACTCTGAATCACAGTTTAGTACTCTGAATCTCAGTTTAGGACTCTGCATCTCAGTTTAGGACTCTGCATCTCAGTTTAGTACTCTGAATCTCAGTTTAGTACTCTGAATCTCAGTTTAGTACTCTGAATCTCAGTTTAGGACTCTGCATCTCAGTTTAGGACTCTGCATCTCAGTTTAGTACTCTGAATCTCAGTTTAGGACTCTGCATCTCAGTTTAGGACTCTGCATCTCAGTTTAGTACTCTGAATCTCAGTTTAGTACTCTGAATCTCAGTTTAGTACTCTGAATCTCAGTTTAGTACTCTGCATCTCAGTTTAGTACTCTGGATCTCAGTTTAGTACTCTGCATCTCAGTTTAGGACTCTGCATCTCAGTTTAGGACTCTGAATCACAGTTTAGTACTCTGAATCTCAGTTTAGTACTCTGCATCTCAGTTTAGGACTCTGCATCTCAGGCTGAGGTTACACCTTCGTATCATCTTCGTATTGTTTTCTTATACGCATCGCCGCGTATCGCCGCGACGTCATGCGCCTCGAGTCACACTTTCGTTTTTTTTTCGTTTTTGTCAGCCAAGCACACTGATGTAGTACACTGCCAAAGCAGTAGGTGGCAGTAGGTGGCAAACATGAAGGCAATTTCAACCAATCAGAACGAATGTGCCAATACACTTCCTGGTGGAAGCTCCACCAGAAAATGTCAATAAGGCAGCCTATGCCGCGCCACCATCTTGTTTACTCAATGCAGCAATAATTTTCCAGCAAAGCCTAATAAAAGTGCAATAAACAAAACGGATACATTCACTGTGTGTTCTGCTTGTCATTTGTTGATGAAACAAAACTAACATCAACACAAGTGACCACCAAGAGCGGATAGTTTTAGTCTAAAAACGATCGGTAGCATTGTTAGGGCTAGAAGCTAGCATTGTGGCTAGAAGCTAACGTTAGCTCACGCTACTTAGCCAGCACGAAACTGATGATATCGCGAGCTATCAGTAGTTAGATAACATTAGAGACAACGCTGTGTGTATTAAACAAAGGTGAATAGATGACTGGGCCATTTTGTTTAATGCTTGTTAAGTTGAAAGAGGAACTCTGAGCTAACAGGGTCTGAATCCTGATAGCTCACGTTAGCCAGCTCATGCAATCGGTAATGCTAGCAGAATGAATGGATGTAAACTTTATTTAACATATTGCATATGGGTACAATACAATACGGCTCAATACAAACAATTGTTAAGGGAATGCAGACTGTTGTAGCTTGGACTGGGGTCCTTATAACAATAACTTGACAACACATGGTAGCTGAAGCTATTTGGGACACGGAGCTCTGCCTCTGTCCCAAACACACACACACTGTACACAGGAAGGGCACGCAGATGGTATCTACTGCGCATGGGCGTTTTCGCAACAACTGCTCCGTGCTGACTACACGCTGTATTCCTGGCGTTTTTTTTGCGTATCTCCAAACGCAAACACAATTTTGCGTTTCAGCCGTATCCACAAAAAAACGCCAAAAAACGCGTTTCTGTGTAGATAGGACATGATACGTCGTCAAAAACGTATAAAAAAACGCCAGGAATACACTAGTCTAACCTCAGCCTCAGTTTAGGACTCTGCATCTCAGTTTAGGACTCTGAATCTCAGTTTAGTACTCTGAATCTCAGTTTAGTACTCTGCATCTCAGTTTAGGACTCTGCATCTCAGTTTAGGACTCTGAATCACAGTTTAGTACTCTGGATCTCAGTTTAGTACTCTGAATCTCAGTTTAGTACTCTGCATCTCAGTTTAGGACTCTGCATCTCAGTTTAGGACTCTGCATCTCAGTTTAGGACTCTGAATCTCAGTTTAGTACTCTGAATCTCAGTTTAGTACTCTGCATCTCAGTTTAGGACTCTGCATCTCAGTTTAGGACTCTGAATCACAGTTTAATACTCTGCATCTCAGTTTAGGACTCTGCATCACAGTTTAGGACTCTGAATCTGAGTTTAGGAGTCTGAACCTGAGTTTAGGACTCCCTACTTTTATGGCATTTTTTCCCTTTGAGATCTAACATACCAAAAATGTCAGAATCTCACAGATAGTCACCAAAGTAAACACTGGCTACATACAGGGTTGACCCCGAGCTCCCCCAGCTTCTCCAGGAGAGCCTGCTCCAGCGCCGGGCGCAGCTCCCTCTTGAGGTGGGGGTTGTTCCTGAGGCTGCGGGTGGTGGTGGAGGGGGCGGCGGCCACCGGCTGCTTCTTCACCTCTGGCCTCCTGACCTCTGCCCTCCTGACCTCTGGCCTCCTGACCGCCGGCCTCCTCTCGGAAAGGCTGCTCGAGTCTGGAGAGGAAACATACACACACGGCGCGAGCGCGTTCCTTTCATCCACCACTTATTACAAGGGTTCGAGCGCAAGGAAGGAGACACGGGCAAGAAGTGTGACGAGGATGAAAATGGGGATGAGGAAGGCGACATGCACGCCGCGCGTGACGTTCAGCACTAGTAGCGACATGCTGCAGATTCAGGCCGAGGCGTATGGAGGCTAGAGGGGAGAGGCTGGACTGCAGAGGGCGGAGGCAGAAGAGGCTCGGTGCTTATTTGCAACAAGAACAGCTGAACGGTGGCTGATGGACTCCAGAGAATATGATGACCACTGATGCTGACATGGCAGGATTCACAGACCGTCACAGACCAGGGCCTGGGTTTCCCCCGAAAAACATCTCCGTACTAAGATTATTTTAGTTCCGTTGCTAGCGGGGGTCGGGATCCATTCACTCTCGATTTAATGAATACGGGGAGTGGATTTTCTTTCAAATTCAAATACTGAAAAAGATTTGGCACTAGTAAAAGGTTGCATCGTCCAACCTATTGATGAAGAAATGAGAATGAAGCAAGCCGTGCACTGTACACAGCAATATTCTCTATTCACATTTTTTTTTTTTTTAAATCAATTGAATTGAGTGAATCGGTCCCAACCCTGGTTGCTAGGGAGACTAGGATGATCTTATTCCCGAGACGATTTAGGGAATCCCAGCCCCAGAGCAGAGCGCTACACCCATGCAGAGAGCATGCAGTCGACCGACACGCTCTGTCTGCCGCTTCTGCCGTTTTTTTTTTTTTTTTTATGTATTTCTTTTTTACCTTTCTCCTCCTCCGACAGCTCCTCTATGGGATCCAGCTTAGGAGGAGCAGAGGGGGGCTGCTCTGGGGTTGGACAGCACAGGGAGAGGTCAAGAGGTCAGGGGGAGGTCAAGGGTCAGACAGAAAGAGGAGCTGATAGGGAGGGGGACTAAAACACACATGCTCTATTTGGTTCTCGTGGTGCCGTTTTAAATGACTCCTGGGCGTCCAGTGTTTCCCATGCGCTCTTCGCTCCCAAGCGGCTTTGTGGGGGTTAGGGGGGCCGGGACGGGCAAGGTGACACGGAGCCCAACAGCGGTGGAGAATGTGTGCGGAAGCAATGCAATTTTAATGCGTTATTGATCCGTTTCGGGAGTCTATTTGTGGTGGGCCTGGTGAGCCCGTGAGCCACCACCAATAAGTCTAATGCACGGGAAACACGTCGTTTTTTCGAGCTCCCGCGAGTCGACGTGTAAATCTGCTGTATCGAGTACTCAAGGATGCCACGCAGCTGCTAGGAACCTGCGTGATGACATCGTGCAGTCGGGGGGTCGGGGAGGTCAAAGGCTCTGCTGTAATGGCATCACAATGGGAGCTCCGCCCACTGCTGTTCAGAAATGCAGTTTTTGGCCCAAAGGTTTCAGCCACTCTCCTCACAAAAAGGCAAAGTCTAAAACCATACTTTCAATTGGTAGATCAAACAATCACTCAAATTGGGCGGCCGGGTAGCGCAGCGGACCAAGCGTCTGTCTACCACCGCAGAGACAGTGGGATCGAATCCGGCTGCCGCGGTACCTCCGGCTTGGGTCGGTCGTCCGTACTGACACAATTGGCAGTGTCAGCGGGTGGAAAGCCGGTGGGTGGTGTTCTGGTCGTTGTAAACAGCGACTCCTACAGGCCGGTCAGGTCACCTGCACAGCGAGGGAGGGAACTGGGGAAGGTAGTGTGAGCCTCCCACGCGTTACACTTCCCCAGTGAGAGTCCTCGCTGTCAGGTGAAAAGATGCTGCTGGCTGACTCCACATGTATTGGAGGAAGCATGTGATAGACTTCAGGGCTCCCTAGACCGGCAAGTGGGGGGCAAATGCGAGCAACGACCAGGAAGGAGAGGGGGGAATTGGCATAACGACTAAAATTGGGATGGGAGAAAAATACAGAAAAATAGGAGGAGAAAAAGTAGATAAAAAAAGAATCACTCAAATTGTAGCCAACCCCTGTGTGCACACCATGGCAGTTGTGGGCTGATGATTGGTTGGAGAAATGTCTGTCATTCAAGTGGCCACTCCCCTCAAATAGGTCTTTGCATCCAAACATTGCCCCAAGTCTGGACTACAACCCTGTGGGATCTGATTATTCTTTCCGTTTTGGGACTTTTGAGTTTTTTTTATCAAAAAGTGATGGATGCGCCGTCAAGTATTCTGAATCCAGTGCGGCCAAAACGTCAGTCAAGGCGCAAGCATTCTCGCGCTGCTATTGATTGATTATTGCCATGCCGGGTCAAGTGATTACAGGAAGTTCTGGTAACAAAATTATTCTCTTTTTATTTTATTTTTCTTTACAAAATTGTATATATTTTTTCTAAATTCTTTTTCATGTTTTAGACCATCTCACAGAGGTGGAATATGCAATTAAAATACACATTGGCTCTACTACCAAAAAAAAGAAAAAAAAAATCTGTGAGGGCAGAAACACGTTTGGCCTCCCCAGTACAGTAGTATTGTAGACTAAACTACGCAGTGGAGTAGTATTGTAGACTAAACTACGCAGTGGTCATGATAGCTTTCTACAAACTTACCAAGTTGAACTTTCTTTGATTTGGGCTCTGGTGCTGGACGTGCAGTGACAATCACTGAAACACAGGGAGTAGGAACAGTACATTCAGCTCATTCTGGACTGTAGATGTAGAACTTTACAAACCAATCTTTACCCAATTTAGTCTATTTAGAATACTGATGATGCCATTGTCTATTTCGAAACGTTTGTATTCACACGACAATACAACCAAGCGTGAAAGCTGACTTTAAAAAATAATCCATACCTGGAACTTCAACCACTTTGGTAGGCGGATTCGAGGAAATGTTCTTTATCTGCAAGACAAAAAGACAAAAGAAGATCATGAAATGTATATTTTTTGTAGTTTTAATGCGTGTCTCTGATCAATGCCAGCAAACCAATGTCAGTGTCCAACCACTAAATTGTATGGTATGTACAAAGACGAAAGGGTGAATTTTCTTGGATACATAATTTTGGCTTCCTATGCAGGAGGACCAGGACGCGTCTATTCGAAAGGCAACCGGTTCATGCATTTTGCAAATCTGATTGGCCACTGACGTTTCTGGTCATGTGACATGTGCGCCCAAAAGCTTCTATCCCCAGGCCATCAGGCTGCTAAACGAACAATAATCGCTAAACGAACAATAATCACTATGCAACAACCATCAAATGCACACAGCACACACACCCACACGCACACACTCACTCAAACAAACAACACACTGCAGCACCCACTCTCCACACTTTAGATCACACAAACACACTTACACTTTATATTTATTGATAAAGGATTTGCACTACAACTCGTACACCTACTGTGAATTGTACCTAAATTGCACCTCGTCCCATTTCTCCATTTCTGCCTTGCACTATATAGTATTGTATATTAGTACACTGCACAGTACTGTATATTGTATGGTAACTACGTCTATTCTGCATCGAACATTGTACATATGTCTAAACTGAACACTGTGACCTCTTTTTTTTACTTCTAATTTTACTATGTTTTTATTTCATACTTATCTTGTCTTGCACAGTCTCTGGAGAGCAACAGTAAGAAGCATTTTGTACAAAAGTATTCTGTACTTCTGTATGACAACTATTAAAGAAACTTGAAACTTGAACTTGAAACATTTCCACCTCGACCAGCAGCAAACTACCTAATGCCTAGTTTATCACTGGTTAAGCTTAGGCGATTCTTTCGAAGTAGGTTAAGGTTAGAGTTTGGAATCAGGGCTGGCGTTCTATCACCCTGCTCTAAGACAAACTCTAACCTTAACCAACTTCGAAAGAGTCGCCTAAGCTTAACCGGTGAAAGAACTTGCCGTCACACGATTGGTGCGACCAGAAACAGCAGTGGCCAATCAGAGCGCAAAACGCGAACGCGGAAGCATCAACCGGTTGCCTTTCGAATAGACACATCACACATGTAACGGAGGTACCGCATGTCTATCCACAGTCACGAGGGACTTGTATAGTGAAGTGACTGTGGACGTTAAGCGGTACTGCAAGTTAAACTCACTCCCCAGAGGCATCCAGACCCAGTACTTAGAAGTGAATTCACCTCTCGGTACAGTGGTCTGTGATGCCCGGGTTCAACTCCCACTCAGGGCGATCCCTTAACAGGGGTTGAATCTAAACACAATGCAGAGCGAGATCACACCGGCTACACACACATGTACAGTATTAGTGAGTCACGATCGCATAACACAATCACAGCCAGCGGAGCAAATACAGGATATCCTTAACAAGGGCTGACCTTTCCTCTCACTTCCTCTCCATCAAGTCCTTCTGGGCCGTGCTGTGTGTGTGTATGTATTCAGGCCTACTATCCATTTACCATCTAACTATAAAGGAAGTCATCGCCGTCTGCATGTGCGTGTCCGTCTGTCCTTTCCACAGGGTTCCCACAGACATTGCAAAATGAAATCCAAGGACTTTTAAGTACTTTTCCAAGCACTATTTTTGCTTTTCAAGGATGTCACTCGAAGGATACAATTCACTTTTAAATGTTTTTCTTTTTTTTAAAGCATCTTCTTGGCCTGCTCGCCAGCTAGAGAATCACACGCGAAGAAATGAGGGAGAGCAGTTGGAGCGTGTGAGACAGCTACGAATTTGGTGTAGAATTTGGTGCCATTTGGCCAGATGGTGGCGCTATAGACTGCCGCACTTCCGCGTTACTACTCCCGAACTCCGCATGCGCAGATTGATGAACCTAGATCTCTGGACAATCCAGAGAGACTCCGTGGGCCATCTGCGCATGCAGAGTTCGGGAGTAGGTGCGGAAAAGTGACTATGGCTCAGTCGAGAAAGCGCCGATCGACTTGGGCTTGGTCTCTCCGTGTTCAGGAGACTCAGGCGTATAAAGTCTATATTGGATCACGTCTCCCGCACCCCCCCACAGCCGTAGCTACAACCACTTAATGTCAAGGCTCTCATCCACATTCATTCATTTTCTACCCCCGCTCTCTCACTGACTGTTACACTGGTGAGTAATATAGTAGCACACTCAGTCTCTATGGGGCAAGAAAGTAACAGTATGGTTATGGTAGTGAATTCCCAGACCCCCCCCCCCACACACACACACACACAAATTGTCTGTGTTTTTATAATGATGTGTTCCTTAGAATGGCAGGCCAGTTAGGGCACCTTGTGTATACTGCACCTTGTGTATACCGTTTACTTTTACTCATAGTATATATTCAGATAAAAATGTATTGTTTGGAATTTTCAAAAGATCAATCACTATGTGGACTGCTGGGAAACTGCTGGGAAACAAGATGGCTGCCTGAACTAAGAGCTCTACACTGTCTCAGTGATTAAATTTGCAATTCTTACCTCCACTCAAGGACAATTTCAATAATTTTGTTTCAACTTAAATTAAGTAAAGGCTTTTGATAAAACGTGGTGATTTGCAAGATGGCAACAACAAGGAAAGGCCAGCGAAACAAACCAGATGTCGACGTCGACGACCAAACAATTGAAACAGACAATGACCCCACGCTGGTCGAAATTATGTCAGAGTTAAAATCTCAACGCATTGCAATATTGGGCCGATTAGACGGTATCGATACTCGTCTGGAAAAGGTGACAAACCAAGTATCGGCGACTAAAGAAGGACTGACTAAAACAAACAAAGCAGTCGACAAACACAAGCAGCGCCTGGATGAGGCGGAAGAGAGGATTTCTGCACTAGAGGACAACCTGCAAACAACCCAGCGAGAGTTACACCGAGCCGAAAAGACATTGAGAACAATGGAGATGAAAACGGATGAGTTGGAAAACAGAGGGAGGAGGAAAAATCTGGTTTTGCTGGGGCTTCCAGAGAAATCGGAGGGTGACCAAACTCTACCTGAGTATATTCAGCAAAAACTACCCAACTGGCTCAAGCTTTCATTGGAAAAAACACTCGACCTGGAACAAGTGTTTCGCCCAGCGCGACCACAATCACAACCACACGCTGGGAAATATCCCAGACCAGTCCTAATCCGCTTTTTACGAATCGGGGACAAAGAGCTGATCCTACAAGCAGCAAAGAAATCTACAATCACAGAGGGGGAAGCCAAACTCACCATTCGCCAGGACCTGCCCACAGAGGTACGTCGAAGACGCAGAGAATTCGACCGGATGACCAAGATATTCATCGAAAAGGGCATGTTTCGAGGATTTGCATACCCTCACCGGCTTCGAATCCTCCATAAAAACAAAATTGTCCTGTTTGACGATCCAAAAGAGGCAGAATCATTCGCCGACGAGCTGGACTGAGGTTTGCCTCGTAAACCGTTACCCATGGTGGAGGTAAGAAGATGACATTTACGTTTTTTTTTTGTTTTTTTGCACCCCCTCATTATGACTGTTATAATACGGACAAATCACTTGACTTTGAAACCCCAGAGGAAGGGGTATTGATTTGCCAATACAGTCGCGATCGGCTGTTATTTCTTTTCTCCTCAACGTGTATATTTACTGTCTGGCAGCGGTACTTCCTGCAACAACGTGTGACGTCATACGGACGATACCATGACTAAAGGAAGGGAGGGGGGTACAAGGAATGGCACGAATTTAACATGCATCTGTTTTGCACTGATATTTTTCTCTCAAACATTAGAAGGTCACAATGACTGAATGGTAAAAAGTATGTGGAGAGGAGAACTCTCAACAGTATAAGAAAAAAAAGAAAAAAAAAGAAAAAAAAGTCTGCCTAATAAGAAACACCCCTCACCATTCAGTAATATCAGGTGACCAACTCATATTTAACAACATGGGGGGAAGTGAAGAGGGGAGGGGGTGTAAAGAGAAATACAAATAAATAAAAGGAAGTTATTACACTGAAGACAAGAGCTCCAGGGGCCAATATAAGAAAGATTTAATTCTTTTTCAGTTATTTTGTTTTTTCCATTATTGTTTCTCTATGGCCTACTAGGAGTAAGGGGGTAAATGTCGTGGTTCAGAAAACCATGGCTGGGGTGGGTTGATGTATTTCATGTATGTTTTTTATTCTATGTATGTGTATTCTATGTATGTTTTGTGTTCTATGTTTTTTGGTCATGTTTATTAATAAAAGTAATGGCAATATTTTCGAGGCAAATGTATACAGTCATAGATACTCCTCAAAGATTGTACCAACTACCATGTCAGATATAATTATAAATTCGTGGAACATTAAAGGCTTGGGAAATCCTATTAAAAGGAAAAAAATGTTATCCCTTCTAAAAGAAAACAAAGTAGATGTGGCTTTTTTACAAGAAACATATTTGTCAGACACTGAACACGCAAAGTTAAAAAGAGAATGGGTAGGTCAGGTCTATTTCTCATCATATAAAAGTCATAGCAGGGGAACGGCTATTTTGATTAACAAAACAATACCATTTACAGTAGAAAAAACAATTACAGACCCAAACGGACGGTTTGTCTTGGTGTCAGGCTGCATTTGGGGAACATCCATTACTTTTTTGAACATTTATGCCCCCAATGCCGATGAACCCACATTTATGTCTGACATGGTGTTGCTGTTCAATGAAAACTGTAAAGGTTTTGGAGTGATGGCGGGAGATTTTAATCTGACAATGACAGCATTGGATAAGTCTAGTCAAACTAACCATAGCTCCAAATCCTCAAAAGTTCTTCAAGGGTTATGTGCAGAAAGTGGCCTAATTGATGTCTGGCGTGAATTACATCCAGGCATTAAAGACTACAGCTTCTTCTCAAATGTACATAACTCATATAGTAGAATAGACTATGCCTTTATTTACTCAAAATATATATACATGATAAAGGAATGTGAAATTAGCCCAATCATTTTATCAGATCATGCCAGAATATGCATGACTATTCAGTTTAATAGGAACAACTCGTTCACCAAACAATGGAAATTTGATAATTCATTACTCCAAGATGAAGAATTTAAAGTAAAAACGCGAACATGGATTACAAACTACATAAAGGAAAATAATGACCCCCTCATTGACCCTAACATTATCTGGGAGGCTGCAAAAGCCACTTTAAGAGGACTAATAATTTCATATGGTTCATTTAAAAAGCGAGTAAAAAGAGCACAAGCACAAGAACTTGAGAGAGAAGTAATAAGATGTGAAGCACTTCATAAGACAGCGTCTACAGAGGACAATTGGAGACAATTAATTGTGGCCAGGGCCAAATTAAACCTTAATATTTCAAACGAAATTACAACAAAAATGAATTACGTTAGACAAAAGCATTACGAATTTGGCAATAAACCAAGTAAATTACTGGCCCATCAATTAAAGAAAGAACAAACTGAAAGAACTATTAAAGCAATTAATCTCAATGATAATATAACATATCAACCTAAAGAGATTAATCAAGCTTTCTTTGAATTCTACAATACACTTTACAAATCTCAAAGTTCTCATTCACAAGAACAACTGGACCAGTACTTACAAAATAAGAAATTGTCAAAATTGTCTGAATTAGACCAGCAATATCTTAACTCATCATTTACAAAAGAAGAGGTTTTGGCCACAATTAAGTTAATGCCCATAAATAAAAGCCCAGGACCAGATGGTTTTTCTGCTGAATTTTATAAAGAATTTTGGACTGAACTTCATCCCATTTTTATGGCAATGATGTATAATTTCTGTCACAATAGAATACTCCCTCAATCAATGAACCTAGCACATATCACAGTATTGCACAAAAGTGGCAAAGATCCTTTAAATTGTTCATCATATAGACCTATTAGTCTTTTAGATCACGATTACAAGATTATAACCAAATTATTAGCAAAAAGACTAGAAGATATTTTGCCTAAATTGATTAATCCAGACCAATCGGGTTTCATAAAAGGGAGATATTCTGCTGACAATATAAGGAGACTTTTAAATGTAATAAACCATTTGGACACCAGTCGGAGCCCTTCTCTGCTCCTATCACTGGACGCAGAGAAGGCCTTCGATAGGGTTGAATGGAACTTTCTTTTTTCTATACTTGACAAGCTTAATATGGGACCAAACTTTATCGCTTGGATTAAAGCAATCTATAAAAATCCTAAAGCAGCTGTCATTACCAATGGAGCTTCCTCTGATTTTTTTACACTAACGAGAGGGACAAGACAAGGATGCCCACTGTCGAGTTCACTCTTCGCGATGGTGATTGAATTGCTGGCGTCATGTGTACGAGACAATATTCACATTAAAGGACTGAAAATGAATAAGGAGGAACATAAAATATCCTTATACGCAGATGACATTATTTTATACATAAAAGACCCAGAACAGTCCTTATCACACTTATATAACGAAATAGAACAATTTGGAAAATACTCTGGATATAAGTTAAACTTTAATAAATCAAATGCTTGTCTCCTGCATATGACCCCAACCGAAACGATGTATAAAACATATCCCTTTAATTGGTCTCCAGAAGGGTTTAAATATTTGGGAATAAACATTACACCGCAATTAGATAACTTGTACAGGGAAAACTATTGTCCTCTTATAGAAAAGATAAAAACTGATCTGTGTAAATGGTCCACGCTCCCATTATCTCTGCTGGGAAGAATAAATGTAATAAGAATGAACGTCCTTCCAAGACTAAATTTCCTTTTTCAAATGTTACCATGTTACTTATCTACAGAATTTTTCAAATCTATGAATAGACCCATCTCAAAATTTATTTGGTGCAACAAAATGCCTAGGATAAAGTTATTGACACTTATGAAACCAGAATCCATGGGAGGTCTCGGTCTCCCCAACCTCCAACATTATTTTTGGTCAGCCCAATTAAGAAATGTACTGTCATGGTCGTTGGGAAGACGGGACTCACAGTGGTTTCAGTTAGAAGCTAAATTTGTTGACCCGTTACCATTGGACTCTCTCATATTTATAAAACAATTTAAAAAGATAAGAAACATAGGTAATTGCTTCACTGTTTTTAACACACTATGTGCTTGGAAGGACTGCTCAAAAAAACTGGGTATCACCAATTGTACCTCCATATACTCTCCTATCTATCACAATCCTGATCTAGATAAACATCTAAGATCAATTAATATACTCAAATGGGCTCAGTTGGGGATAAGTCAATTCAAAGACCTGTTTCATACAAATATGCAGTTAAAATCATTTATGGATTTAAGAACAGAATATGCCATCCCAAATACTGATTTCTTTAAATATTTACAAATGAGAAACATTATACACATACTGAGAAGAGAAAATAAACTAAGACTAGAATTACATGAAATAGAAGAAATACTAATGTCATCGACCACAATTAAAAGTAAAATTTGTGAATTTTATGACATCCTCTCCAAAGAATGTCACTCATCTTTTTTGCCTTTGTTGAGGATCTGGGAGACAGACCTAACCATGAAATTTGTAGAAAATACATGGCTAAATATTTGTGATAGAATACACTTTCCATTTACAAGTAACAAAATCAAAGAAGCAAATTTTAAATTTATCCATAAATTGTATTTAACTCCAATAAAAATGCATAAAATGTCTAGAGATAATTCAATAAACTGTCCTAGATGTAAAACTAACGAAGGAACATTTCTACACATGTTTTGGCACTGTGATAAACTAAAACGATTCTGGAATTGTATTCATTTATTTACAAAATCTGTATTAGAAACGGAATTTGACTTGTCCCCATGTGCCTATTTACTTAATGAATTACCAGAGATCCAGATGGATCCAAGAAAATATAGACTGCTGATTGTTATAACATACTTTGCCAAGAAATGTATTCTCCTGTTTTGGAAAAATGACTCTTCGCCCACTTTTGAGATGTTTCAAGATCAGATATCCCAGCTTCTCCCATTGGAGAGATTGACCTTGGAGGAGCGCGGCCGGGGGTGGATGTTCCGGGACCTTTGGTCTCCGCTGTTTTCTCGATTGAGCAGGGGGGCTGTTGATTGATACGGCTAGTGGCGGTATGTGAATATATCCGCATGCTGTCGCTGGCCGTGTCGATTGGTGGCTTTGCTGTTTGGTTGGGGGAGGGGTGGGGGCCGGGGGTCTTGGGATGTCTATCCCCGGTTGTGTATTTTTTGGAGGTGGGTTTCCCTAATGGAAGAAGTTGTACAACAGACGCGTAAGAGGCCTGTCTGTTGTATAACAATGATGTTGTTGTTGTCATTGTTGTTATTATTTATTATTGTTTATTTAAAAATACGTATGAGAAAAAATGAACAGTGTAAACAATATCATTAACTCTGAATATAAAAATATGAGAAAAGCAAACAAGACGCGGTCTCGGACTGGTGGGGGCCCCTGATTCGAGGTCTTGGTGAATCGGAGTGTTAAAGAGGCATGATGCTCTGGCTCGCTGGGGCGCCGGATTTGGGGTCCTCACGGGGTAGGGACCTTGGTTGTCGATACTGGAGATGACGGGTGCTCAAGTAATCTCGCCTTATGGTACATACATGTGGGTATATGCATGTATATATGTATATATATGTATGTGTGTATGTATATGTATATATATATATATTCTTATTAATTTATATATTTAATTTATACATGACTATTTTATTTTTCATTATTCTGATTTAACTGATGGTTTTGTCATTGTCATTATTATTATTATTATTATTATTATTATTATTATTATTATTATTATTATTATTATTATTATTATTATTATTATTACTGTTATTGTCCTGTGATGTCTTGTTTATTAGTATTGTTATTGTATTGTATTGTCTTGTTTCATGTTGAAAAGGGAAAATAAAGAAAAACTATTTGAAAAAAAAAAAAAAAAAAATGTATTGTAACATATAATATAGACCAGGGGTCGGCAACCTGCGGCTCCGGAGCCGCATGCGACTCTTTAGCCAATCAGCTGCGGCTCCCTGGCCCAAATTTTCTTTTTAATAAAAAAAAAAAAAAATTTCTCTTATTTTGGAGATCAATGTCGACACTGAAATGAAAAAATATTTCATCAACTAAAATATACAGTACGTCACACCCCACGCCCCTCCTTGCCGTCTGCAATTGGCTAATCTTGAGTTTCCGACCCCCCAGTAAGCTGACCATGGATAAATCCAAAAAAAGGAAAGTCTGAGGAAAATAGAGGGTTTAATTCAGCGTGGACAGATTAATTTGCTTTCACGACTAACGATGCAGGCTTACCTGTATGCCTGATATGTGGTGCGAAATTAGCGAACAATGAAAAATTTATTTTTTATTTTATAGATTTTCCACAAATAAGGGAAGGACTCAAATAGAGCTGCATAGTTCAGGGTTTTATTTCAACGTCGGTCTACAGACGCCAGTGTTTTGTCTCCTCTTCTGTGTTTTATTTAAAAATACCGGTCTACACAGCCAGTATTTTTTCTCCTCTTCATAAGAGTTTGAGGTTTTCCTTTGTTATAACAGGTAAAAACAGCAATAAAAAGTCAAAAATTTTCTTTTTGTTGCTTTAAAATTCCATGAATGCAAAAAACTGTGTGCTATAAGTATAAAGTATAATAAATCGCAAATTACTTTGGGTATGCAATTGTCAGGCGTGTGTGTGTGTGTGTGTGTGTGTGTAGTGTGTGTGTGTGTGTGTGTGTGTGTGTGTGTGTGTGTGTGTGTGTATTGTGTGTGTGTGTGTGTGTGTAGTGTGTGTGTGTGTGTGTGTGGCTGTGTGTGTGTGTGTGTGTGTGTGAGTGTGTGTGTGTGTGCACAGACCTGCTGTCTCTGAGCGGTGATGGTGTGCTCCCTCTCCTGCAGCCTCCTCCCCATCTCCTGCTTCAGCCGGTGGCTGCGCTGCTCGCTCTCAGACACAGACGACCGTGTGACGCTCAGCTCGCTCAGCAGCTGGAGGAACGCGGCGGGAGGAGACAACGTTCACGGCTCGGCGAGTTCATAGTTCTCTGGCTGGCAAGAGTGTTGTGTAACATGGACACATTTATCTCTGCTCACCGATACTAATAACAAGGGTTAGACTTGAAGGAACACGCCAACATTATGGGGAAATACTAAGGCTGTCAAAGTTAACACGGTATTAGCCCGATTATATTAATGCCACTATTTTTTTTAACTCACGATTAACAAGAGTTAACACTAGACTTCCCTCAGGTGTATTGTTGATGCTCTCATTGATACTATGTTTGTTTCTGAAGTGTGTGCGTGTGTGTGTGAGATATATATAGAGAGAAAGGGGGGTGAGAGAGATGAGGAAGGGGCAAGAGAGAAAGAGAGCTGGGAGAGTGTGTGTGTGAGAGGGGGGGGGGGGGGTGGTGTGAGTCCTCAGCCCTTGTGTGTGTGAATGTAACAAGTTCCAACGTTTTCTTTCCCCTATTATTTCATGCACACTTTATTCATTGTTTTAAATTATTATTTTCTTTTAAGTTATTTTGTGCATTACTCTGTTTTGTATTTGATGCAAATTTGCAATGCATGAGGGTCATCCTTTTGTGTTAAATGGCTGCACAAAGCAAGCATTTGTTGACTCTCATGTTGATAAGAGTATTAAAACTTGGAACTTGAAAAAGATCAGTTTAAGGTAGATAAAAAAATAAATGCGATTAATTTGTGATTAATCGCGAGTTAACTATGGACAATCATGCGATTAATCGCGATTAAATATTTTAATCGATTGACAGCACTAGAAAATACGCTTACCGTCTTCTCCAGAGTAAGAAGACAAATACCGATTTCCTCTCTGTGCGTTCAGTAGAGTAGAAAGCTATCCGACTGCTAGCTAGCCTAGCTTAGCACAAATTAATGGAAGCGGATAAGGACCACTAGCCTAGCTTAAAACTCCGGAAGGTGTTTTTCGCCAACAGCTAGGCTAGGTGGTCCGTATCCGCTTAACCCTCAGAATCCTTTGTATATAAAAATGGTACAATTTCTGTTCCTCACATTCACTCACACATCCACACACCCGAACGGCAGAGTCAACAACACAAGGTGGCAACCTGCACATCTGGAGCAATTAGGGGTTAAGTGATTTGCTCAAGGACACTTCAACAACACGCTGCCTGGGAGGAGTGGGAATCGAACCAGGAACCTTCCGACTACCAGACGACAGCTCTAGCTCCTGAGCCACTGTCTCCCCGGTACATACAAAGCTCGTCGATAGAGCTAGCCTCCTCCCCGACCATTTTGCGGGTAGACCACCGCGTGGATCTTTGCTTCCCCGCATGAACGCTGCTTTAATGACATAATAACAACAGAAATACATACCAGATTCTTTTCAGACGCGTGCTGAGCCTTGACCTCGTCAATTCTGGATTCCCACTTTTTATCCTGGGAAGGAGTGAAGTGTGTCAGTCGTCCACTGTCAAATATCTTCGACATTCTGAATAGTTAAATGTAGCCTATATGTACATACTTAGTACCAACAGTTTCGCCTGTTTTATAGCAACACTACTATCACCAACATCTAAGGAGGGAGATCCCCCACTTGAACGGCCCTTCTAAGGTTTCTCCCCTCCACATTGCCTGTGGTCAGTGTGGTGCTTTTTTCCTATTGCTAGGTTATTAGTGAGTTTTTCCTTACCTTCGCGTGGGGTATGTCTGGGAGTGTTGCATTTATTTATTTTCTTTAAATTCTGAAGTTACTAATGCAAAAAAGGAAAATCACTTTTAGTGCTAATGAAATAGAGGTCTGAACTTGAGTTGAACTTGTGTACTCAAATTTGTCTGTAGTTGTTGCAATATCCCCCCCAAAAAAACACTGTGGATTAGGGATGTCCGATATTATTGGCCTACCGATATTATCGGCCGATATTGGCATTAAGATGCGGTATCGGAAAATATCGGTATCGGTTTTAATGTACTTTTTCTATAACCTTTATTTACCCAGGCAAGCAAGTAAGAACAAATTCAGATTTTATTTATTGTCAAAAGTATGCATAATGTTGTGTTAATTCCACAACAAGAGATATGTAATGTTAATTACCTGAAATTATTCAGTTTTTTGGGGGGGGGGGGGGAAACCCTGCATATATCGGTATCGGTTGATATCGGTTGATATCGGTATCGGAAATTAAGAGTTGGACAATATCGGTATATCGGTATCGGTAAAAAAGCCAATATCGAGCATCCCTTCTGTGGATCCATAGCCTGAAGACTTATGTAGTACAGGTCCAAATTTGATAAAGATCCGTTCAGAAATGGGTCTTTGGGAGAGATCCCGGTAAACCGTGTGCCAAAGAAAAGCTCTCCAGAATTCCATTTCCTCGCCCATGGCCATTCATTGGAAATGTTTTTCACTTCTGGTTTTCGCTTGTCAACCTCCACCTAGATCCCGTATTCGCACCCCCCCACATGTGGTATCATTGGAAAGCTACACTCATTGGCTACAACGCTGACCAATCATTTTCACCATCAGCGGATGACTGGCAGTTCTAGAGCGGTGGGAGTCCGGGGTGGTCATCTGACGCCTGACATATATATCGTCATGTAACTCAAGAACCGAGGCACGGATTTGGTCGAGTGAGGTGGCGTTCAAATGGCAACAAATAGATCTTTAATAATCTGTCATTTATATGTTGGGCAAAAAATACTGCCGCGAGCCGGTAGACGCTCGCAAAGTGCTGTGACTTTGTGCGTATATATGACCCGGTGCATGTTAAGCTGTTAAAGAAGACGTGTCCGGCCCATGGGGACGTTAACGTGTGTTGTCGGGCCTTACAAATGAATTAGATTAGATTTGATTTGAAATGTTTACATGAAGACACCGACCTGCTTCCTGAGCTGTTGCTCCAGCTTCTGGATGGCTTGTGTCTGGATCTCCTTGTAGTTGTCCAGGTCTCTCTCTGCCTGCCGGTGG
>NC_140165.1:9138082-9153082 GCF_963971535.1 Notolepis coatsorum | reverse complement strand
GCGGACATTAGAGGAGCGGTTTAACATGTCGTTTCTGTCAGTCAACTGGTCGCTTGTTTACGGTCTTAGATACAACTTTTTAGTTCTTTTTTTACGTTATTATATTATCACAATAATCTTCACAAAGTGCTTAATAATCACTAGATATACAGAGGTATTTTTGCACGATTTCATTAAATCGCAGGACAATAATGGATAAACATAATCATATAAATGAATAGGCTATTTCCACAAATCCAATAACTGTTTGAAACGAGGATTACTTTAGTCAAGAAGACTTGAGAGCAGTGCTTTTCTGTTGTAATAAAACATAATCCATCATGCTTTGGCAATTATTCAAAATGTAAATTTCAAACATGTGAGGGAAATTATTAATTGCATTAAAAATAAATCACAATTAAATCTTAAGGAATAAAATTCCATAACAAACTACGGAAATGTTTTATACAAACTGGTGCGTGTTTAGCAAAAGCGCCATAACTCACCCACCCAGCATGAACCCTTGGCTTACACTACCACACTACCAAAGGGTTAACCCTTTCACAACCACACTACAGAAGGTTAACCATTTCACTACCACACTACAGAAGGTTAACTCTTTCACTACCACACTACAGAAGGTTAACCATTTCACAACCACACTACAGAAGGTTAACCCTTTTACTACCACATACAGAAGGTTAACCCTTTCACTACCACACTACAGACGGTTAACCATTTCACTACCACACTACAGAAGGTTAACCATTTCACTACCACACTACAGACGGTTAACCCTTTCACTACCACACTACAGAAGGTTAACCTTTCACTACCACACTACAGAAGGTTAACCCTTTCACTACCACACTACAGACGGTTAACCCTTTCACTACCACACTACAGAAGGTTAACCTTTCACTACCACACTACAGAAGGTTAACCCTTTCACTACCACACTACAGAAGGTTAACCATTTCACTACCACACTACAGACGGTTAACCATTTCACTACCACACTACAGAAGGTTAACCCTTTCACTACCACACTACAGAAGGTTAACCATTTCACAACCACACTACAGAAGGTTAACCCTTTCACTACCAAACTACATAAGGTTAACCCTTTCACTACCACACTACAGAAGGTTAACCCTTTCACTACCACACTACAGAAGGTTAACCATTTCACAACCACACTACAGAAGGTTAACCCTTTCACTACCCCCCCCACCCCTGACCCTTAGAGGCGGTCAGGTGGCGTAGCGGAGATTGCGCTCATCACCAATGCAAGAGGCTGCGGTCTCGACTCCCGGAGTCAGCATTGCCTTGGCTTGGGCTGATCGCTATACTAACTCGTTTGGCTGGGTTGCGTGAATACTTTCGGCAGCCCACTTGTCCTTCCGCATTGCTCTGATTGGCCGAGCGCGCGCATGAGCCGCGACACGCTCCTCAGCCGAGATGCATCCAGCTCAGCCAGGCAGGAATACTGCGCTCTGCTTAACCCAATTTATACAAATGGAAGTATTGATTACGCCATAACGAATCATTAAAAAAATATACCGTTAACTGGAATATGTTGTTTCTTTACACATATGTTGGATTATGTAATTGGTTTGTCATGACAATCGCGAAATCGCATTGCCGGCTTCGCGGCTGCGGCGCGGGTCCACGACCCTCCGTGCTCCGATCGCCAGCGGGGAGAATATGCTGCTGCGAGCGGCATCGCTGAGCTCTGGTGTCCGCTGGACGAAGCCAGAGTCTGTCTTATTATGGGGCTTATGCCGAGAAGGCGTAACACAACAGTGAACACATAGTGCAATGCGCCTCAGCCGCGAAGCCGGCGATGCGTTTTTTTATTGGTTTGTCATGACAAACCAATTACATAATCCAACATATGTGTAAAGAAACAACATATTCCAGTTAACGGTATATTTTTTTAATGATTCGTTATGGCGTAATCAATACTTCCATTTGTATAAATTAGGTTAAGCAGAGCGCAGTATTCCTGCCTGGCTGAACTGGATGCATCTCGGCTGAGGAGCGCGTCGCGGCTCATGCGCATGCGCGCGCTTGGCCAATCAGAGCAATGCGGAAGGACAAGTGGGCTGCCGAAAGTATTCACGCGGCTGGGTTAGGGGGAGGGAAGCCGTGGGTGGGAAACTGGCGTTGTGGACAGCGACGTCTACAGGTCAGGTCTGGGCGCTTGCTCAGCGGAGGCAGGACTTGAGGAAGGCAGCGTGACCTCCCACTCGTTACACTTCACCCATAAGAAGCCTCGCTGCCAGGTGAGAAGAGAGCCACTGGCTGTCGCCGCACGTGTCGGAGGAAGCGTGCGGATACTTCAGGGTTCCCTTGTACCGACCAGTAGGAGAACATGCGCACAACAACCAGGTAGGGGAGGGGGGGGAATTGGCACAACGACTAAATTGGGACGGGGAGAAAACAGAGAAAAATCGGAGAAAGAGAGATAAAAAATAAATAAAAAAAAGGTTAACCCTTTCACAACCACACTACAGAAGGTTAACCCTTTCACTACCACACTACAGAAGGTTAACCCTTTCACTACCACACTACAGAAGGTTAACCCTTTCACTACCACACCACAGAAGGTTAACCCGTTCACTACCTTCTGTAGTGTGTTAGTGAAAGGGTTAAACAAGGCCAGAAAAACAAAAGCGGTGCAGAATGAGTCCCACCTGGACCACCTTGGCCTGCAGGGTCTGCTGCTGCTGAACCAGCTGCTGCCTCAGACCGCTGATCTCCTGCTTGAAGCCGTCCACCTGACCCTTCTTATCGCCGTCTATTCGTAACTCTGGAAAACAAGACGATTGAAGAGAAGAAAAGAAGAGAAGCTGAGATCAGGTGCTTTGGTGACGCAGCAGGGTACAGCCACCAGGCTCAAATGTGGACTTATAAATGTTATACTCATCACCGCTAAGGATGGTTGACTTACGGATCTCATACTCATCACTGCTAAGGATGGTTGACTTATAGATCTCATACTCATCACTGCTAAGGATGGTTGACTTACGGATCTCATACTCATCACTGCTAAGGATGGTTGACTTATAGATCTCATACTCATCACCACTAAGGATGGTTGACTTATAGATCTCATACTCATCACCGCTAAGGATGGTTGACTTATAGATCTCATACTCATCACCACTAAGGATGGTTGACTTATAGATCTCATACTCATCACCACTAAGGATGGTTGACTTATAGATCTCATACTCATCACCACTAAGGATGGTTGACTTACGGATCTCATACTCATCACTGCTAAGGATGGTTGACTTATAGATCTCATACTCATCACCACTAAGGATGGTTGACTTATAGATCTCATACTCATCACCGCTAAGGATGGTTGACTTATAGATCTCATACTCATCACCACTAAGGATGGTTGACTTATAGATCTCATACTCATCACCACTAAGGATGGTTGACTTATAGATCTCATACTCATAACCACTAAGGATGGTTGACTTATAGATCTCATACTCATAACCACTAAGGATGGTTGACTTATAGATCTCATACTCATCACAGCTAATGATGGTTGACTTACGGATCTCATACTCATCGGGGTGGCGGCGCTGCATGTGGTTCTGCAGGAAGGAGGAATTCATGAAGGCTTTTTCACAACATGGACACTAAAGGGAAAAATAAAAAGATGGGTTTTAATATGCAGGCTTTTATTTTTAAAAGTGCACTATGCCGTTTCGAGGGAAAGGGATTTGTCCACGTTTGCATAACCTGCAATTAGTGCACAAAACACATAATTACTGTACATGTAATCCTTAGAATGATTGTATCTTATTTCATCATAAATAAATAAAAAATCCTTTTGAGGCACCACCGTGAACCAAACCTTCTTTGAATGTTTGTAAACAACCGCAGTGAAACTTTTCAGGCAGATTTTCTAGCTTCAAACAGTGTTCCAGGGACCCAGTTTTCCGCTGACCGTTTGTTTATTGAGGTATGAAAACACACCATATAGCATCAGCTCCCTCCTCAAGAAAGCACAGCAGAGGATGTACTTCCTGCGGCAGCTGAAGAAATTCAACCTGCCAAAGACGATGATGGTGCACTTTTACACAGCCATCATTGAGTCCATCCTCACCTCCTCCATCACAGTATGGTACGCTGCAGCCACGGCCAAGGACAAAGGCAGGCTGCAGCGTGTCATCCACTCTGCTGAGAAGGTGATCGGCTGCAATATGCCATCCCTCCAGGACCTGTACGCCTCCAGAACTCTGAAGCGTGCATGTAAGATTGTGGCCGACCCCTACCACCCCGGTCACAACCTGTTTGAGTCACTCCCCTCTGGAAGGAGGCTGCGGCCCATCAGGGCCAAAACCTCATGCCACAAGAACAAGAAGAAGGCTTGAGTTGGGACCCTCACTGACCCCCCCCCCCCCCCCCCCCCCCCACTGTGTTACATTAACACACCCTACTGGATTATACTTGCCCACTGTATTGTTACTTCATTCTAACTAGTGTATATAATTGTATAATTTACCACATCTGCCCAGTTGCACAGCCCTGGCCTACTCCTTTTTATTTTTTATTTAACTTATAAGTGTACTATATCTATCTATTGAGCTATATTTAATTTAGTTTATATCCCACATCATTTTATTCCACCTCTTATACAGTCGTACAGCCCAGCTGGCCTATATTTTATTTCATAAATATATTATTCTATCGTGCTTAACTTAGCTCGTATTTCATTCTATTTTACTCCACCACTTTATTGTATTATCTGTCAGTTAATGTATGTCCGCTAATGTCGCACCAGTAACGTCCAAAGCAAATTCCTTGTATGTGAAAAGTATTACTTGGCAATAAAGACCTTTCTGATTCTGATAGGACGCACACCGCTTAGTCGCAACGTCCTGGGTTTGAATTGGGCCCAGGGCCTTTGTCGCGTGTCACCCCCTTCCTCTCTACCCCTGACTTCCTGTCACTAGTGGTCCTATCTAATAAAGCAGAAATGCCCACAGAAATGAAGATAATTAAGTAACACTCGCATGTTTATTTTTTAAGGGGACATATTATGGTTTTGTCCAGTCTTTGTATGGATTTGGCTTCAGTCTGAAGTGTTATTTAGGTGCTGGGGGGGGGGATTACACATGTACATTAACTACATTTATGTACACAATGAAGTTTTCAGATTAACACGCCTAAACAAGATGTTCAGAATTGCTCATTTCTCGATTGGAGATTAATTCGCTTTAATTAGCTGCAGCAGGAACACTGTTGAAAAGATACACAATGGGTCCCCTTTCATCAACAAACCAGCACGGTCTGAATGTGACAGCAATAGTAAATCACACAGAGATGTCTTCCATGGCAACCTAACCTGAACCTGTATTGTGTGACTCTGGTGGTAAAAAGAAAACTGACTTCCTCATCATGTCACATTTGAACTCTGAGTTGAGCGACACAGATAGCGTGAATGCCGTCGATTCCCTCCCTGCGCATCAACTCTCCCTATTAGCTCAGGGAGACGGTCGGTCACACAAGCCAGAAGAGATGCCGGCTGACAAACACACACACTTACACACATTACACGCTGCATTTAACGCCACCACTGACTGCGATCGTAACCGTATTAAATTTTAAACGCGTTGCTATTGATATCCTGTGTAGCGCCGCCATATGCTCGCAGTGCGAGAGTGTGACACTATAACAAGCAGCTCTTTGAGTGATAGAATCGCACTATTGCTCTGCAATAACTTTGGGAATCAGGAGTGAAATCAAATTAGCCAACGTCCGGTCACTCAAAGAAAGGGGTCTCTGTGTGTTTGTGTGTGTTGCACTCTGGGGGGAAAGAAATATATATTGAGAGTTCTAGGAACAACTTGCCCGTGGTTCAGCAGTGTTTCCCGTGAGTAGATAAGATTGTTTTGTGGCAGCCCATCACAATATCAGACAGATACTACAAATAAACTCCCCCGGGGTTATGTAATAACACATGATCAGCACTCTGTATATGATTACATATTTTTTTCCTGCTGCTCGGTTTATGTGTACCTCCCCCTCCCAAGCCTATGCTAACAACACAAGAACACATAATAATAACCTGTGGTTAATACAGCCGCAAATGCCAATATCACCACGAGATGCAACAAAAACCACAGGATCTGGAGGGAGGACATGACCGGTGCCACGGATCACGCTATCAATTATTGAGCTGCCGAGAGCTCAGTTATCAACGCGGTTGTTAGCCCGAGCCACTAGTGCACACCTAGCAACCGCGCGCTCTGTCATAAAACACTGGAGCTGTTGCCTTGGCAACCAGCCGGGCCAGGTCAGTAGTAGCCATATACACTTGAAGAAAACGGGGGCAGGTCTCTCTCTTTTGGAGATATAAATAGCCCACTGGCCGCCGGTGGACCACGCTACACATCCCCAGCTATACCTATAGACAAATAGAATTAATAGATCCATAAGGTGAAAAGAGAGAGCGCGTAGCTGCTAAGACGACGCCCCCCCCCCCCCCCAGCAATGCTGACTATGCGTGGAGGGATGTCTGCCTCTTATGTATGAGGGTGGGGGAGGTGTGAGCTCTCGTCACCCTTTTTGTAAGTGGATTAAAAACACTAATTGTCCCTGAGAGTCAGACACCATCTGCCCCCAGCAGCTCCCAATCCAGTTATTTTGAGTCGGGAAAACAAGGCTGATTATAATGGAATCTAATGTTAGTTCTTTGACCGTTTCCTTGCTAAGAAGGAACCAACCAACCAACCAACCACCCGGGTGTCGAATGCAGCCAGCGGGTAGTAGCTGTGAATGAAGGCAGGGAAAATGACTTATAGGGGGGGGGGGGGGGGGCCCGAAGAGGACTGAGGGGGGCGGGGCAAATGGGGGGCCAACTGCCTGCTTGCCATACGCCCACACAATGCAAATGGTAACCAGATCCCTTCTGTACAGAGAGCGGCGTGGCGGCGGTGTCAGCGGTTATACCTTCTGGCTGGTGACGAGCCGCGGAGCGAACATGGACTGCTGGTCGCGTATGATCTTCTTCCTCTGCTTGAGCTCGGCGCCCAGCGCCCGCATCTTCTCCTCCTGCTTCTTCTGCTGCGCCACCAGGTGCTCGCGGTCCCTGCCGGCGGCCGCCAGCCGCTCCTCGGCGCCGCGCAGGTTGAGGGTCAGGTAGCCCTGGCAGTGGAGCAGCCACTCCACGGTGAGCTGCGCCAGGAGGAAGAGCTTCACCAGGGCCGGGTCCACCGGGGTCTGGCACCGCTGGCACAGCTCGCCCGCCACGCTGCAGAAGGTGACGGCGTTCACGTGCTCCTGGAGGGCGTCCACGTCCAGCTCGCTGGCCAGCCGCTGCACGTCCACGGCGCCGATGCGACGCCAGTCGACGCTCTCGCGGCGCGGCCGGAACTTGAAGGGGGGGAGGGGGGCGGAGGTCATGCCGCTGGCCGGGTTGGAGGAGGAGGAGGGCTGCTGGCTGAGGGGGGAGTTCAGCAGGGAGGGGATCCCCGCTGACGAGTGGGTCCCCTGGGTCTCGCCGGAGAGGGGGAAGTATACGCTGTCTTGAAATGGCTGGAAAACAGGAGGGGTGAATGAATGAATGAATGAAAACTTTATTTAACAGATTGCAGAATGGGTACAATACAGTACGGCTCAATACATACAATTGTTAAGGGGATGCAGACCTGAGAAAGACTTTCGTCTTGTTTACATCAGGGTCCCCCATTTTCAATTCATCATAACATTTATGACATACACAACATACATGACATTTATGGCATAGGGACATACAGGTATTTAGTACTGATACATTTGTGACATAACGGTATTCAAACATACAGTACTGTTACCCCTAGATCCTGACAGAGTATATACATATGATGGGGAGGGGACTGTACATTAGGAGGGGGTGGGTGGGTGGGAGAGAAATATACATACGGCGGGGAGGGAATATATACATGGCAGGTCTTTGACTGAGACACAGAATATAGATTCTATGTGCTTCACTCTATCTGACATCACATGCCTCTCACACACTACACAATAATAACAATAAAAAAATGCATATGACACCAAAACAGCACAGAATTGAAGCAAGGCAGCACAGTAACACACAACACAGCTCAGATTCCAGCACTGAGCTCATTTTGCACTGCAGGGAGCTCGTTTCAAACGGGGAGAAGACGACATGCAATGTTTTCATGCTCGACGACCAATCTACCTATTTATTGTCTGCTGATTTCCCGACGAAACCGCGTTCTCCTTACCATCATGGATTCATTATTCGCCCCTCATTTCAACGGAATAATGAAATCTTAGAACCGGGGACGATCGCGATCCCCGTTATAGTTCCGCGGCGACAACAACACCGAGGCTGCAGGTTAACGGCCGCGGCGACATCATCACCATGGAGACGGAAACGAGCGTCGTCCCAGATCACCACCGGCGGGGGGGGGGGGCGACCTGAGGGAGACACATGTTATCAAAACACTGTCAGTAATCACCAGCAAACAAATGGTTCCATGTGTCTTTAGGGGAAAGTATTGTATATGGATAACAGCCGAGCCAACACGTTCATAAGACGCTATGGTGGTTTCCTTGCTAACGGCAGAATAATACAAATTATTAAATATCACAGCAGCTTCCTGTGATTGAAAACTTTATTAACAGATTGCAGAATGGGTACAATACAGTACGGCTCAATACACACAATTGTTAAGGGGATGCAGACCAGAGAAAGACTTTCGTCTTGTTTCCATCAGGGTCCCCCATTTTCAATTCATCAGGACATAATGACATACAGATAGAAAGTACTGCTACATCTATACATTTATGACATACCAGATTTGCAAATACAGTAGTTTGTGATACAAAAAGAGTCCAGAAAAGGGAGTATATACATAGAACAGTCATAGAACAATAGAACACACGTTGAGACTTGTCTCGGGGGGCATGCCAAGTCTTTTGAAAAAAATGCAGATGTTTTAACAATAGAAAGTGTTGCGTTGCAGCATGCATAAACGTTATAATTTCCACGTCTACAAGCGACTTGGCTAAACTAGCAAAAAGCTAGCAGGCGAACAGACACCTCAGTCTCTCTCCCCCAAGGATCTTACCAAGTGAATAATCCATGCTGGCTGCTAAGCTAACGGACATTTTTCAAAGCAACATAACGATAGTAGTAGAGCCAAAAAAACCTTGCTGGATCATTCACCAGCTAAACCAAAACCGCGGACGCCATCACCCGCAACAAGCATTAAATGCGACGTATTTGGTTGAGTTGTATTAAACTTACCGAAGTGTTGTTGTCGTGGTTTGAAAGTTATCCGACGACGGGACGGCAACGGGACCCCTGGGGCAAAGATGAGGTGACGTAGCAGGCTTCCACATTCCTGAAGCCCTGCTCATGAGGGGGAGGGGGGAGGGAGAGAGGAGGAGGAGGAGGAGGGGGGAGAGGAAGAGGAGGAGGAGGGAGAGGGGAGGAGGAGGGGGGGGAGGGAGAGAGGAGGAGGAGGAGGAGGGGGGAGAGGAAGAGGAGGGAGAGGAAAGGAGGAGGGGGGAGGGAGAGAGGAGGAGGAGGAGGGAGGGAGAGAGGAGGGAGGAGGGAGAGGGGAGGAGGGGGAGGGAGAGAGGAGGAGGGAGAGAGGAGGAGGAGGGGGGGGGAGAGAGGAGGAGGGAGATGAGGAGGAGGAGGGAGAGGAGGGAGAGAGGAGGAGGGGGGAGGGAGAGAGGAGGAGGGAGAGGAGGAGGAGGGAGGGAGGGGAGAGAGGAGGAGGGGGGAGGGAGAGAGGAGGAGGAGGGGGGAGGGAGAGAGGAGGAGGGAGAGGAAGAGGAGGAGGAGGAGGGGGGAGGGAGAGAGGAGGAGGGGGGAGGGAGAGAGGAGGAGGAGGGGGGAGGGAGAGAGGAGGAGGGAGATGAGGAGGAGGAGGGAGGGAGAGAGGAGGAGGGGGGAGGGAGAGAGGAGGAGGAGGGAGGGGAGGGAGAGAGGAGGAGGGGGGAGGGAGAGAGGAGGAGGGGAGGGGAGGGAGAGAGGAGGAGGGGGGAGGGAGAGAGGAGGAGGGGAGGAGGAGGACCGCTACACCGGTGCTGCAGATCTGGGGCCAGTGAGGGGAGGAGGAGGGCCGCTACACATCAGGGTGCTGCAGATCTGGGGCCAGTGATGGGGAAGGGAGGAGGAGGAGGAGGGCCGCTACATCAGGGTGCTGCAGATCTGGGGCCAGTGAGGGGGAAGGGAGAGGGGAGGAGGAGGAGGAGGGAGAGAGGAGGAGGAGGCGGGAGGGAGAGGGGAGGAGGAGGACCGCTACACCGGTGCTGCAGATCTGGGGCCAGTGAGGGGGGAGGGAGAGGGGAGGAGGAGGAGGGCCGCTATACAGCAGGGTGCTGCAGATCTGGGGTCAGTGAGGGTTTTGGAAACTCTACTCGACTGTGGTTTAGAATTAAAAAAAAAAAGAAAAGTTTGAAGTCCTTTCATTTAGGCGCACTGGCTGAGCTGATTATTATTATTTTTATTTATTATTATTTATTTATTATATTTATATTTATTTATAAATATATATAATATAATAAATATATATAATATTTATTTATTTATTTATAGGGGCGGCTAAGTGGCACAGTGGGCAAGGCGCTCGCCACTAACGCAGGAGATGCTGGGTTCAAGCCCAGCTCTCGGCGTTGCTTCCGGCTTGGCTGGTCGTTCATACTAATACAATTGGCAGTATTAGGGGGTGGGAAAGCCGGTGGGTGGGGATCGGGCGTTGTGGACAGCGACTCCTACAGGTCGGTTGGTGCACCTGTACAGCAGAATGAGGAAGCAACGGGGGCAGCGTGAGCCTCCCACGCGTTACTCCTCGCCGCTGAGAGATCGCGCTGTGCAGGTGAAAAGATGCGACAGCTGCCTCCTCGTGTACCGGAGGGGACACGTGATGCAAGGCTTCGTCCACATTGCAGCCGACCAGTGGGAGGCATGGTCTAACAACGTTCGAGACAGGGGAGGGTAGAATTGGATAATACGAAATTGGGATGGGAGAAAAATTGAAAAATGGGGAGAAAAAGTAGATCAAATTCTTTTTTTGATTTATTTATTTATTATTTGTTTATATTTTGTACTGTATTGTACCCATTCTGCAATCTGTTAATAAAATGTTCAATCAATCAATCAAACCATTTACCATTTACAATGTACAAGAACAATAGCAAATAGCAATACAAGTAAAAATTGTAGAAAAGGTAAACAAAAGCAAAGAAAAAAAGCACACATTACACACAGATGCCCAATTATCGATTAGCATGCACGCATATTTATACTGAATACAGTACTGAGTATGTAAATACAGAAATGGGGGACCCTGATGTAAACAAGACAAACGTCTTTCTCTGGTCTGCACTTTGAGGACCGGCCCGGCGCCGTCTAATATGGTGCTGGAGGCCAAGGTTTGTCAACAAACCGATGTGACTTTGTACAGCTATATCTATACTTTATAGTATTGCTATCTGTCCATTCTCATTGTCACTTGAGTGCATAAACCGTGCCTTCATAATGGCTTAAAGAAGAAGAAAAAAATCCATCGGTTGGTTGTCATTTTATAGCGCCGTGAATATAAGGTTTATCGCACTTTTCGTCTCATATATTTTCTGGGAAGCTAGATATGAGGCTAAAGGCTACTAACGTTATATCGAACAGCATTTCTGTTGTATATATTCGAATGAAATAAAACAAAATGCTTATCATCCGGACTATTCCAGAGCATCTATGGATGAAATGGGGGCGGCGGGGGACGCCGATTAGTATTATTGATTAGCAATAGAGTGTCCGTGCAAGTAGCCACATTCACTGATCGATTGCTTGCGTTGCAAGCTCCAATCCGGCTATAATTTAGGTTAATAATGTCTTACCGTCAGCCCATGTGATAGCCGGCAGCATTTCGCCCTTATCGATCGGCATCTGGTAGATCGATGTGTCCATTGGCCGATCATAAATCTCATTATTCCAGGCTGAAATCTGCTAATCGAAACGTGAACAACGGTGCGGGCCCTTCGTTTGGGATCAGGCTATAATATGAAACGCCCATAGACAGTAAAATAATTTTTTTCCCCATTCGCCCTCAATGATACTGCAGTGGAGCGATGGCGCCCCTAAGAGGATCTGGCCGGTATTGCATGTTGCCGAAATCACAGATGCGGGTAGATCTGCAGAGTCGATGGGGGATGTTGATACAGTGATTAATATGGAATAAAACAATAACAACTTGCCACGAGTTAACTCGTGGCTCTGGTCCTCAACGCATGGCACCGAAACCCGAGTTAACTCGTGGCTCTGGTCCTCAACGCATGGCACCGAAACTCGTGGTTGGGCGGCAATTGTATGTATTGAGCCATACTGTATTGTACCCATTCTGCAATCTGTTTAAATAAAGTTTTCATTAATTCATTCAGTAACAGTTCGAGAATTGGATATTGCACAGTGAACATTTTAAAGTATTGCATAGAATACATTATAAATAGTATTCCACAGATAAATGTCTATGATTGCACAAAGCAGTGTTCAGATTGAGTATTGTTTATAGTGGGGGGGGGGGGGTACTCTGCAGTACTTTCAGTGCACTGCAGAAGAGTACATACAGGATTATGTTCATACAATTCAGTTACCATACTGCTTATTACTTAACTGTATTTTTACTGATCTCGACATAGCACTAGTAACAAGTTATCCAGACTACATTGCGTAAAAACGATTGATTGATTGATTGAAAAGTTTATTAACAGATTGCAGAATGGGTACAGTACAGTACAGCTCAATACATACAATTGTTAAGGGGATGCAGACCAGATAAAGACTTTCGACTTGTTTACATCAGGGTCCCCCATTTTCAATTCATCATAACATATATGACATACATGACATACAGATAGACAGTACTGCTACATCTATACATTTATGACATATCAGATTTGCAAATACAGTACTGTTTGTGATACAAAAGTGTCCAGAAAAGGAGTGTATATACATTTGGCATAGAAACTGTACATTGGAGGAGGTTGGTTGGGTGGGGTGGGGTTGGGTGGGTTGGGTGAGGGCTGTACATTGGAGGTGGGGGGGGGGGGGGGGTTGGGAAGGGGACACACACACATTTTACACTGTACATTTGAATATTGACAAAGCCTTACTTGGTCATTTACTGTACAACTAGGTTAGGACATTTGTAGGGGCCAGTTTCGATCAAATAGTTACCGACGTTACATAATAAAGTTGTTAATTCATGAAGGGGGAGAAAAGGTTCAAACCACCACGCGACGACAACGAAAACCACTGGCGCAACGAAAACCACTGGGCTTGTGATGCAGAAGAAGACTCAGACCTCTCTCTCTCTCTCTCTCTCTCTCTCTCTCTCTCTCTCTCTCTCTCTCTCTCTCTCTCTCTCTCTCTCTCTCTCTCTCTCTCTCTCTCTCTCTCTCTCTCTCTCTGAAGTATAATTTATACCTTTTACTGGTGTATGGCTCCCCCTCGTGGTGTACTTGGTCAGTTGTGACCTTTTGAATATTATTTTTACCATGCATAAATCACACCACTTATTTTGGGGACTAAAGTAAAGACCGAGCCATTTATTGCCTATTTTTTTATTTTATTTAAATTTGATTTATTAACTCTTTTTGATAGCTCTGCTAAAGACTAACCATTACGCCTCTTCTTCAGTTGAATGGAACTGTGAAACATGCTTTGAGCTGAGTGATGAACAAAATTATGTTATTATTATTATTATTATTATTATTATTATTATTATTATTATTATTATTATTATTATTATTATTATTATTATTATTATTATTATTATTATTATTATTATTATTATTATTATTATTATTATTATTATTATTATTATTATTATTATTATTATTATTATTATTATTATTATTATTATTATTATTATTATTATTATTATTATTATTATTATTATTATTATTATTATTATTATTATTATTATTATTATTATTATTATTTATTGAAAGCACATAGTTAGACACTTTTTCTCCAAGGATAAAGTAATCTTGTTTATGTGCTTTTTTTGTACCAGTGGATGTCAACCAGTAGGCTGGTGGAAGATATCTACTCAAATTCATGTTGTATTCATGTCACCAATAATTGTTTTCACTAAAGCTAGAAATCAGAGAGAGAACCACTGATCTGTTACAGTAGCCTCGCAAGCCAGACAAATGCGTGCGCTATTAAAAAATTCTGATTGTCCACTGATTGTCCAAATTGCCAGCACGATTCTCCGTGGTAGACATGTTTGCACATTATGGAAATACTGCACTTGGTTTAGGTGAGGGGTGGCAACTAGGTAGAGAGCGAGACTCAGAAAGCCGGCATAAAATTAGCACATAAAGTGCAGACATATACAATTAGACTTTTTAACATTAGGATCTAACATCCCAACAGGCCACCTTGTTTATGGTTTGATTCAGTTTTAAATAGACAATAATAAAAAGAGTAAGATAGAATAGACAGAGTAAAATAGTGCACATAAAGTGCAGACATTAAAATCACAGTTCTTTTTTTACAGTGCAATAAAATAGTTCTGGATGACTGTTTTAACAGTTCAAAGTCGTCTTTACCTTCTCTGTTTGGTATCCACAGTTTAAAACTTGACAGTCTTCCCTCCTGTTTGATACCCACTTTGACCCTTCGAACCTCCCACTCAGGGCAAACCTCCCTCTCAGGGCGCAGTTCCCTCTCTCAGGGCACAGTTCTGGGCCTGGGTCCTACACAGTTTTAAAGCCTGACAGTATTTCGTGTTTGATACCCACACAGTTTAATACCTGACAGTTTTGAACCTGTAATAAAAAGTAATAGACAGTAAGATAGTAAAATAGTACAGTGCAATAAAATAGTATAATAGAATAGATAGTAAAATTATGCAACAGTGGTGCAGTGCAATACAAAGTAAAGTAAAATGATGCAAAGTGCAGTGCAATACAATTGAATGGACAGAGTAAAATAGTGCTACAGTACAATCAACAGTACAA
>NC_140165.1:9083082-9133082 GCF_963971535.1 Notolepis coatsorum | reverse complement strand
CACACACACACACACACACACAGGGAACAGGCGACGCGTTTGAACTCTTGTCGAAGTCCCACCGCGTCACGGAGCTGACAGTGAGCGCCGGCCGAGACGACGCCTGATAAATAGGGATTTTAATTCCTCCGGACAGGGAGCCGCGAGGCGGCCGGGATAGCCTGAGGCGGGACATGGCTGGGAGACGGTTTCCCAGAGGCGTGTGAGACAAGCGGCGCTCAGCAGCGGCATCCCAATGAGGCGCCCGAGGGATGTCATGTCTGAAATGTCCCCCTGCCTTCTTCGCCTGATCCTTAAACCCCCCTTTATGTAACTCGTGTGAGGCGGGTTTTTCTGGTGGTTTTTTAAAAGGTCATCACATATTTTTACTTTTTTTAATAATAAACAAGCGGCTCAGGAGGTAGAGCGTCGTCTGGTAATCCGGAGGTCCCCGGTTCGATTCCCGCTCCTCCACGGCAGAGAGGATAAAAGCGCTATATAAATGCATCATTCACCATTCACCATTTACCATTTAAACAAAAATTATTTAAATACTAACCTCCGTATTGCCTTTTACTATCATGCACTTTGCTACTAAATAATATTCCTTACCTGTCCTATATTACTACCTACTATGCTAATATATCTTTACTACTACGCACTCAAGACTGTAGCACCCAAGTTCAACACTGTTTGACGAACAATGGTACTTAGCTGCCAGAGCTGTACCCTTCCTGCTGACCTGTCATGCACAACTTGTAAGTCACTTTGGATAAAAGCATCAACTAAATTACTAAATGTAAACAAGATCTCAGAGGTCCCCAAAACATGTCACGTCTGAAGTATTTTTGTTGTGCTGAAAATACCACTGAGATGATGTATGCTAGCAGGCGTCGCAGATCAAATACGAGGGGAGATCCGGCAATCGCACGCTTTACTTCAAGCCTGAAATTTTGTCAGAAACATATTTTAGATAACCGCTTGGTGGAAAATGAGAAAGTTTACGAGCGCCTGGGTAATCTTTTGTACGTGCACATTTTCACATGCACACACGAGTCCATCGCTGCTGTAAAGTCGAGGAACCAAAATCCAACAATTCCACTCTCCTGCACCCGTGTATAGGAAGACGTGGCAAAATAAAATTATCTGAACATGAGTCGTGCATTGTCTATGATCTCCAATTGACATACGATGATGAGGCAAATCTGAATGGTTTGTCGCATCGCATGTTTTCTGACCTATAGGCAGCCCAGAGAAATCCGTCAGGGTTGTCTTAGTGCGGTAGTGAAAGGTTAACCTTCTGTAGTGTGGTAGTGAAAGTGTTAACCATCTGTGGTAGTGAAAGGGTTAACCATCTGTAGTGTGGTAGTGAAAGGGTTAACCTTCTGTAGTGTGGTAGTGAAAGGTTAACCGTCTGTAGTGTGGTAGTGAAAGGGTTAACCGTCTGTAGTGTGGTAGTGAAAGGGTTAACCGTCTGTAGTGTGGTAGTGAAAGGTTAACCTTCTGTAGTGTGGTAGTGAAAGGTTAACCTTCTGTAGTGTGGTAGTGAAAGGTTAACCTTCTGTAGTGTGGTAGTGAAAGGGTTAACCTTCTGTAGTGTGGTAGTGAAAGGTTAGCCTTCTGTAGTGTGGTAGTGAAAGGTTAACCTTCTGTAGTGTGGTAGTGAAAGGTTAACCTTCTGTAGTGTGGTAGTAAAAGGTTAACCTTCTGTAGTGTGGTAGTGAAAGGTTAACCTTATGTAGTGTGGTAGTGAAAGGTTACCCTTCTGTAGTGTGGTAGTGAAAGGTTAACCGTCTGTAGTGTGGTAGTGAAAGGTTAACCGTCTGTAGTGTGGTAGTGAAAGGTTAACCTTCTGTATTGTGGTAGTGAAAGGTTAACCTTCTGTAGTGTGGTAGTGAAAGGTTAGCCTTCTGTAGTGTGGTAGTGAAAGGTTAGCCTTCTGTAGTGTGGTAGTGAAAGGTTAACCTTCTGTAGTGTGGTAGTGAAAGGTTAACCTGTCTGTAGTGTGGTAGTGAAAGGTTAACCTTCTGTAGTGTGGTAGTGAAAGGTTAGCCGTCTGTAGTGTGGTAGTGAAAGGTTAACCTTCTGTAGTGTGGTGGTGAAAGGTTAACCTTCTGTAGTGTGGTAGTGAAAGGTTAGCCTTCTGTAGTGTGGTAGTGAAAGGTTAACCTTCTGTAGTGTGGTAGTGAAAGGTTAGCCGTCTGTAGTGTGGTAGTGAAAGGTTAACCTTCTGTAGTGTGGTAGTGAAAGGTTAACCTTCTGTAGTGTGGTAGTGAAAGGTTAACCTTCTGTAGTGTGGTGGTGAAAGGTTAACCTTCTGTAGTGTGGTAGTGAAAGGTTAACCTTCTGTAGTGTGGTGGTGAAAGGTTAACCTTCTGTAGTGTGGTAGTGAAAGGTTAACCGTCTGTAGTGTGGTAATGAAAGGTTAACCTTCTGTAGTGTGGTAGTGAAAGGTTAACCTTCTGTAGTGTGGTAGTGAAAGGTTACCCTTCTGTAGTGTGGTAGTGAAAGGTTAACCTTCTGTAGTGTGGTAGTGAAAGGTTAACCTTCTGTAGTGTGGTAGTGAAAGGTTAGCCTTCTGTAGTGTGGTAGTGAAAGGTTAACCTTCTGTAGTGTGGTAGTGAAAGGTTAACCTTCTGTAGTGTGGTAGTGAAAGGTTAGCCTTCTGTAGTGTGGTAGTGAAAGGTTAGCCTTCTGTAGTGTGGTAGTGAAAGGTTAACCTTCTGTAGTGTGGTAGTGAAAGGTTAACCTTCTGTAGTGTGGTAGTGAAAGGTTAACCTTCTGTAGTGTGGTAGTGAAAGGTTAACCTTCTGTAGTGTGGTAGTGAAAGGTTAACCTTCTGTAGTGTGGTAGTGAAAGGTTAGCCTTCTGTAGTGTGGTAGTGAAAGGTTAACCTTCTGTAGTGTGGTAGTGAAAGGTTAACCTTCTGTAGTGTGGTAGTGAAAGGTTAGCCTTCTGTAGTGTGGTAGTGAAAGGTTAGCCTTCTGTAGTGTGGTAGTGAAAGGTTAACCTTCTGTAGTGTGGTAGTGAAAGGTTAACCTTCTGTAGTGTGGTAGTGAAAGGTTAACCTTCTGTAGTGTGGTAGTGAAAGGTTAACCTTCTGTAGTGTGGTAGTGAAAGGTTAACCTTCTGTAGTGTGGTAGTGAAAGGTTAACCTTCTGTAGTGTGGTAGTGAAAGGTTAACCTTCTGTACACCTATCCTCCCTACACTGTTATCCTCGAGGCCTGAGGCTGGTTACTAGTCTTCCTTTACCTGAACACACAATCCGCACATTTCAACGAGTTATGAGAGTCTGGGAAATATGGATCATCGGACGACTGCTGCATTGTGTTAGTCATGCGAGAAAAGTAGTTCTCTCTGTGTGTGTGTGTGTGTGTGTGTGTGTGTGTGTGTGTGTGTGTGTGTGTGTGTGTGTGTGTGTGTGTGTGCGTGCGTGCGTGTGTGTGTGTGCGCATGCGTTTATATGTGTGTGTGTGTGTGTGTGTGTGGAGGAAGTCGAGCTGTGTCGAACAGACCCCTGGAGATGAGTAAGCACAGCCCTACACTCAATTTACAGCTTGATTTATGGGTTCATTTCCCCGCTTCAAGTTCCCGGTCGAGTGCGAGGAGGTATATCTCTCCCGCCGTAGGTCGCAACGGGGGTGCCACGTCGTTTGCAATCGCCTTTGAGACCGTGCTCACACCACTCCACTCCACACACCGCCGGTGTAACGCCAGGCTATAAATAATGACGACCACGTGTACCGGCACACAGTGGATGCAGAAGAGAGAGACCGAGAGAGAGAGAGAGAGAGAGAGAGAGAGAGAGAGAGACAGACTTTACATCTTTATTCATGAAGGAGGTGCTTATCTTCCTCTGCAGAGGGGATGATAGGAGTCACACAGATGCTGCATATTGAGTGTAGACGGTTACTGTATGTCGATGATCTTGCCCTTTTCGCTGACAAGCATCTTGAGTCCTTAGTCCAACTTCAGATGTAAAACAGCTGGATTGCACAGAGAGAGAGAGAGAGAGAGAGAGAAAAAGAGATGGAGAGAGGTCCACGTGTGTGTGTGTGTATGTGTGTGTGTGTGTGTGTGTGTGTGTGTGTGTGTGTGTGTGTGTGTGTGTGTGTGTGTGTGTGTGTGTCGTGTGTTTGTGTGTGTGCTCAGGCATGCTCAAGTGAGTGCTAGTTTCTCTATCCTTGCGAGGCCCACAAGTATAGAAAGATGGGGGGGAAAAACGTACCAATGAGGACATTCTCCACATATTCTCGAAGTCAACTTCCTGTCTATTGTTGCTACGCAACTACGGCGTGGGGGAAACGATTTACATTGTTTTACGCTTTATTTAGTGCAGAAAACGGATCGGAAAGCGACAAATTAAACATAATCAAGGGTAATAATTTTCTTCAGTGCATCAAAATGCCAAAGAGCTGCTGTGTGACGTTTTGTACCATTAAATTAACTAAATCAAAAATCAAAAACTCAAGTTTTATATAATACCAGTTGAGGCATCACGGAGGAACAAGTGGCTGGCGGCTATCAAGAGGGCACACGTAGATGCCGACGGGAGAGTCGACCAAAGCAGACACTGGTCCTCCAAGTCAAATCATACGTATGTCTGCTCTACCCATTTCATAACAGGTGAGAATAAGGAACAAATATTTATATCGTAAATTAAGTTTCATTGGCTGTGAGGCTGTGAGGCCAAACAGCAGAGACATGTTAGCTGCTAGCTACTTCACCATATAGTCCATTCTCAGTGTATGTGCACTGGAGGCTTCAAGTAGCCTACATGCCTTTTTCATTTGTATATGTTACTACTATTTATCAATCACATTCAGTGTTGTTGTCCTTGCTCTAAGGACTTGTTACTGAATTGTCTTATTGCTTGTAATATACATTTCAGGTGCAAAGGTCAATGACCAAACACACCCAGACTACATTCCATCTGTATTCCCTTCAACATCAGAGTTTACACCATCTACGACACGTCAACGAACATCAGTTGCCATGAGCGGCATGCAAAAAGGCACTTCTCTTCATACCCTGGTAAGTGATATAGTCTAGTTAGGGGTGGGTATCATGCACCCCCCGGAAATATACTTCTAACCAGACTTTCTAGAATGGAAAAAAGGTGAAAAAAACGATAGGCTATGTTAACAAGTTGTCAGAGTGTCCCATGTATCATTTATATGCAAATTAAGGACGCAATTGTCAAAAAATCGCAAAAGAAAAACGGTTTCATGATTCTCAGCCAATATTGCAGATAACTGAACAAATGAGGTGTCTAGACCCATGTTTTGAGGGTCAAAGATCACAATAACACTATCCCTAGAGTGATCACATGTTTCTATGTAATTTTGCCTATGCAAATCTGTGCCGTCAATATAAAATAATCACATTTTTACTAATTAGTTGAGTAAGCGGATACTATCATGCACCCCCTGGAAATATATTGTTAACAGTGTTTCTAGATACGATTTTTTTTTTTAGAAAATGATAGGCTATGTCAGTGGTGGCTGGTCAATAGAAGGCGCTAGAGCGCCGCCCCCCCTGGTAAAGAGAGCAGGAGAAGAAGAAAAAGTTATATTTTTATTTTAAACCCCTAGAAATAAAATAAACATGTTTAAAATGAATAATATTTACTAATTTTAAGTATGTTTGTGTTTCCAATGCACAATATAACGTTAATATATCAAATATAAATAATTGTTTTGTGATTAACAGGAAGTCACTGTCTGATAGAGATTAGACTACCTGAGGCTGGGCGAGACATATCGCGCACACAGTGGGCGTGCACTGGTTTCATCGCTGTACCATCGCAGCCAATTAAATAGGTCAAGCAAATACATTTCGCCTATCAGTGCGTAACGCACTGTGCGTTGAAATATGATGGAAGCCAGGCGCGTTTTCTAGCGATCTAAGCAAGCAGGATCCTTCCGGAGGATCATCCGGCAGTCCGGATATTGTGTGGATGCAGCTAACGACGGACTGTTTAAACGTTACTGGAGTTTCTTTTTGAGTGGATTTAAAATAAGTGGATTATGGCTTGTTCAACAACAACAACAACAACAAGCCTTGTTGTGGACTGGACAGCTGAATATCTCGCCCCATTCAACTCTTGTGATGGTAAGTCTATGTTTAATAGCTAGCCTTGGCTCGTTTAACAATATGCAAAATATGCTGTACAGCCCTGTACTCATACTGAAGTTATTCTTGGTATATACTACATACTACTAGGTCTGATCTTTTGCAGTTCCTTGTGTAACGATAGATTCCACGTCGTGAGAGAGAGAGAGAGAGAGAGAGAGAGAGAGAGAGAGAGAGAGAGAGAGAGAGAGAGAGAGAGAGAGAGAGAGAGAGAGAAAGAGATATTTGGGCGTGCATGTTTGTGTAGGCGCTATTGGAAACGTGGCTGCATTGACTGTGATCATATATTGATTGATGGCAATGGTGATAGTTTGCAAAATGTTTGGTATAGCCCCCCCCCGGAGAAGAATTCACCAGCCGCCACTGGGCTATGTTAAAGATCTGTCAGAGAGTCCCATGTATCATTTATATGCAAATTAATGACGCGATTATCAAAAGATCTCTCGTTGTTGGCACCCAATGTGTTCAAGATTCAAGATTCAAGAGTTTTAATTGTCACGGCATACAGGTATACAATGAAATGCGGCTGGTCTTGCCCGCGACGATGTGCAATACAGTGGTACAACATATAATAGAATCCAATAAAAATACAGTGGTACAACATATTAATAGAATCCAATAAAACAGTGCAATAAACAGGTACATGGTGTGCCATCTCGGTATCTGTACATTAGTATTTACAGAGCATATAGGACATGCTAGTTAGCTTTAGTAGTGCAATACACTGTTCCTGATGTTATACTACTTTAAGTGGCCTTTCCTCTGGCCATAAGTGTGCGTGTGTGCGGCATGAGTGTTAAAGTGGCTGCTAGTGTGTGAGCGTGCTCAGCGTGCGTGTCGTGTATGTACTTGTGTGTGGATAGTTCAGTTTCTGTGTCTCTCAATGTTCATTGTTCAAGGCTCTGATGGCCTGGGGGAAGAAGCTTAGCCTAAGCCTCTCCGTCGTAGTCTCTAGAATTCGCAGGCGTCTGCCTGACCTCAGCAGCTGGAACAGGCTGTTATTGGGGTGGTGGGGGTCTTTCATTATCCTGCAGGCTCTGGATTTGCACCTCTTGTTGTATAGAGCCTGCAGGGGAGGTAGCGCAATACCCGTGGTACGCTCGGCTGAGCGCACCACTCTCTGTAGGGCCTTCTTGTCCTGTGCCGTGCTGTTCCCATACCAGGCAGTGATGTTTCCGGTCAAGATGCTCTCTACAGCTCCTGAGTAGAAGGACTGGAGTATCTTCCCCGATACTCTGAACTTCCTTAACTGTCTCAGGTGGTAGAGGCGCTGCTTCGCTTTCTTTACTACTGTGCCTATGTGTGTTGACCATGTCAGGTCCTCTGAGATGTGGACCCCCAGGTACTTGAAGCTGCTCACCCTGTCCACGGTAGCCCCGTTAATCCTCAGTGGTGTGTGTGTCTCCCGCTGTCCTCTCCTATAATCCACGATCAGCTCCTTGGTTTTACCAATGTTCAGGAGCAGGCTGTTGTCCTGGCACCAACGTTCCAGTACCTCAACCTCCTCCCGGTAGGCCTTCTCGTCGTTGTCCGAGATCAGCCCCACCACCACCGTGTCGTCGGCGAACTTCACAATGGAGTTGGAGCTGAACTTGGCCACACAGTCGTGTGTGTAGAGTGAGTACAGCAGGGGGCTTAGAACACAGCCCTGGGGGGACCCGATGCTCAGGGTGATGGTGTTGGAGGTCTGACCCCCCACCCTGACCGCCTGGGGTCTTTCACTCAGAAAGTCCAGTACCCAGGCACTCAGGGCGGAGCTCAGGCCTAGCTCGATCAGCTTGTCCACCAGTCTGGTGGGGACTATGGTGTTGAACGCTGAGCTGTAGTCAATGAACAACAGTCTCACATAGCCCCCCTTCTGACGGTCAAGGTGGGAGAGAGTGCTGTGCAGTACCTGGGAGACCGCGTCATCAGTGGACCTGTTTGTCCTGTATGCAAATTGCATAGGGTCCATATCACTGGGGAGAGAGGCACAAATGTGGTCCTTGACCAGCCTCTCGAAACATTTCATGACCACAGAGGTGAGTGCCACCGGTCTGTAATCATTTGGACATGTTGGGGAGGGTTTCTTCGGTACAGGGATGATGGTAGACATCTTGAAGCAGGCAGGGACTACTGACTCCGCCAGGGATTGATTAAATATGGCGGTGAACACCGGGGCAAGCTGGTTTGCACAGGACTTAAGTATGCGTCCTGTTATACCATCTGGGCCTGCAGCCTTCCTGGTGTTCACCTGCATAAATGCTCTTCTCACACTGTGTTCCGACAACGAGAGAGCGCCCCCGCCCCCCCGCGGTTGCCCCCCCCCCTCCACAACAGCCGGTGCGCCAGTGACGTCACTAGCCAGAGGGCTAGCGGCGACACTGTCTACACCGAACCGAGCGTAGAAGGAGTTGAGTTTGTCCGCTAGAGAGGCGTCGTCGCTCCCCATTGAGGGGGCGCTGACTTTGTAGTCAGTTATTGTCTTCAGTCCCCTCCACAAGCCTCTTGTGTCGTTTTGTGCCATTTGTGTCTCCAGTTTCTCAGCATATGTCCTCTTAGCAAGTTTAACAGCCTTGCGCAGAGTGTAGACTGAAGCCTTGTATTCTTCCATATTTCCTGACTCTCTGCCCAGGTTATAAGCCGTGGTGCGTGAGTTTAGGGCTGTTCTTATAGTGCTGTCCACCCAAGGTTTCTGGTTTGGGAAAACCCGCGCCGTCTTTGTGAGGACAATGACAATGTGTTAAGGGGGATGGCAAAGTTGTACAGCCAGTATGAGAAGGTCGACTTCAGAGAGAGACTTCAGAGAGAGAAATAAACACAACGCAGAAACTTCACGAACACAGATGACGAGGTGATACTGGCTGATTACAGAAACATCTAACAAGCCCCTCACTCCAGTTCTCAGGCTGCAGCTGGTTTGAAAGCGAAAGTACCAAAAAAAAGTGGCTGTGGCTCCAGGGGAGTTGAACAGTTCCTGCTCTGCTAGTTTCTTTTCTATCTTTTGGCACTTTTTTGGTGGACAAACTATCGCACACATGCACCGTGACTCGCAACTGGAGACTATCTCTGCTAGCACACATAGCCTACTGTGTACAGACGGTTTCAAACTGTATTTTAAATTAGAACGCAAAAAACAAAATAAATGGACAAGAGAAAAATAAATCTCAATTTGGTCAGTATTGTCATTTGGACAAGCAAAGCCATTACTTTAAGTTGCAGGCAAGAAAGACAAGTCTGTCCACTGTCTCTGGTTTTAAAGCTGCCCTGTTGCAGGTCACAATACAAATCTTTTTAATTTTTATTATCGATATTATTTTTATTATCGATTATTATCGATTATTAAAATATATCGCGATAATTATCGTTATCGTTTTATCGCCCAGCCCGATCCACATAGTCAGGGAGTGTGGATTTATAAACCCTGCACTGCACATGCCCGGTGATCAGATCCTGGCAGACAGGGGGTTTCACGCTTGAGGATGACTTTGCATCTGTTTGCGGTGCAGAACTCATTCTGCCCCCATTTACTGGGAAGAAGAAGCAGCTGTCTGCAGAGGAGATGGAGAGAGCCTGGACAATATCATCAGTGCGGATCCACATTGAGAGGGTGAATGGACTAGCCAAGAACCGATACACAATACTAAAGGGTCCAGTTCCGATTAGCTGTGTTCAGAGTCTAGCAGGTGAAGCCAAGAGTGAGCAATAAAGCAGCATCGACAAGATCATCCGAGTATGTGCTGCTTTGGAGAGACAGCATTGTTTTCAAGGATTAGACATTTGTGATTGACCTGTGATACAGGACTAGGATTATTATTGCAGATATTGTGTTTTGCATTAGATCTCGCTGATCATTTGAGCCATTGTAAAATTTTTTTAATTCATACAAGTGTAATTTTTATTTTTAAATAACATCAATGTGATTTAACATTGCGTTAGATATAACCGATTTCCTTAGCCATGTGGGCCGTGATACAGTGTGTGTTAAAGCAGTAAACGTTATGCTATGGTGTAAATGTCTGTGACAAAACCACTCCTTTAGAAATACCTACACTGCAAAAAATGAAATCTTATCAAATAAAAATATCTTGTATTTAGTACAATATGTCTAATACTGAGTAGAATTATCGTATCCCACTGGCAGATAATTCTGCTTAATTCAAGTTTTTATCCCGATTTTGGTAAATTTGATCTTGTTTTAATTAAGAACATGTAATTAAATTGACCAAAATCAGGAAAAGAACTTGAAATAAGCCAGTGGGAGAAGATAATTCTACTCAATATCTGATCAAATACAAGATATTTTCACTTGATAAGATTACATTTTTTGCAGTGTACTGTCTTTGCTCTGTGAGCCAGATTACAATGATTGTGTTACAGCGTGTAGTAAATGTTTTTGTGTGTAAATATTGTTATGGTGTGTAGACTATCTTACAAAAAAACAACATATACATTAAAACAAAAGCGTAACTGTATCATCGTTATCAATGCCATACGTTATGGCGGCGATGTGGTCCAACCTCTTCCTGGTGGGGCTGCAAATGTCTCTGACCACGGACGGAGACATGGACTTTGACAGCCTGAGTTTGTGGCAGGAAGAGGCTGTGATGCGTCGGTCAAACACGCTGCTCATGCCACACATCACTCAGACGACGCTGTGTGATCATGGCCACGTTGACATGATGCCAGTCTTGTTCACTGACTGACTTGAGCTGTCTACTGATCGTCACACAGACTCCTCAACCTGTCATCAGCAAGAGACCTGTACTCCTCCTTGTACAAGGAGCGTTGAGTCCTAGGAACTTTTGGTTGGGTAGCAACTAGGGATGTTCGATATTGGCTTATTTTTTTTTACCGATATCCGATATACCGATATTGTCCAACTCTTAATTTCCGATACCGATATCAACCGATACCGATATATGCAGGGTTCCCCCCCCCCCCAAAAAAAAACGTTGACAATAAATAAAATAAGAATTTGTTCTTACTTGCTTGCCTGGGTAAATAAAGGTTAAATAAATGTAAAAAATTATATATATATATATATATATATATATATATTTTAAACCAATAGCCTACCGATAATTTCCGATATTACATTTTAAACCGATAGCCTACCGATAATTTCCGATATTACATTTTAATGCCAATATCGGCTGATAATATCGACAGGCCCTAGTCATCCCTAGTAGCAACTGGTGTCTGTGCAATGAAGCGTGCCTGTAACTTACTGAAAGCACACAGGCCCACCACAGGCTTAGAGGACACTGAAGCCAAGGTGTCCAAAAAGGCCTGCTGTTCTCTCTCTCTGTGGGATTTGGGGGCAGTGGCTTCTTCGGCTTGACGTCCTGTTTACATGAATCCTTGTAAAAGGCAACATCACATATCCTTGCTGGCTGGACCGACTTCGTAAAGCACTGATTCCATTGGCAGGATTCATCTGTGCCCACGGTCCTGGTGGTGTAGCTGAGGCAGACGGCGGCCTCCACCTTGAGGAGCAAGGCTGCTACATGGCTGCATGTTTCGCCTAAGCTGAAATGAGGATAAAAAAAAAGAAAACATATGAGTATAGCCGGTGAGATCTTACTGCGTTGTGTATTTCGATTCGACCCCTGTTAAGGGATCGCCCTGAGTGGGAGTTGAACCCCGGTCTCTCTGCACCGGGGCTGACATCACAAACCGCTGCGCCAAGAAAGGATATCCCTCCTAAGTGCTCAGTTTGAATGCCTCTGGGGAGTGAGTTTAACTTGCAGTACCGCTTACTAACTGCGGTACCTCGGTTACATGAGGATAAATAATATCAAACCATGTAAGCTCTACGCACAAATCTCATTAAGTTAACAGTCACTCGAGGACAAGGACACTAGTATTGGTGCTGCTATATATAACATGTATCGATAATTCAATCTCAATATGTGGAGTGAAACTGTGGAACAGTCTAAATGTGGTGCTAAAGCAATGTCCAAACATGAGACAATTCAAACTGATGTATAAGGAAATGATGTTCACGAGGTACAGGGATGAGGAAGGGACTTGATATTCACGGGTGTTTAAATTTTTATTTTATTTCTTTCATGTTTTACATATATAGTTTTTGTTTTTTTGTTTTGCATATATATATATATATATATATATTTTTATGTTTTAAAATAGTACACTCATTTGAGTAGTGGAAAAGGGGTAGGATTAAATAAGTGTATACTTCTTCCTACTCCTTTTCGAACATGTAAATTGAGTTATGTGTTTGCTTTTGTTTAGTTATTATTTTGTTTGAGTTATGTTTTGATTTTGTTTAGTTATTTATTTTGTTTGTATTCATTTACATGTTCGAAATAAAGATTTCAAATCAAAATCAAATCAAATTCACAAAACTTGGGGCTACATTATTTTTATTATTATTATTATTATTATTTTTATTTCAAAATTATTATTATTTTGTATAACTCACACCGCCATACAGTCACACAGTGACCTGCAACCACCGTTCCTGTGTCATCTAAGGCCACCCAGGTATGATGTGGATCATCATTCACTCTGTAGGATGATCTGACATGATCTGCTCGCAACAAGGTGCACCTTGTCAGTTTTTCCTGTGGAAGACTGTTTGGACCCAACCAGAGACAAAGAAGCGAGCGGTATGCCTCTAAGAACTTGTAGTTCTCCATGGCTTCTGATGAGAGTATACACCTGAAATAACATAATACTAATAATGTAACTCTGGCCTGATCAATATTCTTCAGTTTTTTTTACCAGCTATTTACTGGTTAGCTAAAAAAAAACAGCATTCTAGACAGAAGCCAATTTAACAAGTCCTAACTCTAGCCAGTCTAGGCCTTACTGCCACCCTTGGGGGAAAGTTGGTCTCTTACTAGCTTATTCTAAGACCTCGTGATGTCACAGTGTCTTCGAGAAGGGATATGGGGTTATTTTAGGGTTAGGGAATTAATGTAACTCAATGGAATGGAATGTCCACGTAAGTATAGTGAAACTGTACGGCTGTGTGTGTGTCTGTGAGTGCGTGGGTGTGCATGCTTGCAATCCATAAATCAAAAAATAAATCAAATTATTGTCTTCTTTGATAGGGGAGAAAGGCAAAGGGCGTGAATGGAGAGGTGACCACAGGACCCTCTCGCCACAGACGGGACCCTCGCGCCACAGACGGGACCCTCGCGCCGCAGACGGGACCCTCGCGCCACAGACGGGACCCTCGCACCGCAGACAGGACCCTCACACCGCAGACGGGACCCTCGTGCCACAGACGGGACCCTCACACCACAGACAGGATCCTTGCACCACAGTAAACACATCAACAACTTCCTCAAAGTCTTTGAGTTTTTCTGTAAAGAAACAGAAAGATCTGTCAGACCTGTGTTGAATGCTGATCTTAGTAGATTCAGGTACTAAACGTCTGGACTGTTCCTCTCTCTGACTACAACACGGTCTCATCAGAAAACGTAAAAATAAAGTACTAATCCACCACAGGAAAAAAGGTACATAATGTATGTTGTGTTATAGCCACAGTACAAATTTTGCTTATTGTATAAGTAATATATTTACATTTCGTATCTGCGAAAATCCAACACAAAAGCTCAACCAAGAGTTGAACTAACAATGCTTGTGGTCACGGGCAAGTGTGCTAACTAGACTAAGATACTCTACCCACCCTGGTATGATGATGATGATGATGATGATGATGATGATGATGATGATGATGATGATGATGATGATGATGATGAGGATGATTATTTGTTTTAACGTTTAACGGTTATGATTAAGATAGAACATTAGGGTTAAGATTAGGGTTAGGGTTATAGTTATAGGATTAGTTTAAGGTAACAGGGGTAGGTTAGGATTAGTCTTAGTCTAAGGTAACAGTGTGTTTAAGATTAGGGTTATAGTTAGTTTAGGCCGGGTAACAGTGTGGTTGAGATTAGGGTTAGAGTTAGTCTAAGCTAAGGTAACAGTGTGGTTATTAAGATTAGGGTTAGAGCAGTGGCGGCTGGTCCATAGAGGGCGCTAGGGTGTATAAGTATAATTGTTGGTTTTAATTACTAATTTGAAGTATGTTTGTGTTTAAAATGCACAATAACGTGTAATATATCAAATATAAATCATTGTTTGTGTGTCCTATTCATCCCCCTCTCTCTTCTCGGGCGCTAGAAATCAGCACCAGCGTCAGTGCGCAACTCAGCCAATTGAAAAATTCACAGGGGCAACATAAATGAACCTAGCAACTAAATGTAATCCAATCAGCGTCTTCAAATATGATGCCTGTGGGCGCTTTTCTCTTCTCATTGTCGAATTGTCTATTCACTCTATTGGCTGAGCGTGGCAAGTCCAGGAAAATCCCATACGCTCCGCTCGGCTACTAGTTGTTGTCATGTTGTCACCCACTTTCAAAAACACTCTCAAAGAACACCTACGGGAGACTGCAATTCGAAACTGGCCCCTACAAATGTCCTAACCCAGTTGTACAGTAAATTACCAAGTATGGCTTTGTCAGTATTCCAATGTACAGTGTACAGTGCCCCCCCCCCTACCCAAACCCCCCCCCCTCACCTCCAATGTACAGCCCCCACCCACCCAACCCCACCCCACCCACCCAACCTCCTCCAATGTACAGTTTCTACGTCAAATGTATATACACTCTTTTTCTGGACACTTTTTGTATCACAAACAGTACTGTATTTGCTATCTGATATGATATTTATGATATGTCATAAATGTATAGATGTAGCAGTACTGTCTATCTGTATGTCATGTATGTCATATATGTTATGATGAATTGAAAATGGGGGACCCTGATGTAAACAAGACGAAAGTCTTTCTCTGGTCTGCATCCCCTTAACAATTGTATGTATTGAGCTGTACTGTACTGTACCCATTCTGCAATCTGTTAATAAACTTTTCAATCAATCAATCAATCATAGATATATGTCTAACTATGGTTGTTGTAACTTGTCATCGTTGTCATGAATTGATAATAATCACAAGATACTGTACATTCAGACAGTGTTGGACTTGGATCTAACTAAATGGATTTATATGGACACGTTTATGGAAAGTTCAAGCTGCGACACAGCTTTATTTTAGGGGATTAAGGCTTGTGGACGGCCCCATACACAGCTGAATGTGGACAAGTCGGACAACATCAACAACAAGGCTGTATGCTCGAAGGTAAGCAAGCGAAAAATATGGTTCAGTATGCTTAAAAATTTGAGTTAAACAGAAGTCATCACTTGTTATCTTATAGATAGATAGATGGCTTAACAACTGAGCTAACTTTAGCTATCTGCTCCGTCCGAAATCCAAATTTCCTGGATATATCCTTGGGTAAAATTGTTCGTTTATTAACGTTTATTCAACATAATAATAACAATACATAAAATTTGTAGTGTACTTTACATTTGGAACCAAATCTCTAAGTGCTAAGGTTTGACATCAATACAACATCAAAACTGTCTGCTTGCTAATGCTAGCTAACTGGAACTAACAGGACAGGAGTTGCAGACAGGAAAGCAACCAACAATATTGTCCGTGCGGAACCATTATCCCCAACACATAGTTCCGCCCCACCTAGAATAATTTTCACCAGCCGGCCACTGGGTTAGAGTTAGTCTCTAAGGTAACAGTGTGGTTAAGATTAGGGTTAGAGTTAGTCTAAGGTAACAGTGTGGTTAAGGTTAGGGTTAGAGTTAGTCTAAGGTAACAGTGTGGTTAAGGTTAGGGTTAGTTTAAGGTAACAGTGTGGTTAAGGTTAAGGTAGGTAGTCTTGAGGTAAAGGCACTTGCCTCCCATGCAAGTGTCCTAGATTTGAATTTTTTCTTTTCTTCTGAAAACGTAAAAAGGTAAAACCTTTTTGAATGTACTTATTTGTCAATATATTACTTATTTGTAATATGTACACATTGTACATTTTCGTAAAAACGTCAATATATTACTCATGGCTATAACACATACAATATGCACCTTTTTCCTGTGGTCGGTAAGTACTTAAGAACGAAACGGGGCTGCTGCCAGAGATGGACAGAATGGAAGCGTTAGCTCGGGCGAGTGCACCCCACCGTGTACGACTCGCTCGCCTGGGAACCCGGAGCCGCGCGAACCAGTCATCACCCGCCACTGTCCGGCAGCCGCGCATAGGCTTTCATCTCAGACACTCGCGTTGTCTATTCTCGACGAGCCGAGGCCGTGGAGGTCAGGAACGGTGAATCAACCCTGTGGGAAGGAGGGATGAAAGGAGAGCACAGCGGTGAGACGAGAGAGAGAGAGAGAGAGCATCCCACACAGACTCCTTTCATTGTCTCTCCCACTCCCTACATCATGTCGTATGAGGCGCAACCACTCAGGGCCTTATACAATATACATAGAGGACCGACTGCTGGCGCTCACGTGAACACACCGTCCTCCGCCCGCCTCCCCGCAGGACGGGACCCAGCGGAGGTGCAGGCTGCCCACAGCCCACTGCAGAGCTGGAGGGGAACAATGGAGGAGAATGCAATACGATGCTTAGATTTATAGATTCATATCTTTATTTTTTTACCTACCTTTTCTCCTCCTTTTTCTGTGATTTTTCTCCCATCCCAATTTCCTCTCGTGCCAATTCTCCCTCCCCTGTCCTGATCGTTGCTCGCATGTGCCCCCCACTGGTCGGTCATAGGGAGGGTTGAAGCCCATCACATGTCCCCTCCGATACATGTGGAGGCAGCCTGTCACATCTTTTCACCTGCCAGCATGGACTCTCATTGGTGAGGAGTAACGTGTGGGAGGCTCACACTGCCCCCGCCATCTCCTGTCTTTGCTTTGCAGGCGCCCTGACTGACCTGTAGGAGTCGCTGTTTACAACGACCAGATTACCACCCATCGACTTCCCTCCCGCTGACTCTGCCGATTGAGTCAGTATGATGGCCGGCCCAAGCCGGAGGCAACGCTGACAGCCGGATTCGAGACCGGTGTCTCTTGCGTTGGTGACGAGCGCAATGTCCGCTGCGCCACCCAGCCGCATTATAGATTCATATCTATTGTCATATAGTCATTGTCATACAGCAGTAATATACAATGTCTATACTGGGTATAGAATATATGAATGAGTCCTACTGAGTAATAGTGCTAATCAGATGTATGTACAGAGTTGTAGTATTAATATGTACAGTGATACAGGTATAAAGACACTATGGTAGTAATTAGTCATAGTGTCCAGCAGCGTAACTAGTAAGAGTAGGTAAGGGATATTTACAGATATAGATATAGTATCTACAGATATGTAAAAAGGATACGGTATACAGTAAGAATAAATATATGGTATATAGGCTACAGCATTATTGCACATGCTATCATACAGAGTTATATGCAGCTGTATAAGTAGGTATATAGAAGAATTACTGTATTTGCAGGTATATTTAGACAGATATGGATATATATATGCAGTAAAATATAATATATAAATGTGTATAATATGGTATATACAGCACTATTATACATGCTACCATACAGAGTTTATTTGGATCCCCATTCGTTGACGCAACGAGCGCTGACTATAGTCTACCTGGGGGTCTGACTTACAAAATATAAGACATACATGAGTTCAAAGAAAGAAAAATAAGCAAGAAATGAAATCAGACAGAATAAACACCTACGTCCCTTATTGGTAAGCTACCTCCTTATACTACATCATTATTGGTAAGCTAGCTCCTTATACTACATCATTATTGGTAGCTAGCTCCTTATACTACATCATTATTTTGGAATTCTATCGAGTTTGCTCGGAACAGGGTAAATCTGCATTTTGCTATGATGCCGCCTATAGCTCATGGAATGAACTCTAACAGACCATAAAGCTTGAGATTCTCCCCTCTGTTGCAGAGTTTAAAACCTTGATCTTCAACCTTTGTCGATCAAGTTGTACGTGTTTTAATTGATTTGTTATCCTTGCTTTTTGCCTCGTCTTGTTGTCTCTTTGTTATGATCGTATATGCTAAGATAAGATATTCCTTTATTGATCCCCTTGGGGAAATTCAGGCATCATAGCAACAGCAGCATGGGGGAGGGGAGGTACAGGTAGTAAAAACAAGTAGTGTAAACAATATAACAAATCAATATAATTAACTAACTAACTGAAATATACAGTATTCACATAAGGTGCACATGCACATAAGGTGCATAAGATGCTGTGTGGTTTTATGTGCTTTCTTTGCTAATTTCTTTATGTACACTTATGATGTGACTGTAAATGAGGGAAACCTCAGTTGCCTTTCAAGTTTCGAAACACAAGATAGATGCACACGAATAATACGTAATTTTCCCAGAAAACAAAACTAACCTAACTTATGAAAATTGAAGATAAAAAAGTAAAGATTTTAATAACGATTAGTGAGTATACTAGGGAGTTTTTATTTCTAATTTAGGAAGGCTAGGTTGGGTAGATATGTTATGGCAAGTTGTTCCAAAAGAGCTGGCTGTGTACAGGATTTGTTTAGAAGATTGGTTCTTGGTAGTGGAAGGTCAAAATAATGTCTGCTAGATGTTGTGTTATGTTCATGAATATCTTCTTTGTGTCTGTGTACCAACTGATTTGCTAAATATAGAGATGATTGTGAGTTGATTATGTTTGTGCTGAAAATACTCACACACTAGACTAGATGATTATTGTCCCCAAACCAGAAATTGAGTTTGAGAGGCGGCTCACCTTTCCAATTTATCTGGGTTATTATATAAAATAAGCACTCGCACCAGAATATTTGTTTTTCAGATACATTTCAGATACGGGCTGCTGGGTAGCGCAGTGGACTAAGCGTCTGTCTACCACCGCAGAGACACTGGTATCGAATCCGGCTGTCAGCGGTGCCTCCGGCTTGGCCGGCCGTCATACTGACACAATTGGCAGTGTCAGCGGGAGGGAAGCCGGTGGGTGGTGTTCTGGTTGTTGTGGGCAGCGACTCCTACAGGCCGGTCGGGGCGCCTGCACAGTGAGGGAGGGAGCTGGTGAAGGTAGTGTGACCATCCCACGCATTACACTTCACCAATGAGCGTCCTTGCTGCCAGGTGAAAAGAGGCTGCTGGCTGTCTCCTATGTATTGGAGGAAGCATCTGATAGACTTCAGGGCTCCCTAGACCGGCAAGTAGGGGGGAAATGCGCGCAACGACCAGGAAGGGGAGGGGGGAATTGGCATAACGACTACAAATCGGGATGGGAGGAAAATACAGAAAAATAGGAGAAAAAGTGGATACAAAAAAAGATACATTTCAGATATTGTTTTGATTTATTTGGCACCAGTTATAGTGGAAGTGATTGGGGTCTGAAAAGTCCTATTTAGCACCTTCCAAACCTTCAAACAACGACATTGGTTTGAACAATCATTGCATTCATATGGTACTTTTCTAGACACTCAAAGTGCTTTACAATGTGGTGTAAATTGCCTCCTTCACCACCACTGTGTAGCACCCAACCTTGGGCTATGCAGGCTCAATGGCTGCCATTCACTGGCACAAGGCACAATGGCTGAATGGCTGAAAGTCAGTAATTTGTGATAGAGATTTAAAGCCTTGCTGGTTCAGCGTTAGCGAAGTGTCAAGAACGAAGAGGGACAAAGAGGAGTTTTCCTACAGGAGTTCTGAGAGGAGGAAACCTTTCTTGGTCCACAAACACAATATCACTTCCAGCTCTGTCACTCTCCTCTCTCAAATATCACGCAGTATCTGTCTCTAATCCATTCAATCTCACCATTGTTACTCTCTATCGCCCTCCAGGTCCCCTTGATCAATTCCCAGACGATCTGGACATGCTCCTAAGCTCTTTACCAGAAGTATGGCACCCCCTCCTTCTAATGGGCGATTTCAACCTCCCTGACTCGTCTCAGTCAGACACAGTGGTCTCTCTCCTACAATCCTTTGACCTGACTCCCACTGTCATGCCTCCCACTCACAAAGCAGGCAGCTCCCTGGATCTCATATTCTCCCGTAACTCCAGCATCATTAACACCACAATACGGCAACCTCCACCCTCCTCTCAGCCCTCTCAACCTCCTTCGACAAGCTCTGTCCCCTCGCCGAGAGGCCTGCCCGCCGTTCCCCATCCAATCCATGGCTGTCTGATGCAGTGAGAGAAGAAAGACAGGTCCGGAGAGCGGCCGAGAGGAAGTATAGGAAGTCACGCCTCACAGCTGATATCACCACCTATCACACAACCTCTTGCCAGCTTTCTCCAAAACCATTACTACTGACAAAGCTTCTTTCTTTCACCATCAGATCGACGCCTTGGCTAAGAACCTTCGCAAACTGCAAACCACCATGTCCTCCCTCCTCACTCCCCCTCCGCCCTCTCCCCCCTCCTCTCTCTCTGCCGAAGACTTTGCGATTTTCTTCGAGGAAAAAGTGGAGAGCATCCGCAGCTGCTTCTCCCAACCCCCGCCTGTTCCAAATGCTGAATCGAGAACCTCATCCTTTACCCTGTCATCCTTATCTCCCATTACAGACACCGAGGCCTTGACACTGGTAACGTTGAACCGGCTCACTACATGCCAGCTGGACCTGATACCCCGGCAAGGTGGTGTAGTGGTTAACACTGTCGCCTCAGAGCTAGAGGGTCCAGGGTTCGATTCCCGCTTGGGGACCAGGTTTCCGCGTAGCCAGGTACCCAGTTCGGGTATCTCCCGGGCCTTTCTGTGTGGAGTTTGCATGTTCTCCCCCCGTGCTCACAAGGGTTTCCCCCCCGATAAGATAAACCCAATGGAAAAACATGCACAACAGATCGCTAACACTGTCTCGTTCCCTGACGAAGACAGACAGGAGCTCTTGGATTGGTCCCTGGGGAGTGGCCCCACGCCGCAGCCCATGTCTGCTCCCGGCTGCCCTTGGGGGGAAGGACGACGGGATGGGTCAAGCGCAGAGACTCAATTTCATCGGCGACCCAACAAAATTGCATGTGTGTGTTCCTGTGTGTGCCGCCCATCGCATGTGTGTCACTGCATGATGAATAAAGACTTCTTCAATAGTCCAGTTTATATTATTATTTATTATTTATATACCCTCCCCACTCGTCCAGAGCATAGCACCAGCCATCCTCCCATTCCTAACGGCAACCATCAACTCCTCCCTCAACTCTGGGGTGATTCCCACCTCCCTAAAACAAGCCAGTCACAACGCTCATAAAAAAACTAACTATCGTCCTGTCTCTCTTCTCTCCTTCCTTTCTAAATCCCTTGAACGTGCTGTATCCAACCAACTTACTGATTATCTCTTACAGAATGACCTCCTAAACCAGTGGTCGGCAATAGGCGGCCTGTGGGCCGAAAGTGGCCCGCCAACAATAATACAGAAAACAAAAACAGATTATTTTGAGAATATGATTTTTTTTCTTTTTTCTTTATACTGTATATCAGACCGACTATAGGCTAGGCTATATATATATATATATAAGCTATCAAGTCAAGTCAAGTCAAGAGTTTTATTTGTCACGGCATACAAGTATACAATGAAATGCGGGTGGTCTTGCCCGCAACAATGTGCAATACAGTGGTACAACATATAATAGAATCCAATAGAAAACAACATTGTGCAATAAACAGGCAACAGGTAACATGGTGGGACATCTCGGTATCTGTACATAGTTATTTACAGGGCATATAGGACATGCTAGGTAGCTTTGGTAGTGCAATACACTGTTGCTGTTGTTATACTAATTTAAAGTGACCTTTCCTTTTTGGCCATAAGTGAGGGCGTGTGCGGCATGAGTGTGTGCCTGCTCATGTTAAAGTGTTAAAGTGGCTGCTAGTGTGTGAGTGTGCACAGCGTGCGTGTCGTGTGTGTGCTCATGTGTGCTTGTGTGTGGATAGATCAGTGTTCTGTGGCACTCAGTGTTCATTGTTCAAGGCTCTGATGGCCTGGGGGAAGAAGCTGAGCCTAAGCCTCTCTGTCCTAGTAGCTGGGGTTCACAGGCGTCTGCCTGACCGCAGCAGCTGGAACAGGCTGTTATTGGGGTGGTGGGGGTCTTTCATTATTCTGCAGGCTCTGGATTTGCACCTCTTGTTGTATAGAACCTGCAGGGGAGGTAGTGCAATACCCGTGGTACGCTCGGCTGAGCGCACCACTCTCTGTAGGGCCTTCTTGTCCTGTGCCGTGCTATTTCCATACCAGGCAGTGATGTTTCCAGTCAAGATGCTCTCTACAGCTCCGGAGTAGAAGGACTGGAGTATCTTCCCCGATACTCTGAACTTCCTTAACTGTCTCAGATGGTAGAGGCGCTGCTTCGCCTTTTTTACGACTGTGTCTATGTGTGTTGACCATGTCAGATCCTCTGAGATGTGGACCCCCAGGTACTTAAAGCTGCTCACCCTGTCCACGGTAGCCCCGTTTATCATCAGTGGTGTGTGTGTCTCCTGCTGTCCTCTCCTATAATCCACGATCAGCTCCTTGGTTTTACCAATGTTCAGGAGCAGGCTGTTGTCCTGGCACCAGCGTTCCAGTACCTCAACCTCCTCCCGGTAGGCCTTCTCGTCGTTGTCCGAGATCAGCCCCACCACCACTGTGTCGTCTGCAAACTTCACTATGGAGTTGGAGCTGAACTTGGCCACACAATCGCGTGTGTAGAGTGAGTACAGCAGGGGGCTCAGAACACAGCCCTGGGGGGACCCGATGCTCAGGGTGATGGTGTTGGAGGTCTGACCCCCCACCCTGACCGCCTGGGGTCTTTCACTCAGAAAGTCCAGTACCCAGGCGCTCAGGGCGGAGCTCAGACCCAGCTCGATCAGCTTGACCACCAGTCTGGTGGGGACTATGGTGTTGAACGCTGAGCTGTAGTCAATGAACAACAGTCTCACATAGCCCCCCTTCTGACGGTCAAGGTGAGAGAGGGTGCTGTGCAGTACCTGGGAGACCGCGTCGTCAGTGGACCTGTTTGTCCTGTATGCAAATTGCATAGGGTCCATATCACTGGGGAGGGAGGCACAAATGTGGTCCTTGACCAGCCTCTCGAAACATTTCATGACCACAGAGGTGAGTGCCACCGGTCTGTAGTCATTGAGACATGTTGGGGAGGGTTTCTTCGGTACAGGGATGATGGTAGACAACTTGAAGCAGTGTAGTGGAATAATTGTGATCGCATATCAATTAATATGCTTGCTATATACACCTATAGAATACATTGGCCTTAAGCAAACAATACTGTGTCTGCCTTCGTGACATCTTGACGTCCTGTTTTATCATGTGACCTCGACACGACCACAGGGTCTGACTTCGTTACATCCTTTGACCATGTACCACATCTGGGACCTATATGTTTACAATTTGTATGACACCTCAAATGAGATAAGCCTTTGATATACAACTAAATACTGTGTCCATAATGACCGCATGGCCCATTGTAATATCTGTGACCAAGGTCTGTTTTATATTCACATGTTAAACACATAATCACCTTTTGTTTCCCAAGGCCTGATATATGTCCCAAGAGTTTCAAACTGATGACACATTGCGACACAAAGGAGACAATTGACCCTTCTGTGGACTCACATTACAACACAAGGCAGACTTGACCTTCTTACAATCTCTGCCAGGCAGCATAAGCTTTCACATTTGGGCCACCTTTCACTTCCTGAAAACACACACACATAGACACACACACACATAGACACACACACATAGACACACACACATAGACACGCACACATAGACACACACACACATAGATACGCACACACATGCACACACATGCATGTGCACGACAATTTATGCGATCTCTGGCAAACAGGGACTTCCTCTATGAAACTAACTGACTACAAGTGTTTTACGGCATGTCAACTGTCTCAAGTTCACAGGTCAAGTGATGTTGCAAGACAATGCAACACCTCACTTCCTAAAAACACACACACACACACACGCCCACGCATATGTAAGCACACACACATAGCCGTGCACACACGTACATACATACACAAGCACACACATGCACGTGTAAGCATAACACACACACACACACACTTTCACTTCCTGAAGTCACACTCTCACACACACACACACTGACAGGGAGGGCTATATAATCTCCTGAATTCCATCTATCAGCGCACATGTTGGCATCTTGCATTGCTTACTGTCAGTATGTGTCCAGTCATGTGTGACTGCCCAAATAAAACGAACAAACGTATTTGTTTTGCAGTTTTCATCTTTATTTCAACAGCTCTCTTGCTATCATAGATATTTTTCCATTACAACTTGGCGTACGAACAAGGATACACTGTCGCTGGATTCAGACGGGACCGGCCGAACGGAGGTGCAAGCAGGCCTGCCAAATCTCTACCTCGACACCAAAGCCTGTCCGAGAAGAGGGATTCACTCATCCGCACGACCGGGCCGTCTGACAACAGCGCACTTGTACCGAACCAGAGGACACCCCTTTTGAAGCCTCGACCCCCGGGTGAGCTGTTGAAATTCAGATCTTACTAAAAACATTCAAATTTTTTTGGGTGGATAATAATCTAACCTAATAAATGCTCTATGTTCCTATTTTATAATCTTTTAAACACGCACTAACCTCACCACTGAGGAGGGGTGCCGTCTTGCTGGAATCTCATTATCTCACAAAGATTCCCGCTGGGGGAGTGAAGTTTACCAGGGTGGGGTATCCCACAGTTTTCAAGGTGTTGTGTAAAAAACAACAACCAGTTGATATTACGCTGTCAAGGTTTTGTGTAAACAAAGATAACCAGTTGATATTGCAGCTTTCAAGGTTTTGTATAAAAACAACAACCAGTTGATGTTGCAGTTTTCAAGGTTTTATGTAAACAACCAGTTGATATTGCAGTTTTTCAAGGTTTTGTATAAACAACAACCAGTTGATATTGCAGTTTTCAAGGTTTTTATGTAAACAACCAGTTGATATTGCTAAAAGTTTTTTCTGAAGTTTGTACTAAAAACGAAATTTCAGAGGTCGCGGTCAGAACAAATTGTTTCCTGACAGAAGCCGACAGTTTTTCGCTGACGTTTGTTACTAGAACCAAATTTCAGACTCAGATAGACGTATCTGTTTAAAGTATCCGTGTACACGAAGAATTGGCTTTTGCACAAGTACGTGGCAAAAGTTGGGTAAAGATGCTTAAAACTCCTCCAGTGGAACCCTGTGCGACAAGAGGTGTTCATTCCTTATTGGTCAAAGAAATGTGGTTTTCCAGCAAACGGCTCTTTCTCGTTAAATCAGATTGACACACCAGACATAAAATTACAAATTGATGAAAGGAGGTGACAAAGTAATGACAAACAAAAAATTTGGACTCAAATACAGACATAAAAACGAATTAAAGAATTGTTTGTTTCTCTCATGGTGAGACTATCTGCAGATAGATTAAACATCGCTGGCGTTACAATTTGTGTTCTTATCATGGTGTTGTTGTCACTGATATAATGCTGTATGCTTTTTATCTTTGGATTATTTTATTTTCTTGCTTACTCTGCGGTTTTATTGTGTTTTGTTTCTGTTTCCTATCTAGTCTTTTTTGAAACAAAATTTGCTATAAAGGGCACATGAATATTTTCAGAATTTACACATAGCTAATAATTTAATTTACGGACGGGCGCAAAATAAATTATGACCGAAAATCAAACCAAACAGACGGGCCCATTCCTCTGTGACGTATGTGGAAGAACAGACCCCGGCTGTGAGCAAGGACCCACAGAAACCGAGTTAAAATTAAGAAGAAAAAACGCGCAATTAAAACGAGAGTTATCTGACAGAACCCGCGAGTTCATGGACATCGATGACGAACACTGGGAAGTTTTGGACATGTTGTCACAGGTACTCCTCCGGTTAACGGGAGAACAACAAGCCTACTAAAACAGATATACATCATTGCCAAAGTGACAGACACTACGTTTAAACACTCCGTTTTCAACATCCACATATCAGACAAGGCGCTTGGTATAAAGAACACGTAATTATGTCAGAATTGGCAGTCAAAGCCATCACAGATAGAACAGTAAAACGTGATGAATGGAAATCATTAAGAGATTTTATAAATGCTAACAAAAAACTAGGATACGTACACCACTGTTTTGGGACAAATTCCGGAATTGAAACCATTAGACTCTCATGTGACATGACACTGGTTGCCCTATCAATCCTGAAGAAATAAATTAGAATTAACAGCCGACGGTACATTCAAATCCCTGTACTTTTCTCTCTCTCACTGCCTCTAGCGGAGCCGGGTCTCGGCGCCTTGTCCTCCCTAACTCGACCCTCACAACCTGGCCTGCATTCCGATGACACGGTGCAAGAAACGCAGCAGCAAGGAGCTGAGGCCCTCGACCCTCATCACCCCAGCCCCCGACCCCGATAACATGCTGGGCCTGAGGATCGACCACATGTGGCGTGAGAAGGGCAGGGTGACCAGGTGGACGGGCGCGGTCCTGGAACACTACACTATGGACAACAGTTGCCTCTACATTATCAAGTACGACAACCTCGACTGCGTCTGTGGCATCGAACTGTTCAAAGACAAGCGCGTGTCCGACCTGCGGGTGTTGGCAGAGAAAGTCGTGAACAATAAGATCAAGGCACCCCCCGGCGCAGAGGAACTGGTGGGGCAGGCCGTAGAACACTTCTTTGAAGAGGAGGACGGGGAAAAGAACGCGTGGAGGGGTATGGTCCTGTCCCGTGCCCCCGTCATGACGCACTGCTATTACATCACCTACAAGAACGACCCCGTACTCTATATGTTTGAACTCTGGGATGACTACAGGGACGGAGACCTCCACATCCTGCCCGAGTCAGAGATCAAGCACTTGATGCCGGGGAACAGGAAGACGGACGAGGAGACAGCGAGTCTGGTGGCGAAACGAGTGCAGTATACCACAGACGAGGGCCAACAGAGAACCGGCCGGGTGATCTGTCAGGTCCCCGCCACGCCCGACGTGTATTACATCAAATACGACGACGACTTCCACATTTACGTCTACGAACTAGTACCCAACCCCGCTCCTGGTGACATAACCCCACGGGTGACGTTCCTGCCTGATGAGGAAAACACTCTCCCACGCAGTCCAGACGAGAAAAGAAAAGATGAAGATTCTCCACCACAACCGAGAGTACCCACAAGGAAAAGACGGCGAGGCTCCCAGAAAACAAAGATTTGATAACCAAAGACTGTGGCCTGCCAAGGGTGGATTTCGTGGGGACAACAGAACATTTCGCTTGCCATGCCGGAGTGGGGGTCCGAGGGATGGATGGGACAGACGCACCGAGATCCGGCCTCCATCCACACAGGGAAGTAAAGCACACACACACACGTCCGGCTGAAGTAGAGAACAGCTTGTTAAATGGTTATAGCCTCTAAAACAACAAAAGCGCCTGATACAGTAGTAAATCGACACCGGCTGACTGACGCTACGCTTACCCATATTATTGTTTGATACATGACAATGTTTGAAAATGTCTTACGAAATAGTTATACAATCACTATATGATTTCATAAAGGTCATAGTATTTCCTTTACAATATCACTATACAATCTATAAATGATTTAGAGTTCTCTTTCCGAAAAAGAGGTATTTTCTGTCTCCTATAAACCGGTTATGCTGTCGCTCTCCCGGGTCGTCTGGCTTGGGGCCCCAGCCAGGGGATCGGGGGGTGAGAGGCCACATAATGCAGGAGGGCGGGACATAGAACTTAGGAGACCACAAATATTTGTTCTGAAACATATCCTTTGAATTTTATTTATCAACACCCATATATATATATTGTATGTTATTAAAGCTATATACAAACTGACATTTTGACCGTTTATCAGGGGTGGTAGCTTTCCCCACTCCAATCCCACCCGGCCAGAGGTTTTTTCCTGGGCCCATGTGGACGAGGGGCCAGCGGCAACACAGACAGTGACCACGACCGGAGGCTGCAAACCTTTCTGACCACACCACCAGCCTGTCCGGCGTGAGACGAGAGAAGCAGACTGGCACACATCCCCCTCAACACGCTGAGTGTGGTGTCCTATACACACACGCACACCCCGCCCCGACCCAGGCGGACATCCCCCGCTGATTGTTGTGCCCCCCCCCCACTCTCTCTTTCTCTCTCTCTCTAAACGAACACTGAACAATTTTCTCTGATAACGCGCGTTGAACAATTGGCTCACTCTCTGAACGCTGCTACGGAGCCTGGACACTTCGCCCGTGTTTTTCTCTATAGCTCTTTCTCTCTCTCGCCTACCCATTCAGAGGAAACATGCAAGGACATGCAAGGATGAAGTGGACGACCGCGGCTCCTGTTACACACAACTGTCATTGCTGATTTACTACTGCTGAGTTTTTTTTTAATACGATGTATATTCTATTTCAAATTAGTTTGACGGCGCTTTTAATTGTCCGTTTCGCATTGTTATTTTTTTATATACAGAGCATTGCTTGGCTGCTGAGCCACTTATGAAAAGGGTGAAGTAATTGTCATACAATATGCATTCGAACCGTGCCTTAGTTGTCATGTTTTTGATTCCCATTTGAATTTGGTGAAATTTAGCTTTGTTTCAGATAAACATTTGCCTTTTACCTATTTACTTTGATTATTATTTTACTCCACTTACCTATCAACTTTGATTATTATTTTACTCCACTTACCTATTACATTTGATATGAATAACTTTTGCTCCACTTACCTATTAGATTTGATATGAATAACTTTTACTCCACTTACCTATTAGATTTGATATGAACAACTTTTACGCCACTTACCTATTAAATTTGATATGAATAACTTTTCCTTATTGTTTATCTTTAGATCCTCAGACCTTGCATGCCCCATTTGCCTTTACTTTAATTACCTCTTACAGTTCTGTGTGACTGCTAATTTCTGTTTAGAGGCAATGTTTGGAGTCGATGCGACTTGTAGAGACCTTTTGTTCTACGTACTGTTTTGTATTTCTGTATGCCTATAGTGTTATTTTGTATTTTACTAGCTATTTCCCTGCCACAACATTCTACCTCATACTTACCTCATTTTTTTACGGACCGTGTTTGATACGATTTATCTTTAGATATTAGACTATGTTTGATTGCATTTGTCTTTATATGCTGTAGTTTGAATTTTGATATTTTTTTTTCTCCGCTGCTATACTCACTCGGATTCGATGTTGTGTTCTTGGCATATTAATTCATATTGCGATCAAAAGGGTGAAATTGTAGTGGAATAATTGTGATCGCATATCAATTAATATGCTTGCTATATACACCTATAGAATACATTGGCCTTAAGCAAACAATACTGTGTCTGCCTTCGTGACATCTTGACGTCCTGTTTTATCATGTGACCTCGACACGACCACAGGGTCTGACTTCGTTACATCCTTTGACCATGTACCACATCTGGGACCTATATGTTTACAATTTGTATGACACCTCAAATGAGATAAGCCTTTGATATACAACTAAATACTGTGTCCATAATGACCGCATGGCCCATTGTAATATCTGTGACCAAGGTCTGTTTTATATTCACATGTTAAACACATAATCACCTTTTGTTTCCCAAGGCCTGATATATGTCCCAAGAGTTTCAAACTGATGACACATTGCGACACAAAGGAGACAATTGACCCTTCTGTGGACTCACATTACAACACAAGGCAGACTTGACCTTCTTACAATCTCTGCCAGGCAGCATAAGCTTTCACATTTGGGCCACCTTTCACTTCCTGAAAACACACACACATAGACACACACACACATAGACACACACACATAGACACACACACATAGACACGCACACATAGACACACACACACATAGATACGCACACACATGCACACACATGCATGTGCACGACAATTTATGCGATCTCTGGCAAACAGGGACTTCCTCTATGAAACTAACTGACTACAAGTGTTTTACGGCATGTCAACTGTCTCAAGTTCACAGGTCAAGTGATGTTGCAAGACAATGCAACACCTCACTTCCTAAAAACACACACACACACACACGCCCACGCATATGTAAGCACACACACATAGCCGTGCACACACGTACATACATACACAAGCACACACATGCACGTGTAAGCATAACACACACACACACACACTTTCACTTCCTGAAGTCACACTCTCACACACACACACACTGACAGGGAGGGCTATATAATCTCCTGAATTCCATCTATCAGCGCACATGTTGGCATCTTGCATTGCTTACTGTCAGTATGTGTCCAGTCATGTGTGACTGCCCAAATAAAACGAACAAACGTATTTGTTTTGCAGTTTTCATCTTTATTTCAACAGCTCTCTTGCTATCATAGATATTTTTCCATTACAGCAGGCAGGGACCACTGACTCCGCCAGGGATTGATTAAATATGGCGGTGAACACCGGGGCTAGCTGGTTGGCACAGGACTTAAGTATGCGTCCTGTTATACCATCTGGGCCTGCCGCTTTCCTGGTGTTCACCTGCATAAATGCTCTTCTCACACTGTGTTCCGACAACGAGAGAGCGTCCCCGCCCCCCCGCGGTTGCCCCCCCCCCCTCCACAACAGCCGGCGCGCCAGTGACGTCACTAGCCGGAGAGCTAGCAGCGCCACTGTCTACACCAAACCAAGCGTAGAAAGAGTTGAGTTTGTCCGCGAGAGAGGCGTCGTCGCTCCCCATTGAGGGGGCGCTGACTTTGTAGTCAGTTATTGTCTTCAGTCCCCGCCATAAGCCTCTTGTGTCGTTTTGTGCCATTTGTGTCTCCAGTTTATCAGCATATGTCCTCTTAGCAAGTTTAACAGCCTTGCACAGAGTATAGACTGAAGCCTTATACTCCTCCATGTTTCCTGACTCTCTGCCCAGGTTGTAAGCGGTGGTGCGAGAGTTCAGAGCTGCTCTAATAGTACTGTCCACCCACGGTTTCTGGTTTGGGGAAACCCGCACCTTTTTCGTGGGGACAATACTATCAGCTATTGTTGTTATATAGCTCACCACGGTGTCTGCGAGCTCGCTGACGTCACTGGCGCTTCCTTGAAACATATTCAAATCCGTGTCTGCGAGCACGTCCTGGAGCGTGGCCTCTGATTCGTCAGAAAATTTTTTTGTCTCACGTGACACAACGGCGTCACGTGATCTTTGTTTGTAGGCAGGGAATAACAAGATGGAGTCGTGATCGCTCGAGCTTGTAGACCCCGTCAATGGCGGAGCCGCTACCGCCTTGTAGCCAGCTCTGAACGGTGTGTAACAGTGGTCTAGCGTGTTCCTCCTTCTTGTGGAGCAGGCGATGTGCTGGAAAAAGGACGGCATCACTTTTTTCAGATTCACCTGGTTGAAATCACCAGCCACGATCGTCGCCGCGTCTGGGTGTTTGATCTGGTGTTTATTGAGGTGGTCATGTAGTTCCACCAGCGCTTTGCTAGTATTCGCCTGTGGAGGGATATATACGGCGGTCATGATGACCGCGGTAAACTCACGGGGGAGGTGGAACGGGCGGCACAGGATTGAAAGATGTTCCATGTCTGGGGAGCATGAGCTCGAGAGAACATGTACCTCTTTGGGATTAACCCAGACATTGTTCGTGAGGAGGCAGACCCCACCGCCGACGCTCTTTCCAGAGGCTGCTGTGCGGTCCGCACGTAGGACGGTGAAGGCGTCCGAAGGAGAGATGCTGTTGTCCGGAGTCGCTGGCTTGAGCCATTTTTCCGTGAAACACATGATGTTAACGTCTCTCATCTCCCGTTGGAAGCGGACCCTCGCTCTCAAGTCGTCCATCCTTCCCTCCAACGAACGTGCATTCGCCAGAAAGATGGATGGAATTGCTGGGCGGTAAGCAGATCTTTTTAACCTCAGTCTGATACCTCCTCGTCTCCCTCTGTGCCTCTTCCTGCCGTTTCCTTTGTTGCCGTTCTCCCGCTTGATCTCTGTTGGCCATTCTAGGCATAAAGTGTCTCCAAACTCCTCTTTGAGTCCGGAGTTTAGGTCCATAAGTGTCTGGCGGTCGTATGACGTACCCGCCAGTGATGTTTTAATAAAAAAAGTAGAAAAAACAAACATAATAGCTAAAAATGTGCACAATCGTTGCGGAGCTAAACCAGAGGCGACTGACCGGGGTCGCGCCATCATAATTCTATAATGTCCAAACAGAGAAACTACCACCACCTAAATAATGCTTATTATACTTAGTTTTATCCATGTTGAGAGTGAATAACAGGTAGGCTATAGGCAGCGAGGTGCGATGTAGCGCTTGCTCAACATGAGTAAAGTCGGTGGACAGCGCCTGGTGCTGAAATAGCAAAGAAGCAGTGTGGTATGAAATTAAAACACCAGTTCAGTAAGTCATTCAAACTTTATCTTTACTTATATGTGACTGTGACGGCACCACACATGTGAACAGTGACAATGCAATTAAACTGATGACAAATCGGAGCAAAAAAATCTGAATCCGCTTCAAGAAGACGCGCTACATTAGGTATATAAGAATTATAACGAGACATTCATTAACTAAATTAAAAATACAATTAGGCTTTTAACCCTCTAAAGCCGGGCGCAACACTAGATATGTTTTGCAAACCATTAAATATCTCTGGATCCGTTTGTGATAAAGACTTGCTTTATTTTATCGGAATCGGGAGACTGTCCTCTAAAATTTTTAAGTGTATCTCTCCGTCGATCACTGACAGTGCGCGGAAGTAAAGCATAGAATCTTGAAATATCTCAGATTGGTTGTTTTCTCTGGACTGCATCTAATCAGCTGTATCTATCTATTTATCATCTATGTCTGTCACTATAGCCAATGGAAATGCTAGAAATGGTCACATGGACTTACTTAACTTATCGTTTCTCAATAGTCCAGTCTTCTCCAGATTAACCTCGTTCCCAGTTTTATCTCCTCCGTGAGATAAAGACTGGTAAAGCACTACGGCTGAAAGTGTGTATGGGGTAGAATTTCCGGTGTATGTACTTTCCCTGGAAGCTGCATCCGAACGGACCAAACTTTTCCCGAATCCTGTCGGAAAACAAGCTAGAACGTCCCGGTCATGTAGTAAATTCTTCAGGCAAAGCCGTTGCAGTGGCTTAAACGAGGAAATATTGTGCACTTCACACGTTTCTATAATTGTTTTGTCGAAACCGGAAAGCCTGTAGCCGGTACTTCCTGTACTTTTTCCGTTTTACCGTTTTCACACTTTAGGAGGCATAGCTTTACCAGCCTAGCTCCAGATAGACGTGCAGGTTGTGTAATAGGATAGACCGATAGAGAGAGGCGCTTGTCTCTGGTTTTATAATTAACTGGCAAAAAGACAAAGGTATAATGTTCAGTGCAAACATTTATTATATATAATAATGGAAAGTATAAAAAACTGCTTGTTTACATATCGCACAAGCGAAGGGAACAGCTCTCGCCTACCTCCGGTCAATGGTCTCTATAACACACCCTCAAGAGTCAAGACCCCTCCGCTCTACCTCTTCTGGCCGCCTCAGAGCCACTCCTATTCGAGCTCCGGGAGGGTGGGTGGGAAGTTCGTTCCACAATGGTGGAACGAACTTCCCACCGCAGTTAGGACAGCCGAAACCCGACCAATCTTTCGCCATCGACTAAAAACACACTTCTTCAATCAATATCTGAAATGAAAAAAGAAAACCAAAAAAACAATATGTCTCTACTATGCACTCAACACTGAAGTTGTGTTGAATGAAGAATGAAGAAACCAACCTACATGATCCTAATCACATCTCAATATAAACCCTTCTAGGCTACATTTCTTTATTGCAACTCCAAAGAAATGTCATGGTATGACATTAACATTTAAAGGGACCTATTGTGAAAATTGTGTTGCATTGTTTCTACAGAATGAGAGAAAATGTTAAATATGTGCATTGTGCCTATTCTGCAGTTCAGCTGAGCCTTTCAGAATTGCACATTATTTTTCTCTTTTCTACCGAAAGTACTATCGCTGGATCTTGAGTCATATTTGATCTGCAACATCTAAAAGTTGCATCTGAATTTCAGATGTATGATATAATTCTCGTATTTGTTAGAGGCTGTTAGAATGAGAACAGGACTGAAACAGAGGGGTATAGAGGCTGCTAGAATGAGAACAGGACTGAAACAGAGGTAAAGAGACAGCTAGAATGAGAACAGGACTGAAACAGAGGTATAGAGACAGCTAGAATGAGAACTGGACTGAAACAGAGAGGTATAGAGGCTGCTAGAATGAGAACAGGACTGAAACAGAGGTATAGAGACAGCTAGAATGAGAACAGGACTGAAACAGAGGGGTATCAAGGCTGCTAGAATGAGAACAGGACTGAAACAGAGGTGTAGAGGCTGCTAGAATGAGAACAGGACTGAAACAGAGAGGTATAGAGGCTGCTAGAATGAGAACAGGACTGAAACAGAGAGGTGTAGATGCTGCTAGAATGAAAACAGGACTGAAACAGAGGGGTGTAGAGGCTGCTAGAATGAGAACAGGACTGAAACAGAGGAGTGTAGAGGCTGCTAGAATGAGAACAGGACTGAAACAGAGGGGTGTAGAGGCTGCTAGAATGAGAACAGGACTGAAACAGAGAGGTATAGAGGCTGCTAGAATGAGAACAGGACTGAAACAGAGAGGTATAGAGACTGCTAGAATGAGAACAGGACTGAAACAGAGGGGTATAGAGGCTGCTAGAATGAGAACAGGACTGAAACAGAGAGGTATAGAGGCTGCTAGAATGAGAACAGGACTGAAACAGAGAGGTATAGAGACTGCTAGAATGAGAACAGGACTGAAACAGAGGGGTGTAGAGGCTGCTAGAATGAGAACAGGACTGAAACAGAGAGGTATAGAGGCTGCTAGAATGTATAATCTGAGTGGGTTTCTTTCAGCACAAACCTCAAAGACATGTTTAAGGGACCTCAAATACCTATATTAACTCGTTGAAAAGGACAGAAATATGTCCCCTTTAAGTCAGCCGTAATTCCATAAACCCTTGTTCTCTCGATCGCCTCCCAGGGAGATTAAATTGTATCCTTTTATCAATAGAAAATGACCAGGCTATCCGCTTACTGCTAAAGCCGTCTCTGCCTGATGGTATCCTCTAGTGTGGAGTGAGAGGGCCTTCACTTGAACCGTTCATGATGACCGTAATCAATAACTCGCCATAACAGAGATAATAATAAACAAGCATCCGGTAGCCATCTTTGCCAAGCAGCAATGTGTGTTTGTGTGTGTGTGTGTGTGTGTGTGTGCGTGCGTGCGTGCGTGCGTGCGTGCGTGCGTGTGTGTGTGTGTGTGTGTGTGTGTGTGTGTGTGTGTGTGTGTGTGTGTGTGTGTGTGTGAAGGGAAGGCTACATGAAGTGAAAGTGGGAAAGTCGTGCATTACTTTGGAAAGGCCTACTGGTCACTGAAACCTTTTGAAAATCGAAGACCTGCGCGAGGCTAGGGGTCAAAACAAGAGCATTCTGGGTAAAATAACTATGTCTGTGGTCTGTAATCTTTCCGGCGAGGACCTTTTCGAAATTCTAGTGTGTGTGTGTGTGTGTGTGTGTGCGCACACGCGCACACATGTGTGTGTGTGTGTCAGCGCGGGACAAGAGAAGCACTTAACGTGACATTTAGAGAGGCTCTAAGGTTCTCTCCGGAGGCCCCGGTATAGTGAAAGCGAAGAACAGAGGATGTTATCACGTGCTCTTAAATGCCAAGTGGGGTGCTTTGCTTGAGAGCTCTGACCATACGGATGAGAGAATGACGTTGGCCCGGCGATCTCCTAACCTTCAGACGCGCTACGGGGCTCACGCCGTAAGCTTCTTCCCCCGAAAGGGTTGCGTGTCTTTTCCATCAGATATCATCATTTAAGCCATACGGGCACAATCGTCTTAGATTGTACATTAGGGGTTATCTTTCGCACGTTCTCTCTTATAATGTTAGTGATAGACGGGAACTCATTTTGTGCAAAATGGAAAGCTTTTCCCTTTCCATGGGGCAGAATTGTTACAATAGCCGATAATCCATTTTCCCAATGATAAATCCCTATACGGGTGGAACAACCAGTGACGTCAGACTACACCTCCCTATAGATCACAGCCGCTTTTCTCCGGGTTGCGGGGGGAAACCATAAATAAACAGAGGTGTCTTAGAACGCGGAATGAATGAACAGACATATCTCTTATTCATGTGTGCCTTTTTCCTGAAGGGACTTCCCCAAATGCTAGCTAGCGGCGCAGCGAGACAGCATAAATATTTCACAGGTAAAAAAGGAGGGCAATTTTCAAGCATCCGGTTGGATTATTCAGACGGGAGTAATCACTTGCCCCTCCCCGCCCGCCCCAAAACTTAGTATTTCCATTTGAAGTGCGTTGGAATCAAAGGGACAGCTCGGCACATCGCCAAGCACTGTGGCGAAGGGAGGGGGGGGTGGTGTCGTGCCACTATAGTGACTCACGCACTAGATACGCATTCGCACAGACAAACAGGGTTCTTCAAAACAGTCTTTCCACAAAACAATCAGTCTGAGTTGAAGATGAGGGGAAGGGGGGAAAAAAGTCCTCACTCTCTGATTAGGTGGTGTCTGTCAATGTCCTTTATTCAGGCACAAAGAGAGAAGTGCACTGCAAAGTGTGTAGGGTCTCTGAAGAGAAAGAGCACCCTCACCCCCCCCCCCCCACGACAATCCACTAACCGCCTCGGCCAGTCCTCCGTGCCAGCGGCCGTCAGGCTCCACAACCGTGGGCATGGATCGCTGCCAGCAGCTGGAGAACTAACAGCTGCAGGACTGTTAGGAACGTCTGACCACTATGTGTGTCTGACTCTTAACCACCAAAACCTGCACGGAATACAACGTATGACCTATATCATGCCAGTTAGTTAGGGTATCTTGTGTATACTGCACCTTGTGTATACTCTTACTCATAGTATTTCAGATTCAAAATCTTTATTTTATCGTAATCTTTATTAGAACTGATAGGGCATACAGACCCTCATCTGCATCTTTGATTACACCGTTTGTTTTTCTCATATTTCTATATGCTAGTTGATTGTGTTGTTTACACTGTTAATTTTTTCTCATATTTATTTTATATTCAGATCTAATTCTATTGCCTATATTTATGTCTTTCTACTATTACCCTGCCCATACCTGTGTACCCTCCCTATGACACCCACATTTCCCCAAGAAGAACAATAAAGGAATATCTTATCTTCTCGGCACCTGTCTCCCGACGGCCTCGAACCATGAACCCTGCTCCGCTCACCACCTTAGGGGTATCGATATTTAATTATTCATAAAAAAAGTAATTTTTTTTTTGTATAAGGAAGTTGCATTGTTCATTTCAATACCTGTAATAGTACAGTAGTCCACACACACACACACACACACACACACACACACACACACACACACACACACACACACACACACACACACACACACACACACACACACACACACACACACACACACACACACACACACACACACACACACACACACACACACACACACACACACACACACACACACACACACACACACACACACACACACACATGTTAAGTTAAGTTGGAATATGACTGTAATACAAACAGTTCAGTTTGTCAGGTACATGCAACAAAGATTACAGTGTTTACATCTGTCTGCTTGAGAAAATACCATGTTCTGCAATAAAAATGATTGAAGTGAGATGAACAGACTGAACTTTATTTTATTAGATAAAACATGTTGACAAAGTTTTTTCGCAATACTCAGCGTATCGCGATATATTTAGTATCGCGATACTATCGTGTCGTGACGCAAGTATCGCGATAGTATCGTATCGTGAGGTCTCTGGCGATTCCCACCCCTAACCAGCACCGTGTGACCTCGTGACCCAAACCCACTACAGTCTCATCCATTCCACCAGCAGAACCGGATCCGAGTCAGGGGGGCGAAGTGGTGGGTATTTAACTTAGGAGTCAGTTTACACCAAGGGGCTACCGTACCACCGCAAAGGTTTCAACCGCACTACACTCACCCTTTCTAGACTCACTCCACAGCGACCCCCACAGCCAGAGAGCTGGGCTAACAACCGGATCATCAGAGTTCACGGCACCACTTGTAGCGGTGGACACTAATTACCAGCAGGCACTTCACGCTGTGCACTACCTCCTGAGCCACTGTCACCCCTTTCATCACATAATGTTAAACACCAAGGGGGGCTACTGTGCCTACTGTACCAGTGAGGTTACACCAGGGGGGGCTACTGTACCAGTGAGGTTACACCAGGGGGGGCTACTGTACCAGTGAGGTTACACCAGGGGGGGCTACTGTGTCTACTGTACCAGTGAGGTTACACCAGGGGGGGCTACTGTACCAGTGAGGTTACACCAAGGGGGCTACTGTACCAGTGAGGTTACACCAGGGGGGGCTACTGTACCAGTGAGGTTACACCAGGGGGGGCTACTGTACCAGTGAGGTTACACCAGGGGGGGCTACTGTACCAGTGAGGTTACACCAGGGGGGGCTACTGTACCAGTGAGGTTACACCAGGGGGGCTACTGTACCAGTGAGGTTACACCAAGGGGGCTACTGTACCAGTGAGGTTACACCAGGGGGGGCTACTGTACCAGTGAGGTTACACCAGGGGGGGCTACTGTACCAGTGAGGTTACACCAGGGGGGCTACTGTACCAGTGAGGTTACACCAAGGGGGCTACTGTACCAGTGAGGTTACACCAGGGGGGGCTACTGTACCAGTGAGGTTACACCAAGGGGGCTACTGTACCAGTGAGGTTACACCAGGGGGGGCTACTGTACCAGTGAGGTTACACCAGGGGGGGCTACTGTACCAGTGAGGTTACACCAGGGGGGGCTACTGTACCAGTGAGGTTACACCAGGGGGGCTACTGTACCAGTGAGGTTACACCAAGGGGGCTACTGTACCAGTGAGGTTACACCAGGGGGGGCTACTGTACCAGTGAGGTTACACCAGGGGGGGCTACTGTACCAGTGAGGTTACACCAGGGGGGGCTACTGTACCAGTGAGGTTACACCAGGGGGGGCTACTGTACCAGTGAGGTTACACCAGGGGGGCTACTGTACCAGTGAGGTTACACCAAGGGGGCTACTGTACCAGTGAGGTTACACCAGGGGGGGCTACTGTACCAGTGAGGTTACACCAGGGGGGGCTACTGTACCAGTGAGGTTACACCAAGGGGGGGCTACTGTACCAGTGAGGTTACACCAAGGGGGGCTACTGTACCAGTGAGGTTACACCAAGGGGGGCTACTGTACCAGTGAGGTTACACCAGGGGGGGCTACTGTACCAGTGAGGTTACACCAAGGGGGGCTACTGTACCAGTGAGGTTACACCAGGGGGGGCTACTGTACCAGTGAGGTTACACCAAGGGGGGCTACTGTACCAGTGAGGTTACACCAGGGGGGGCTACTGTGTCTACTGTACCAGTGAGGTTACACCAGGGGGGCTACTGTGCCAGTGAGGTTACACCAGGGGCTGCTACTGTGTCTACTGTACCAGTGAGGTTACACCAGGGGGGCTACTGTACCAGTGAGGTTACACCAGGGGGGGCTACTGTACCAGTGAGGTTACACCAGGGGGGGCTACTGTACCAGTGAGGTTACACCAGGGGGGGCTACTGTACCTACTGTACCAGTGAGGTTACACCAAGGGGGCTACTGTACCAGTGAGGTTACACCAAGGGGGCTACTGTACCAGTGAGGTTACACCAGGGGGGGCTACTGTACCAGTGAGGTTACACCAGGGGGGCTACTGTGCCTACTGTACCAGTGAGGTTACACCAAGGGGGCTACTGTACCAGTGAGGTTACACCAGGGGGGCTACTGTGCCTACTGTACCAGTGAGGTTACACCAGGGGCGGCTACTGTACCAGTGAGGTTACACCAGGGGGGGCTACTGTACCTACTGTACCAGTGAGGTTACACCAAGGGGGCTACTGTACCAGTGAGGTTACACCAAGGGGGCTACTGTACCAGTGAGGTTACACCAGGGGGGGCTACTGTACCAGTGAGGTTACACCAGGGGGGGCTACTGTACCAGTGAGGTTACACCAGGGGGGCTACTGTGCCTACTGTACCAGTGAGGTTACACCAAGGGGGCTACTGTACCAGTGAGGTTACACCAGGGGGGCTACTGTGCCTACTGTACCAGTGAGGTTACACCAAGGGGGCTACTGTACCAGTGAGGTTACACCAGGGGGGGCTACTGTACCAGTGAGGTTACACCAGGGGGGGCTACTGTACCTACTGTACCAGTGAGGTTACACCAGGGGGGGCTACTGTACCTACTGTACCAGTGAGGTTACACCAAGGGTTTGATTGATTGATTGAAAACTTTAATTAACAGATTGCAGAATGGGTACAGTTCAGTACAGTACGGCTCAATACACACAATTGTTAATGGGATGCAGACCAGAGAAAGACTTTTGTCTTGTTTACATCAGGGTCCCCCATTTTCAATTTATAATGGGGGCTACTGTACCTACTGTACCAGTGAGGTTACACCAAGGGGCCACCGTAAGGTTTCAACCTCATTACACACGTACACACTTCCTTTGTATCTTATGTCCGCGCAGCATTTCTACACACTCATGTCCCCGAACAGGAAGTGGCCTTCAATCAGACGACTGCACCTTTATTTTTAGACGGCACCCGCATCGACATCCTAAAGGTCAGAGTCATTCCACTGTCTCCGCGTGACAAATAAACTTGGACGTGGACTTGAAAGGTTCGCTTTCACTTATCGAGACAAGAGAAACTGTACGCCACGAGCCCCTTTTTAAAACGCACGCTCATTTTATAGAGTGCCATTCATCTGGCTTCTAATTAAATGTCTCAGGACATTCTGACATCGATGCTAGTGATTACTGTGCTCTGTATGAAATGCCACGGAGGTTTGTTCAAGGTCTAGTAACCCCCCCCCCACAGAATGCCACGTGTGCTCTCCTATAAATCATACACATACTGAATTAGATGTATGAAAAATAGATCCACGAAAATGATTTCAGCCTTTCAGGTCTTTGATTGTTTTCTCAGAATACGGTGCTGGAATTCGGGCTCTATAGAGCAGTGGTTTGTTTTGTGTCAGGGACCCACCACATTGATACATAACTGGACAGGGACCCCCATCTGACATGATATTTGATGTCACATATGATTTACTCCGGAATTCCCTAACGGTCTATATACTGTAGGTGGAGAAAGAACAGAGGAGAGAGCAGAATAGTACTTCTAATACACTCCCTCTCACTACTATACTACTAGTTGCTAGTGAAGACTATATTAGTGAGATGAATTCATATATTAGCGAAATTAATTAATATATTAACGAAATTAATTAATATACTGTATTCATGAATTAATTCACATTCCCCATTTTTCTGGGGACCCCCTGGACCCCCCCCCCCCCCCCCCACCTAGGACCCCTGGGGGTCCCCGGACCCCACTTAGAGAACCACTACTCTAGAGCTCTCAGTGGTCAGCAGCCATTGTGACATTGTCATCAGAATGTTAGAAAGCAGATACGGACCAACTAGCCTCCGGAGTTTTAACCTCTTAAGCCCGGAGCCCTATTTTCTGAAAATCCGCCTAAACTACATACCTAAGTAAATGCTCCACTTCTACAAGGTCCATTTGCATGTTCTTGGTATCTAGGGACATCTATGGACCTCAGTGAATGTATTCCCAGTGTCAGAAATATTGTGTGTATTACTAGGCTTGCTTAAATTGTGATGAAACAAAGGAGAATATGAATTATGGTTTTTCTTTGCATATTTGACTGTGAATAACACCATGCCAAAAATGTCCAGACATGATCTCGTTCAGTACCTTCTTGAGATCATGTGTACAAAAAATCTAAGGAAATGAATAAAGGGAAGATGATTAAACAGAAGGTTTTGTAGATACAGTACTGAATTCTCCCATCCGGACCAATGCAATTTGAAATATTATTATAGAATATAGAATAGCAGGCTTATAAATTACCTTATTATAGCCAATTCGCACATTTATGGATTGTGCCAAATCTTATATTCAATTTGGATTTAGTATCACCAGGCGTGCATAAGAACAGATAATGAAATCTACTGTATGTACAGTAGCTTTTCTATTTTTGCCAGGGTGCCAACCATTTTGAAACTAATTTCAAATCTGATTGTTGCTACATGCTAGAAATAGGGGAGACAAACTAACTGCGATCCCATATATGCCAATAACGTTAAAGGTCCCCTGTCTTATAAATAGCCTTTTCCAGTGTTTAGCATTGTTTTCTAGCAATCTGGGGTTGTATCAACAATGTCTATTTCTCTCATTTTCATTTTGGCGCACTCCTCCAGTTCAAATCTCAGGAGATGCTCCCACACTGAACTAAGCCATGCAAATTTGACTGTTTTGCTGACGTAGAAAGAATTCTCATCTGCTTAGTATAGTAACGCCCCCACTATGTTTGTAACCACCTCGCACACTCAACCATTATTTATTGCAGTACGCAAGCAAATGCGTGGAATTGAAGTAAAGGCCATATGAGTGTTTTGGTTATTAATATTATTATTATTATAGTGTCTTATTTATGTTTGAACACTAGAGGGCTCACTGCCTCCATTATAGCCCCTCTTCTATAAATAGCCTAGCTAATTACCGTAATCCCATGCACCTGTGATGAGGATACATTTTCCTACCTGTCTCACCGTTTGGAACTGACAATGGAGCAATTGACAACTGTTCTGATTTAACCCTTCATTCACCATCATTCACCTTTGGACAACAATAAACCCTGTAAACAGCAGCAACTTGGGACATTCCATATTTCCATCACAAACTTTGGGACTGAGTAGATAATTAATTGCGGGTGCATCGTGGACGCTTGTCGATTCATTGGGGAGCGACAAGCGGCCACTACAGGTTAGCATTTAAAAACGTTATGTCCGGCGACAGAGGTCTGGGCTGAGGGCGTGTTGGTAGACTGGCACCAACATTTGAATTTGACAGTTTTGCTGATGTAGAAAGAATTCTCATCTGCTTAGTAACGACCCCGCTATGTTTGTAACCACCTCGCACACTCAACCATTATTTATTGCAGTACGCAAGCAAACGCGTGGAATTGAAGTTTAACAGTTAGTTAGCATTGGGTTAGCATGTCTATGTATAACATGATGATGTCGTGATCCGCCAGCAATGGGCCAAATTTTTTTTGTTTTTGGAGACCCGCCGAATGTGTACCGCACATGTTTGCAAGGAGGACATTGAGAATCAAGGACTTTATAATGTTGGGATGATTTCCAGGATGATTTCCAGGATGTTACTAAAGAAGGGAGCTGTACTGAGTAATGGTTAAACACCCCCCCCCCCTGGACTCAACTGCACTTGGTACACTCTGGGTCTCCCCACTATAAAATGCCTGGGACTCTCCCAATTCCGGTTAGGCAATCAGTGCACCTACCATGGGAGAATCACAAGAGCAGGAGAGTACAGGGACAACCACATGGTAAATGACAACAATTCATTACAATGAACAACCTTTCAATTCCCAATGTGTTTGTGTCATGTAAGTAACATGTAAATGGTGTTCGTATACATAGTGTGAAAATAAAACAATTAAATAAATGGCCTAACCTGCTGCTTGGATTGCTTCAGCTTAAACACATCAAGACCAGCGTCAACACAAGTAGCAATAATTCTACACGGCGGCAAGATGTGTTATACATAGACGATGTGTTACTGCAGGTGAGTGGGTCTAACTGTGCACGACACGAGATGTGTTATACATAGACTTGTGTTACTGCAGGGGAGTGGGTCTAACTCTGCAGGACACGAGATGTGTTATACATAGACTTGTGTTACTGCAGGGGAGTGGGTCTAACTCCGCAGGACACGAGATGTGTTATACATAGACTTGTGTTACTGCAGGTGAGTGGGTCTAACTCTGCACGACACGAGATGTGTTATACATAGACTTGTGTTACTGCAGGTGTGTGGGTCTAACTCCGCAGGACACGAGATGTGTTATACATAGACTTGTGTTACTGCGGGGGAGTGGGTCTAACTCCGCAGGACACGAGATGTGTTATACATAGACTTGTGTTACTGCAGGTGTGTGGGTCTAACGCTGCACGACACGAGATGTGTTATACATAGACTTGTTGTGTTACTGCAGGTCTATACAGGACAGGGAGTAGGACTGTGACACCGTCCCCCAGCGCTCCGCCAAGCTTCCCACGTCGTGCTACTGTACAAAGGCTTATATTACATGTGTTTTACCCAGGGGGGGGGGGGGGGGGATAATCCATTTCTGTGCTCCCTGAATATTGCAGGCTTTGATGTGTGGTTGTCTAATGCAGTTACCTAAGCAGCTTGCCATAGCAGACCCCAGAGATCCCCCCCCCCCCGCCCCGCGCGCTATTCTCCTATTTCCTGGAATGCGTCTGCGTTCCAATAATAAAGTATCCTTTTGAAGCCGCTCCCGGGGAGGTGTTTTCTGAAGATAATGACTTATTGCGATTCATATTTCATCCAGACTGCTGCATATACGTGTTGTTTTCCTATACCTGCGCTAGTTAAGAGTCTCTCTAGTAGCTGCAAATGTTACCGCAAAATTCCATTATAACTCAACGAGGCACCCAGGGCACCGTTGGGGGCGTCTGAGCATTAATGGAACGTAGCGATGAAGCAAAAACACGCTATTAAGTGAAAATAATATACTCGGAATAGAACATACATGTAACACCACTAACCATGTTGGGAAAACTACATTTTGGGTGACCATATGTACAGTATGTCACTTACTTACCAAGTCCTCTTCTCCCTAATTGGGAAATAATTCGACGCCATTCAGCCCGGTCTTTAGCTGCCCACCTGAGCATCACATGAGAGCAAAATGGCCGTGTGAATATGGTCAATCACCTAATACAACACAGAATCTCAGCTGTTTTGTAATTCTTTTTAACCTTTATTTACCAGGTAGGTTCTCTGAGCAAGAATGCTCTTTTTCAGCAACGTCCATGCTTCACATCCACACAGTTCCATTCACATCTGAGAGCTGCCCAGTACAACCACAGTCTGACACTGTTGACCACTGGGAGCTGCCCAGTACAACCACAGTCTGACACTGTTGACCACTGGGAGCTGCCCAGTACAACCACAGTCTGACACTGTTGACCACTGGGAGCTGCCCAGTACAACCACAGTCTGACACCGTCGACCACTGGGAGCTGCCCAGTACAACCACAGTCTGACACTGTTGACCACTGGGAGCTGCCCAGTACAACCACAGTCTGACACTGTTGACCACTGGGAGCTGCCCAGTACAACCACAGTCTGACACTGTTGACCACTAGGAGCTGCCCGGTACAACCACAGTCTGACACTGTTGACCACTAGGAGCTGCCCAGTACAACCACAGTCTGACACCGTTGACCACTGGGAGCTGCCCAGTACAACCACAGTCTGACACCGTTGACCACTAGGAGCTGCCCAGTACAACCACAGTCTGACACTGTTGACCACTGGGAGCTGCCCAGTACAACCACAGTCTGACACTGTTGACCACTGGGAGCTGCCCAGTACAACCACAGTCTGACACCATTGACCACTAGGAGCTGCCCGGTACAACCACAGTCTGACAGTGTTTTTTAAATATTTTTTTATCCACTTTTTCTCCTTATTTTCTATTTTTCTCCCAACCCAATTTCGCCTCGCCAATTCTCCCTTAAATTCTCCCCTCCCCTGTCTCGAACGTTGCTAGACTATGCCTCCCACTGGTCGGCCGTAGTGAGGATAGAAGCCTTGCATCACGCGTCCCCTCCGGTACACGAGGAGGCAGCTGTCGCATCTTTTCACCTGAACAGCGCGATCTCTCAGGCGAGGAGTAACGTGTGGGAGGCTCACGCTGCCCCCGATACTTCCTGATTCTGCTGTACAGGCGCACGAACCGACCTGTAGGAGTCGCTGTCCACAACGTCCAATCCCCACCCACCGGCTTTCCCACTCTCTAACACTGCCAATTGTGTTAGTATGAACGACCAGCCAAGCCGGTAGCAACGCCGAGAGCTGGGCTCGATACCAGCATCTCCTGCGTTAGTGGCGAGTGCCTTGCCCACTGCGCCACTCAGCCGCCCCACAGTCTGATACCGTTGACCACTGAGCAGCTCCACTGGAGCAGTTTGGGGGTTAAGTGCCTTGCTTAAAGGCACCTCAGCGGTTGGTATTGTGGGGACAGGAGAGAGAGAGAGTTATTCATTCACTTCCCATCCCCATCCGGGGGGATCGAACCGGCGACCTTCCAGTCACAAACCCTGCTTCTTTAACCTTAAAGCCACCTCTGCCCCCATGATCACACTAATTGGCAGTTGTGCAATTAAGGGTGTGTGGGGTGGAGGAAGCATGTAGAAAACACCACTAAAGGCTGGGATGCAGTGCCATGATGTCTCTGGAATAGTAATGCGTGACGACTGCATTCATGGCCCATGCAGTTCTGAGCAACGCTGCAGTTAATTGGCTGCGGACTGCATGGTGAATCTGAGCCAATGTTATTGGGCACGCGTCCCAGATGCTACCAAGCTCAAAGGCACCAACCATGCTCTCGCACGCACGCACACACGCACGCACACTAGTTGGCTACACTATTACTGGGCATTACCAGTACACTGCACTAAAACACTTCCATTATGTATCTGCTTATCATGCTCTCTTGTACGTTTAAAGGTGCTGTAAGTGGTATTTCTTTTGGTTACGCGTTAAATAGCTCTACATTCCAACAGCCGTCACTGATCAGTAGTAACATGGGGGTCTCCCCGTCCTTCCGCTCTGCAGTAAAACAGAAAATACATTTGCTGCTGGTATCCCGTTCCAACTTTATCCAATCAGGAGAGAGAACCTGATTGGATAACGTGTATTTATTTCAATAAATCTTGCCGAGCCAAATTTGCTGGCAGATTGTTTTGCTTGTTTCATGCACATGTTTTGTTTTAATTTATTATTTTTGTCAGACCATTGTTTGCAGTGTGGAATTCTCTCTCCTGATTGGATAAAGTGGGAAGGGGTACCAGAACATTTATTTTCTGTTTACTGCAGAGCGGAGGGACTGGGGGACCCATGTTACAATCTATATCAGTGATGGCTGTCAGAATGAAGACCACCAATTTTAACATGTAGACCACTTATTTGAACAAAGGAAATACCTATTAAATAGCTATTGGTTCTAATATGTCCGGGCCTTTTGTCATTGTCAGACCACAATTAAAAGGACCGCAATGCCTATCAAACATCGGAGTGAAACAGTTCTAAAAAAAACCACAAGGAAATCTTTGACACAATGAGGTTCTAGGACAAAAGCACTACTCATAGGCATCCTTAGCACACCCTGACCCAAATATAGGACTGACCCAATAATGTGCAGCAGCTCTGGTGGACTTCTAGAAGTTACAAGGCGGCGTACACACACGTATCGGCAGTACAATCCGATAAGCACCCTCTCGGAAAACATTAAAACACGTTCCAAGCGGCTCCACGTGCCCCCTTGATCAGAGAGATCTACCGAGTCTGCTTTCGTCTTTGAACAGCCCTATTTCTTAAAGAGACGAGTGTTTGAAATGTTTGCGTCAAGAAATATGACTATAATGGGGTTTGGATATCTCCTTCCCCTCATTACCCGCTATTCCTGTATTCCAAATGGGATTTTACAGAGCGGCTTTCTCTTTGTTCCGTTGCTTTTATCTGTTCTTTTGTGACTTCACACAACGCGTTCCCCATCTTCTTCGGGGTCCCTGAATGTTAATTGTTGAATGAGCCAATCAACCTGCAGTTCTTTTTCCTTTGTGGAGGGGAAGTGAGCGCTCCACTCTCATGAATTGCTTCAAGGATGAGAGAATGGAGGAAAGACAAGAGGACCCATAGTAAAGCGTATTGTAAAAAACAAGGTAAAGTTTGTTTGATATTGGATATTCACACATTCTACATATTGGATTTCTATCTTCCCTTTGCAGGTGCGGGGAAGTCATAATCTTTATTTTCATACTCGCGGCAAAATAAATGAGTTCCAAAACCAGATGCTGGTTTAATTCTAGATATCCTCCCTCAAATCAGCAGCAATTACTTTCTAAAATCTCTGCTTAAAATGTGTTTTTTTTTTTTTTATTATTATTTTATATTTAAACCACCATTAATTACCATTGAAATCCAACAGCGTTAAATGTTAAATTACTTGAGTTGATTGGTTGAGCTTTTTCTACAAGGAGGACGACTCACTTTTGGGAGCAAACTGGAGAACCTGGAGGACATACATGGAACACTAGGGAGGACATGATGCAACCCTCCCCTCCTAGATCCCTCTACTCCCCTTTAGACATTCATCGGCCTTGGTTTGAATAGGCTCGAAGCGGAAGACGCAAAAGGGGTGTTCGGTAAAGATGACTACCAGTCAAGAAAGAGGGGTGACATTAAAGAGCGAGAGAGCCTGGATGAGGTTATACAAAAATAATATAATATTGGGTCATACTGAAATAGGTCACCGTCCACCACATCCCTGGAGCTCCAATAGTCTGGCAGACGAGGCAGGGTGCGCGGTGTACCTCTCACACCTGGCCAGAGAGGTACGGCTACGGTAAATAAATGGTAAATTATATTTATATTATACATTTATAAAGCGCTTTGCAATTTGTTCCTCACATTTTTACTCAGTCACTCACACATTCACACACCGACGGCGGAGGCCACCACGCAAGGTGCCAACCTTGTCATCGGGAGCAGTTAGGAGTTAAGTGTCTTGCTCAAGGACACTTCGACACGCTGCCCGGGAGGAGCGGGAATCGAACCGGGAACCTCCGGATTACCAGACGACTGCTCTACCTCCCGTGCCACTGTTTAAAAAAAAAATTGTATCCTCTTTTTCTCCGCCTGATTTTTTTTATTTTTCTCCCCATCCCAATTTAGTCGTTATGCCAATTTCCCCCTCCCCTACCTGGTTGTTGTGCGCATGTTCCTCCTACTGGTCGGTACAAGGGAACCCCGAAGTCTACCGCATGCTTCCTCCGACACATGTGGAGACAGCCAGTGGCTCTCTTCTCACCTGGCAGCGAGGACTCTCATTGGTGAAGCGTAACGCGTGGGAGGTCACGCTGCCTTCACCATTTCCAGACCTGACCTGTAGGCGTCGCTGTCCACAACGCCAGATTACCACCCACGACTTCCCTCCCCCTAACCCAGCCAAACGAGTTAGTATGACGACCGGGCCAAGTCGGAGGGCAATGCTGACTCCGGGAGTTGAGACCACAGCCTCTTGCATTGGTGACGAGCGCAATCTCCGCTAAGCCACCCGACCGCCCCTTCCTGCGCCACTGTTGATGAACTGATCCGGGCCCTCTCTCGCCACCACCACCACCACCACCACCACCACCACGGGGGGCCCAGAGCACGCTGTTCGTCCGGCGACCGAGTGGAAGAGAGAGTGCGTCTCTTCTGTCAGAGGTCTGGGCTGAGGGCGTGTTGGTAGACTGGCACCGGGGTGGCACGGTGCCACCACGCTGCTCCAGGCCCACTGCAGTGACGGGCCTGCTGGCTCTAATCCCCCGCTGCTGCAGGCCCACTGCAGTGACGGGCCTGCTGGCTCTAATCCCACGCTGCTCCAGGCCCACGGCAGTGACGGGCCTGCTGGCTCTAATCCCCCGCTGCTGCAGGCCCACTGCAGTGACGGGCCTGCTGGCTCTAATCCCACGCTGCTGCAGGCCCACTGCAGTGACGGGCCTGCTGGCTCTAATCCCACGCTGCTGCAGGCCCACGGCAGTGACGGGCCTGCTGGCTCTAATCCCACGCTGCTGCAGGCCCACGGCAGTGACGGGCCTGCTGGTTCTAATCCCACGCTGCTGCAGGCCCACGGCAGTGACGGGCCTGCTGGCTCTAATCCCCCGCGCTGACGAGTCCACAGCGCACCGAGTAAATTGAGCCGTGTGGCAGCCAAGGCAAACGCCACCGCCTGTGCTGTAGTGTTGTTGGAG
>NC_140165.1:9052220-9077220 GCF_963971535.1 Notolepis coatsorum | reverse complement strand
ACACACAGGTGCAGAATGCTGTGCGCACCGACCGAGATCAACTGGCAGTTTGTTCAGAGGGGAGAGGACCGAGAAGAAGGAGGGGCTGTTAATATAATTAAATATAGTAATATAAAAAAACATACATTTTATATATACAAACAAAAAAGAATTACTATCGGAATACAGTTATAATTTCTTTCCATACTACATTGAATACTGTCTATGAGAGAGGAGAGCTCCCTACTACATACAGTAGAATACTGTCTATGAGAAAGGAGAGCTCCATATTACATAAAATACTGTCTATAAGAGAGGAGAGCTCCATACTACATAGAATACTGTCTATAAGAGAGGAGAGCTCCATATTACATAGAATACTGTCTATAGGAGAGGAGAGCTCCATATTACATAGAATACTGTCTATGAGAGAGGAGAGCTCCATATTACATAGAATACTGTCTATGAGAGAGGAGAGCTCCCTATTACATAGACTACTGTCTATGGGAGAGGAGAGCTCCCTATTACATAGAATACTGTCTATGAGAGAGGAGAGCTCCCTATTACATAGAATACTGTCTATGAGAGAGGAGAGCTCCATATTACATAGAATACTGTCTATAGGAGAGGAGAGCTCCCTATTACATAGAATACTGTCTATGAGAGAGGAGAGCTCCATATTACATAGAATACTGTCTATAGGAGAGGAGAGCTCCCTATTACATAGAATACTGTCTATAAGAGAGGAGAGCTCCCTATTACATAGAATACTGTCTATAAGAGAGGAGAGCTCCATATTACATAGAATACTGTCTATAGGAGAGGAGAGCTCCCTATTACATAGAATACTGTCTATGAGAGAGGAGAGCTCCCTATTACATATAATACTGTCTATGAGAGAGGAGAGCTCCATATTACATAGAATACTGTCTATGAGAGAGAAGAGCTCCATACTACATAGAATACTGTCTATAGGAGAGGAGAGCTCCATATTACATAGAATACTGTCTGGGAGAGGAGAGCTCCATATTACATATAATACTGTCTATGGGCAGTGGTGCAGTGCTGGTATAACTCGGTATAACGGCGTTATACCTCGGTCACTGAGGCTGAAGTACGCGCAATCGCTTTTTACATGGCATTATCCAACCGGACTCCCGGAGAAGCATGCAGCTGCAGAGCCGCAGAGCCAGCGGCGCTCTCTGGGCCGCGCGCTGACGGCCGCGCTGTCAGGCAATAGTATCCAGCTGCAGGACGAGAGCAGCCAAAAAAAACTGTGCATGCGCGCGCACGTGCGCACGCGCACGCGCGTGGAGCGTTTGACCTACTGTCAATTTGGCACTGCACCACTGTCTATGGGAGAGGAGAGCTCCATATTACATATAATACTGTCTATAGGAGAGGAGAGCTCCATATTACATATAATACTGTCTATGGGAGAGGAGAGCTCCATATTACATAGGGGTTCTGTCTATAGGAGAGGAGAGCTCCATATTACATATAATACTGTCTATGGGAGAGGAGAGCTCCATACTACATAGGGGTTCTGTCTATAGGAGAGGAGAGCTCCATACTACATAGGGGTTCTGTCTATAGGAGAGGAGAGCTCCATACTACATAGGGGTTCTGTCTATAGGAGAGGAGAGCTCCATATTACATAGGGGTTCTGTCTATAGGAGAGGAGAGCTCCATACTACATAGGGGTTCTGTCTATAGGAGAGGAGAGCTCCATATTACATAGGGGTTCTGTCTATGGGAGAGGGGGCCTGGACACATTCTTTGCTCATGGCATCAGGTTCTGGTCCCTAATATGTGTTTTAAAATACAATGAACTATGTCACATCTGTCCCTCTGGTGACCTTTTGGTTAAATCATACTGTATGTTGAACGTGACCCCAAGGGCCTTTGAGCCAGGAAACAGACAGAATATATTTGTTCCTTTGAATCTCTCGATTTGAAATGGGCACCACCTGGGGACACGGGCCTAAGAAGGTATGGGCGGTTTACCGGAGTTGGAAATACTTGTTCCTAATCCCCAGCATGTCGCACGGCAGACACAAAGAGCCGCGCTCCTCGGCATTCGGTGGTGCTGTGAGCCGCGCAGACCTGCTGCACAGTGTGGCGTTAAAACCTCCCCAACTCCAAATCCTATTGCCAATTTCTATTGAATTGAAACATATGGTCCTCCTCTGTGAGCTGGGCTCGGTGTATTTCATAGCCTTATAGGAGCCAAAAAACACATAAAAAAAAACACATTCTGTGCTTTGAACGTGGGACACACCGATATGGCTTTTTAAAGGGGACATGCATTGCTATTCCTAGCACTATTTGGGCAACTTTACACAATTCCTGTTAGTCTATTGAACACATCTGTAAGCTTTTATTCAAAAGAATTCATTGTTTTATATTTCTAATCAAGTACTCAAAAGCCACAGGCTGTGTTGGCCTGGCTCCGCCCATAAGCACTTTGAGTGACAGTCATCCACACAGTCTGCGACTGGCACAGAGAGAGATAGAGAGAGACTGAGGGGGATACTAATTAATCTCGCCACGGGACAATGCATTGGTATCTTGTTTCAAATGACTATATACCCCTGTGATTATTATTGTATGGATCGGAATACGGGTGTGCGCGTGGGAGCATGCGCAAAGATATTACAGTGATATGCTGGTGCTCGACTGCGAGGGAGATAGAGAGAGAGAGAGGGAGAGAGAGAGTGAGAGAGAGAGAGAGAGAGAGAGAGAGAGAGAGAGAGAGAGAGAGAGAGAGAGAGAGAGAGAGAGAGGGAGAGGGACACACGGAGGCACGGAGCACTGTGTAAACGCTGCGTGTGTGTGTGAGAGAAGACGGGTCCCTCAATCTCTCTCTCCATCTCTCTCCCTCTTTATCTCTCCCTCTCTCTCGCTCGTCCGCTCCCTGCTCGCAGTCAAAACCCGTTTGAGGAAGTGTCGGGTTACACTATGCGCTCTCTGCCTCGCTCTGTTTGAGGAAGTGAAGATATTTCCACTCGCTCTGCTGTCGCTGTCAACCATAGAGGGGCGTTAGTTATGCAAATCAGTGCTATAATCATGTCAGCAAAACTGTCAAATCAGAACAGCTTAGTTGAGTGAGGGAGGATCTTGTGAACTCGAGACTAGACTGATGAGTCAATATGATAATTAACGACACAGACCACATTGATATAATCCCTAATTGCTAGGAAAAAATGCTAAACACTGGAAAAGGCCATTTATAATGCATGTCCCCTTTAAAGTAACACGCCAACATTATGGGAAATGCACTTACCGTCTTCTACGGAGTCAGACAAGAAGATAGATACCTATTTCCACCTGTGCGTTTAGTAGAATGCTGTCTAGCCTAGCTTAGCACAAATGAATGGAAGTGGATACGGACCAACTAGGCTAGCTGTTTTTCCAAAAACACCTCTCCCAGAGTTTTAAGCTAGAATAGTGGTGCGTATCCGCTTTTATTAATTTGTGCTAAGCTAGGCTAGCTAGCAGCCGGATAGCTTTCTACTGAACGCACAGAGAGGAAATTGGTATCTATTAGTGGTGGGGGAAAATATCGATACAGTATAGTATCGCGATACTTTGCGTGGCGATACTGTCGATACAAGGACGCCAAGTATCGATATTTTATTATGCAAATATATATATATTTCTTTGTATAAGGAAGTTGCATTGTTCATTTCAATACCTGTAATAGTACAGTAGTAGTACACACACACACACGCACACACACACGCACACACACACACACACACTCACACACACACACACACACACACACACGCACACATGCACACGTGTCCATTCAGTTAAGTTGGAATATGACTGTAATACAAACAGTTCAGTTTGTCAGGTACATGCAACACAGATTACAGTGTTGACATCTGTCTGCTTGAGAAAATACCATTTTCTGCAATACAAATTATTGAAGTGAGATGAACAAACTGAAAACTTTATTTTATTAGATAAAACATGTTGACAAAGTTTTAACTCAATCAGCGCTGGAAGCCTAGAGCATCTTTGTTCTTACCACGCCAACACTCTAAAAGATAGGAATAAGTGACAATATATATATATATATATATATTATCTATGGATACAATACTATGGCCCATTTTACATCACCTATCTATATCGTTCAATATATGAAAAAGAATAATTTTTTTCATCAATACGTTTGCGTGTTATACCATGGTGAATATGAATATAGTTTTAGAGTGATCCTGTCTAATCCCAGAAACGACGATATACAGTCAAATGTGATTTTCACTAAAAGTGTTGCCGTTTCTCACCTGGACACGCTACTATTTCCAAATAAAATATATAAAATATGTTATGGTTTGTAACCGACCCCAATCGCACAACACAAGACAGGTATGAGAGTAAGCCAAAACAGGGCAAATATTTATTATAGAACAAAAAGCGGCACAGTCCCTTTAAGGGAAAACACAAAAACACTAGAGTCAAGGAAATCTGGAAAATGCGGCTCTGTGCCTTTAAGAGGCGAACAGGCTAAGGGACTAAGGCTAAGGGCCAGGGCTAAGGACCAGGGCTAAGTGTCAGGGCCAGGAACAGGGGCACTGGAGAGGGGGACAGAGGCCCGGAGAGGCGGGCTGGAGACAGGGACAGAGAACAGGGTTAAGGCCTTGGACAGGGCGAGGGCCAGAGCTGCTTACAGGGATGAGGACAGGGTTCCGACGGCGGAGGCCTGGCACGGGGACAGGGGCCCGACAGCGGAAGCCTGGCACGGGAACAGGGGCCCGACGGCAGAGGCCTGGCACGGGGACAGGGGCCCGACGGCGGGGGCCTGGCACGGGAACAGGGGCCCGACAGCGGGGCCTGGCACGGAGATCCTCCTCCTCCTCTTCGGATGCTGCAGACGGGCAGCGCAGAACAAAGGGGGTCCCAGGGGACCGGGATGGGAACACGCCGTCCTCCCGTGGAATACTAGGGAGCGACGACGAGCCTGGGTCCAAGGGGAACGGGATGGGCACACGCCGTCCTCCCGTGGAATACTAGGGAGCGACGACGAGCCTCACCCCCAGGAACGAGGATCACGAAGAGACGCCTTCCTCCCGTGGAATCGGGAGCGATGACGAGCCGGCTTGACGTCTGGAGTGGGAACACTGGAAAACCTCCCGTAGAGAATTAGAGAGCGAAGACGGTGTCCCACTCCAGGCAAACGGCGACAGGTGGTGATGGCTGGCACGTCGTCTCACGCCAGAGACGCGGCAGGTGATGGTAACGTACAGGATGGTAACGTACAGAACTCCATGAACACAGAGTGTACACAGATACAGATACAGAACGAACACAGAGTCCAGAACACAGAACGACCCGACAAGGACTGGAGGGGAGTCTGCAACCTATGTACTCTCCCGAGGTGATTGCAAACTCCCAACAGGTGCGTGAAGGTAGAGGATCAAGGATGTCCAAGGGTGGGGGCTGGTGAAGAGTAGAGGAGAGTAAATCATCGCAAGGGTGGGGGCTGGTGAAGGAGAGTAGACAGGGAAAAGCTCAGGGAACAGGCGAATCCTCACAAAATAGGTATTATGTTTCATCATGAATGCATGAAAGGGGGGGGGGGGGGTTGTTTTTTGATGCTTTGATGCTTTCGTCACCAACGGCATACGTTGTGGAGTAACGTTACAGACACACGTTGCGATCGAGGTGTAATCATGGTTGGATCAAAGCAGGATTGATATAATTTAATCCTTACCTTCACCAGGAGGTAGGGGTGTGTAACGGTACACAGAAGCCACGGTTTGGTTTGTACCTCGGTATTGTGGTCACGGTTCGGTACGAGTTCGGTACAACAGGAAAACAATATTTATAATTATTATTATATATTTATAATAATAATTATTATTAAATAGAATAATATTCTATAGGCTTGCCGTGGTAGTCAGTGATACTGGTGTTATTCTGTGTTCAGGCATCCACTAAGTAAATTAATTGCCTACTGCCCCTTTAACAATTTATGCAACAACTTAGTTTCAGTTTCACTTGTAGAGACTGAAGAAGACTATCTTCTTTTCTTTTTATCTTTTATTACGGATCCCCATTAGTCATCACCGCAGCAACAACTAGTCTTCCTGGGGTCCACACACAACAAAAACAGTACATACATACATAACATTATAGTAGCATACATTAAAAAATATATTCCAATATTCCTACATATAAAAATAATTCCAAATAGCATTACAGTACACAAACAGAGTATCAGATCACAGAAAATACAATAAAAGGGATTAAACTCTCAGACAGTCATATCTTTACAGTGTAAACTACAGTATCTGTGTTTTTCTTTAATGTAAAACTAATTTCTTTTTCTCTCAATGCTCTTTTCAAATTATTTTTAAAACTTATCTTACTGGTTATCTGAGTAAGATGTACTGGCAGTTTATTCCAATATGACATGGCTCTATAACACAGTTTTCTTTGCTGCATTGGTTTTTGGTAGTAGCAGTGTGAACATTTCCCTACAGGCATGCCTGGTATTATACTTGTGTCGATCATGTGTACATGTTAGCTGTGAATACAAACAGATAGGTTCTCTTGAGATATATATATTCCTCATGAACAAGATCAGGCTGCAATCCAGTCTGTCTTCCACCTTCAACCATGACAGCTTGGTATGCATCCGCTCCACACTGTTTCTCATTGAGCAGTTCAGGGCCAGACGGGCCGCTCTGTTCTGAGTGAGCTGGATCTTATTGAGCTCTTGTTTTGAGGCATTAGACCAGACAGTAATCAAGGTGAGAAAGAACTAATGACTGTATCACTTGCTTCAATATCAGATCGGTTAGAAAATACCTACACCGGGGCGGTCAGGTGGCGTAGCGGAGATTGCGTTCGTCACCAACGCCGGAGACGCTGGATTCGCCTGTTCGAAATCCAGCTCCCGGCGTTGTCGCCAGCTTGGCTGGCCGTTCACACTAATACAATTGGCAGTATTAGAGGGTGGGAAAGCTGGCGGGGTGGGTCCGGGTCGTTGTAAACAGCGACTCCTACAGTTCGGTCGGGGCGCCTGCTCAGCGCAGATAGGATCTAAGGGGGGTAGTGTGATCCTTCCACACGTTACACCCTCTCAGTGAGAGTCCGCGCTGCCAGGTGAAAAGAAGCGGTTGATTGGCTACACGTGTGTCGGAGGAAGCACGTGATAGCCTCCACTCTCCCAGACCGACTGTGGGGGGTAAGTGCGCAGCGACCAGGAAGGGGATTGGGAATTGGCATAACGACTAACATTGGGATGGGAGAAAATCGGAGGAAAAAGGAGGGGGAAAAAGGTCAAAAAACATTAAAAAAATAAATACCTACACCTTCTGATAATTGAAATACCTCTGACTAGAGAACAGATGACATGATGTTACATAACAATGGCAGAGGATTTATCAATATTTTGCATTTAAACACAGTAGCAGCAACTGGAGAGGAGCTCAGATGATCTGGTGGTATGTAGTGCTTTTCCCGGTCCGCGGGAGAAAGTTGATGTGTGTTCGCGCGTGCGCGTGTGTCTTTCCATTGGTTACCATTATTGGGCGAACAAGAAAAGTAAAGAAAACTGCAAAATTGTAATGACCCTGCTGTGTTACAAACATTTAATTAATTCATCATGGATGGTTTTGTTTTAGGGACACAGGCTGTAGAAAACGGGAAGGGAGGAGGGGAGAGCCGAGTGCAGAGTGTCAGTGCGCGTTGTTAATTCTGTCTAAGCAAGCTTCAACGTTTTATTCATCATCTACATTTGGCAATACAAGCTTAATATTCAACGTTAAAGATCAATGTAAGCCAGTGTAAAGTAAAGTAAAGATATTGAGCATAGATTTGTAAAATGTGCAAGTGCAACCCTACTCTCACCTAGTGCTATTATGAGACGTATTCGTCGTATGGCTGCGCGTACTGCACCGTGACGGCCGTACCGTAAATTCGCGGGACGAATACACGTAACGTTACACCCCTATTAGGAGGTACCCCAAAAAGAATATTCCAATTGTCTGATCGCGAGTCCAAGTACCGGTGTCCATCGTGTCGCCAACATAATCCACCACAACATATATCGATATTGCGGGAAATTAGTATTGAAACTGTTTTAAATATTCAGAATCAATATGTATTGAAAAATCTATATTTTTGACAACACTACTGCCTACATCTACCTTACACTGTACTCATAACTACCTACCTTTAGTCTATTCATATTGCACTGTATGCTAGTATGATGTACAATAACACTGTATATACATGTATCTATAGATTCTGTATGAATATATCTGCAAACATATATACCTGTATACATACCCACTCTGTGCTCTGTACATCTACAGTATATCTGTTCATATCCCATACCTACTGTTATTAGATCTACCACTGGCTAGTAAGACGTACTGCCTTAGTGTATACTTGTATCACTGTACATAATAATACTGTACATACATCAGATTAGCATATTCACTCTGTAGCTTCATTAAATATATTCCATATAATCACTTGTTACACTGTATATTGTTATTGCACTTTACTGTTACCTTGCAATGCCAACTTATTTTTGTTGTACTGTACTTGTGCTATACGATGACAATACATTTTAATCTAATCTAATGTGGCCAGACGATGGCGTTATCGTGCACGTCTGTCCTTTGCATATCTCGAGTTCATCCGATCGACTTTACACTTGGCGGGTGTTGCTGAAGACCCATGGGAGCGCAGTATCGAATTTGGTGCCATTTAGCCAGATGGTGGCACTATAATAATAATATAATAATAATACAACTTTATTTGTATAGCACGTTTCATACAGAAAAACACAGAAAAAACTGAAAAAAATATAAAATGTTCACACAGTTTTTCACATCAGGATCTAACATCCCAACAGGCCACATTGTTTATGGTTTGATTCAGTTTTAAAAATAGACAATAATAAAAAGAGTAAGATAGAATAGACAGAGTAAACTAGTGCAATAGTGTAGTGCAATAAGTAGCAGAATAGAATAGACATGAAATGAGCACATAAAGTGCAGACATATAAAATCAGTTTTTTTTTTACAGTGCAATAAAATAGTTCTGGATTACTGTTTACCTTCTCTGTTTTGTATCTACAGTTTAAAACCTGACAGTCTTCCCTCCTGTTTGATACCCACTTTGACCATTTGAAGCTCCCACTCAGGGCAAACCTCCCTCTCAGGCCTGGGTCCTACACAGTTTTAAAGTGGAGATGAAGCAGTGAACAATGTGATCCTAGTTTGTTTGTTGTGTACCTTGTGTAAGACAGGGTTCTATAATCAAATGTGAAATCTATCTTATTTGTCTGAAAAATCAAATATAATATCCCTGTTTTCAACATGGGCGCCGCCATTTTGTTGCTGACGTCATGGCTGACGTCATGGGGCTTGTTTGGTGTATACACTGCTGGTTAGCTGCCTATAGTGAATGGGTCAGTCAGTAAATAAAATGTTGCCTACAAAACAACGGGACCGCGGTGGTTCTGTTTGTATTGCTCCTGGCTGTTCAAACAAATTTTACCATGTGAGAGAGAGGAAAGTTGGTTAATTTCCACAAACTACCAGTGAAAAAAACAGTGTTGTTGGCACGTTGGCTCAGGCTGGCTGCACTCAGGCGGCGCGACCAGCCTGTAGTGTTGGACAGGGAAGGAGGATCTGCAGCGAACACTTCATTGCCTCGGATTATGTTGTTTGGGTGGGATGTTTGTCCAGAAGACCACTAATCAGCTGAAGCCGGACGCGGTTCCCTCAGTCTTCGACAGACACACCGGCCCAGGCAGTTCAGCGTCGCGGAGCATTCAGCCTGCTGGCTACCTAGATCCACTTCAACCAGCGTCGCGGAGCATTCAGCCTGCTGGCTACACAGCTTGTCGGTGTGCTAATAGCCTCGGCAAGCTAACGGTAGCTGGCTACACAGCTTGTCGGTGTGCTAATAGCCTCGGCAAGCTAACGGTAGCTGGCTACACAGCTTGTCGGTGTGCTAATAGCCTCGGCAAGCTAACGGTAGCTGGCTACACAGCTTGTCGGTGTGCTGGAGCCTCGGCAAGCTAACGGTAGCTGGCTACACAGCTTGTCGGTGTGCTGGAGCCTCGGCAAGCTAACGGTAGCTGGCTACACAGCTTGTCGGTGTGCTGGAGCCTCGGCAAGCTAGCGGTAGCTGGCTCCAGGCTATTAGCACATCGACAAGCTGCTGGAGCTCCCGACGCTCGGCTGGTTGAAGTGGATCTAGGTAGCCAGCAGGCTGAATGCTCCGCGACGCTGGTTGAAGTGGATCTAGGTAGCCAGCAGGCTGAATGCTCCGCGACGCTGAACTGCCTGGGCCGGTGTGTCTGTCGAAGACTGAGGGAACCGCGTCCGGCTTCAGCTGATTAGTGGTCTTCTGGACAAACATCCCACCCAAACAACATAATCCGAGGCAATGAAGTGTTCGCTGCAGATCCTCCTTCCCTGTCCAACACTACAGGCTGGTCGCGCCGCCTGAGTGCAGCCAGCCTGAGCCAACGTGCCAACAACACTGTTTTTTTCACTGGTAGTTTGTGGAAATTAACCAACTTTCCTCTCTCTCACATGGTAAAATTAGTTTGAACAGCCAGGAGCAATACAAACAGAACCACCGCGGTCCCGTTGTTTTGTAGGCAACATTTTATTTACTGACTGACCCATTCACTATAGGCAGCTAACCAGCAGTGTATACACCAAACAAGCCCCATGACGTCAGCAACAAAATGGCCGCGCCCATAATGATAAATGCTTCAAAAATGCACATAACAAATCGTTTTTTCTTAGAAACTGCTTATTTTTATAACGTGATTTTTTCTGTGGCTTATCTAAATACTAATGTGATGCTATGAATATGTATTTATCGCACTGCTTCATCTCCACTTTAATGCTGTAACAACAAACATTACGCCTATCTCGAGAACCGGTAGTCCGATCGACTTCAACCTTGGCGGGTGTATTGCTGAGGACCCAAGGGAGCGCAGTGTTGAGTGGGAAGTCGATCGGATGAGCGGTTCACGAGAACTCCGCAAGCAGCCATACGACTGCTTGCGGGTGCTGCTGCGCTGGTCCATGGTAATTTCAGCAATTCAATTTACTGTACAGAAAAGTTGCCTCTCAGGGGAGATAGCAGGTTTTCATCAGGTTTTAAAAAACCTGCAACATCAACCCTCCTACAGCTGGAGGGGAGAATCCATCAGGTCAAGGACAGTAACCTGTTTGGTCAGGAGCCAGACAGACACCTCTGCTAGAACACAAAGTCAGTATATAGGCTTTTCTCCAGGAGCCAGACATTACATTTAGTCATTTAGCTGACGGTTTTATCCAAAGCGACTTACAAGTTCTGTACAACAAGTCATCAGGAAGGGCACAACTCTATCAGCTGAGTAACAATGTTCATAAAAGTGTTGAGTGCTACAGTGTAGGTTGGTTTATTAGGACAAGTGCATGACAGTAAGGTTAGTTAGGGTTAGATATATATATATATATATATATATATAGTTTTTTTTATTCAGATAATGGTTGAAGAAGTGCGTCTTTAGTCGACGGCGAAAGATTGGACGGGTTTCGGCTGTCCTAACTGGGGTGGGTAGTTCATTCCACCATTGTGGGGCAAGGACTGAGAATAGGCGACTTCTCTTTGATGACCCTCCCGGAGCTTGGATAGGAGTAGGTCTGAGGCGGCCAGAAGATGCAGAGCGTAGGGGTCTTGAGGGTGTGTAGTTAGAAACCATTGACCGGAGGTAGGCGGGAACGGTATGCTAGGTCGAGGGCCTTGAAGCGTATTAGTGCAGCAATGGGGAGCCAGTGCAGGTCCCTAAGAAGTGGGGTGACATGGGCCGCCTTCGGTAGGTTTGAGATCAGGCGGGCCGCTGCGTTCTGAATGAGTTGAAGAGGCTTGGTGGCAGTGGCCGGGTGGCCAGCAAGGAGTGCATTGCAGTAGTAGATGACTGTTGATTGGACGAGGAGTTGGGTGGCTTCAGACAGACAGACACCTCTGCTTGAACACACCTTTGATGAGGACCACAATGGAAATAAGTCTCTGACTTTATTGTGTGATAATTCCTCAAACAATGCAATGCATGTGATGGTTGTGGCCCAATTGGCTTTTAAATCCTTTGTGTATTTTTAACATCTGTTTAAATAAATTCATTCAACACAAAGTCAGTATAAGGCTGTTCTCCTCAGTCTGAGGCCTAGTTCAATTTCCCTGTAATTACAGAGCCACAGCAATAAAGCTGAGTGGAGTAAAGCACTTAAGCAGGGGGCAGGGTCTTTTGAGCTGTGATGCACACGCTTTTGAAGCCAATTGGCCATTTAGTTACTTCTAAAACCAAGTGGCCATATGCTCATGTAGGACTTACAAAGGGGTGGGGAGGCCAGCTATAGGGCCTTCTAAATCCACACCTACTGATCCTCTAAGACCTTTCAACGCCGCTAGTCAATAGTCAGGGAGGGATGGCGCTCAGTGTCCCAGTATAACTGCAGGACAGAACTGCAGAGAAAGAAGAAGGAAAGCAGAATGTACAGAATTCACATTTTAACCTGGTGCAAGAAATATTGCATTCATTCCAACATAAGTCTCCGGTATCCACCTCAGATAAAACACCTCCCTTTTGGAATGAAACTCTTCCACAGTAGAGAGAAAATATTATTAAGATATTTCATTTCTGTGCCGTATAGCAAATATGAGTTTGAGTCTTGAGTCATCCCCCCCCCCCCCCCCCCCCCATTAAGCAAGACCAACGTTTCCTTTTCTTCTCATTTCCTGCCGTAATTGCTGGTTAAGGTTCTGCCTGTGCCTTCAAAAAGATTAAGGCAAAAGCAAAACACTGATTGTGTAGGAAATTGCGGAAGGAATAAGTATCAGGGCCCTTCGGTCATTTCACATCGCCGGCGGTCAAGGCCAGGGTGAACCGAAAGGGTTGGAGAACGAGGAGCTTCGACTGAGTCGTCCCCAAATGACGCCGTCCCGTTTTCAAATCGAGGGTTTGGTTCGTCTTCAAAAAGGCTTTTCTTTCTTTCTTTCTTTCTTTCTTTCTTTTCTTTCTTTCTTTCTTTCTTTCTTTCTTTCTTTCTTTCTTTCTTTCTTTCTTTCTTTCTTTCTTTCTTTCTTTCTTTCTTTCTTTCTTTCTTTCTTTCTTTCTTTCTTTCTTTCTTTCTTTCTTTCTTTCTTTCTTTCTTTCTTTCATTATGTTCCTCTTACGAGGGGAGCTGCTGTTGCATTCAGTCGCTACAGTATGTACTGTAGCCCCCCCCCCCTCCCCCTTTACACCTGCAGTCCACGATGAATCACTGTGGACAAACAGTGGCTACACGCGCGCACTGGCGCGTGTTTTTGTCCGTTCGCGAGCGCACAATCGTGGGATGTTGCCGCCGCTCGATAAACGCACCATTTAATCTTACTCTTTTGTGCTCTGTATACAACCCGGTTTGATTATTTATTCGTGTTTTGGCTCTGATCTGATCTCTGGTCTTCTTAGCGTCCGAGCGCGTGACGGGGATGAGTGAGGGGGAAAGAGTATTTCTCTAGATATTATTGTGATACCGTTCCATAATCCCCCAGGGCTTTATAGGTGTCAGGGGAGGTCACAGATAATCATTGATTAGGAGAGCATTACACACACAGGAACCGCGAGCGCTTCTCCGGAACTGGTTTCCCTCTTCCCCTTCGGATCTATGAAGCACTTAAAAAAATCATTTATCATTCTACTGTAAACACACAGAATAATTATTCAGACCCAAAAATAGAGCATGTGGATATTGTAGGATGGTTCTCTGTCCTTATATGACCCACTCCTATCCGAGCTCCGGGAGGGTCATCAAAGAAAAGTTGTACAAAACTTGTAAGTCGCTTTGGATAAAAGCGTCAGCTATATGACAAAATGTAAATGTAATGTAATGTATATGTGGTGGGACGTGGGACCATGGGATTGCACCACACAGTCCAGGATCTCTCCCACACCTAGCAGTCAAGGGTGCCACCATGGCACAGTGTGTAGAAATAGTGGGAGTGGCTTGGGAGGTAGAGCAGTCGTCTGGTAATCCTGAGGTTCCCGGTTCGATTCCCGCTCCTCCCGGGCAGCGTGTTGCAAGTGTCCATGAGAAAGACACTTAATCCCCAACATTCAACGCCGCTAGTCAATAGTCAGGGAGGGATGGCGCTCAGTGTCCCAGTATAACTGCAGGTCAGAACTGCAGAGAAAGAAGAAGGAAAGCAGAATGTACACAATTCACATTTGAACCGGGTGCAAGAAATATTGCATTCATTCCAAGATAGGTGTCCGGTGTATATCCATCTCAGATAAAACACCTCCCTTTTGGAATTAAACACTTCCACAGTAGAGAGAAAATGTTATTAAGATATTTCATTTCTGTGCCGTATAGCATATGAGTTTGAGTCTTGAGTCACACCCCCCCCCACCCTCCATTAAGCAAGACCAACGTTTCTTTTTCTTCTCATTTCCTGCCGTAATTGCTGGTTATGGTTCTGCCCGTGCCTTCAAAAAGATTAAGGCAAAAGAAAAACACTGATTGTGTAGGAAATTGCGGAAGGAATAAGTATCAGGGCCCTTTGGTCATTTCAAATCACCGGTTCTGGACTAACTGCTCCCGATGAGCAGGTTGGCAGCACCCTGCATGGTTTCCCTCCGCCGTCTGTTTGTGAATGTGTGAGTGAACGGGTAAAATGTGAGGAACTAAATTGTAAAGCGCTTTGGATAAAAGCTGCTGTATATAAATGCACCATTTACCATTTATCCGCCCGGTGCCTCAGAACGCTACAGTGCATTTGACTGTGATTGGTGGATCACCCGTCACTTGCAAGTTACCCGCGGCGACGTTTAATCTATTTAAGTTGTAAGTGAATTGTTACCTCCATAGGAACTCTCGGGCACCCCCACCAGAGGCTTGACGGTCTGCTCTGGAGACAGCCACCATCTGTCTTCCGTCGTGCCCACAGGTCGCCCCATCATCACCTCCGAGGTTATTTGTCTGCGCGCCGAGGATGGGGCCCAGTCTGTGCCAGCTGGCTGCAGCGGTACGCTAGCCGCTGTTACCCACACATGAGTCCACCGTGAGACGCCAGCGGGGGAGAGTAATTCATTAGATTGGGCTGTAAGATAAGATAAGATAAGATAAGATAAGATAAGATAAGATAAGATAAGATAAGATAAGATATTCCTTTATTGATCCCCTTGGGGGAATTCGGGCAGCATGGGGGAGGGGGGGAGGTACAGGTATGGGCAGGGTAATAGAAGAATTTGATCTGAATATAAGAAATAGGAGGGGAAAAAACTGTGTAAACAATATAATTATCTCTGAATATAAGAATATGAGAAAGTAAACAAGTGTAATCAAATGTGCAGATGAGGGTCTGTATGTCCTATCAGTGTTATATTATACTTTACAATGAATGAATGAATGAATGAATGAATGAATGAAAAGTTTATTTCTTGGGCATGTTATTCTTCTTATTTCTTCAAACAACTCACAGTGTCTTGATCCGTCAGATCAAACAATCATAACAACAAATAAAAAAAATCCTTAAAGGAAAAAAACATTTAAAAAAAGAACAAAGAAAAAACAGGAATTATAAACAAAAGAGCAATGTGTTTGGTTAGCAGACATGTCCAAAAAAAGGAGTAGAGGGAAGCTTAGCTTATTGATCCCTACCCCCTTACATTTGTATTTGTTCTTCCATTAATATTACTAGTGTAACTGAGGGGTACAATTCCCTGACTGTATTGTTAGATATGATATTTAATACCACTACCTCATGTACTTTAACTTCTGGCCACCCAGTACAAGATATAAGTATGATGAACACTTTCCCACCTGATGAAACGAATCCACACAAATGTACCAAATCGAAGGTTTAATACAGCAAAGGGTGTATACAACGATCACTTAATTACATTTATGATTTGAAATATGGAATATGCACTTTTATGGCAAATGAGTATTCGTAGGTAAATCAACATTGAATGTCCAATCTCTGGTTGCGCAGGGAGTAAGTATACAACCTGGAATATTTAGGAAACGATAGCGATGGTACTTAGATGATTATAGCTGGATACACTAAAGGGGGGGGGGGTCCCGCTGGTTGTAAGACAGTAGGAGGGGGGGGTTAGAGAAGCCGCTGGCAGTATCCCATCTGGCCGACGGTGTCTTGGGAGAATCCAAAGTCTTGGACACGGTGTCCACAGAACCTCGGACCGCAGACGAATACAGCTGGACCCTCTGTGGACGGTATCTGCCGGTCCACAACGGAGAGACGTGAGGCGACCTCACGTGTAGAGCGCCGTCTCACCTGGAGTCCTCTCCGGGGGGTAATTCCAACACTCCGCAGTGTTGGCCTTTATCCATGGAATAATCAAAGCACACAAAGCATAATCCAAGCCGTGGAAGGCTCGCCGTCGTCCGGGTAGAGTAATCCAATATACAGGTCCAGTCGCTCTTGGCCCGGAGCTCCTCGGATGCAATCACCACTAGGGGTCTGACCAGCCTGGTTAAGCGTCCAGATAACGTCAGGAACGATGGGGGTACTGATAACTTTAGAACTCTAACCGAACGATGCACCATACATAAATAGACTATTATTAGCTTAATAGAATACGTCCAACTCGACGGTATAGTGCCAAACTATGACTATTCAACTATTAATCTACACGATATCTCAATGCCTATTCTGGGCCAAGTAGGCCTTACTACACCGCACGTGCGTCGTGGGGAGGCTTTGCGTCTGTCACTCTGTTGGAGGGTAAAGAACTGGACTAAAAGAAAGTTCTACTTTACTGGCGCCATATATATATGCGCTATGAACAAATAGTACCATTCGTATTTCGCCCGACATATTACTGCGCGGAACCGGGGGTTTGCCACGACATGTTAGGCGGTACGATTGAACTTGGACCTAGGGGTATGGCAACCTGGCGCCAGGTTCTCGTCCAATGGTAGAACGAAACTATTATGGGCTGTTTAGTAGACTAAAGGGATATTCAATGCATATTGTACAAGGAATATACAGGGGATATCAAACGATATACAAATACAATTAAATATATATATATAAATAAATATACATATTCGGTTTAATCTGATCCTTCACAACAGCCGCCCCCTAATTAGTCCCACCTAATTAGCTAAGCAGAGACAGATTAACCGCACTGTCTACCACTCAAGGTCCGCTGTAAGGGTCAGTCAACTCACAAAGTCATAGGGTCATGGTCATCATCGATAGTATCTGGGAGTCGGGGCAGTTCTATGAGCCTCGCCACGGGACGTGTGTAGGTGCGCCCTTGGACGAGTACTTCAGCTGCTCGGACCTTGCCATCGGCACCGGTGATCACTTTGCTTACGCGGCCAGCCGGCCACATAGCTCTGGGTAGTGACTGGTCAATAATCATGACGACTGTTCCTTCTGTCAAATTGTCTCTCTCTTTTACCCACTTCTGGCGGGTCTGTAGAGACGGTAGGTAGTGAAGTAGGAAGCTGCTCCAAAACTTGTCAGCTAGTACTTGGCTGTACCTCCACATTCTTCGGCCGTTCGCTTCTTCAGGCCTGTACATTGTCTGGGGTAGCGCGGGGTCCAGCCGCCCCATTAGGAGTGTGTTGGGGGTGACTGGGTCGACATCTGCTACATCACTGGAGACGTAACCGAGGGGCTTTGAGTTCAATACTCCCTCGATCTCCGTGAGGACTGTCATTAGGACCTCCTCTGCCACAGTCTGGGCTCCGAGCACGGCGTACAGGGCTGTCTTTATAGAACGTACTTCTCGTTCCCAGGTTCCACCGAAGTGGGGTGCGTTCGGGGGATTAAATTGGAAGTCAATCTGGGCTGGAGCGAGGTGGGTCTTAAGTTCTGGGCCCATAGCTTGGAAGCTCTCTCTCAGCTCTCTTTCTCCGCCTTTGAAGTTGGTCCCGTGATCAGACAACAATGTAGACGGTTTTCCTTTCCGTGATGTGAATCTCCGGAAGGCCATAAGGAATGAGTCTGTGCTCATGGTCGGAAGGAGCTCGATATGTATCGCTCTGGTGGTCATGCATTTGAATACAATACCCCACCGCTTCTCGGTGCCTCTTCCTCTCTTTATATACAACGGGCCAAAGCAGTCCATGCCTGTGGAGTGGAATGGCTTGTCGCCGATTCGGAGGCGACAGGGGGGTAAGTCAGCCATCCGTGGTATGCTGGGCTGCGCGCGCCACTTACGGCAGTCTAGACAGGTTCGCTGGAAGCGCCGTACTGCTTCTCTCCCTTGCAATATCCAATAACGACGTCTGATCTCCACGAAGACTCTCTCTGCTCCTGCGTGGTGTACATCCTTGTCGTATTTCTTTATGATCAGCTCTGTGACCTTGTGTCGGCTGTTCAAGACGATCGGGTGCTTAATGTCATCTGGTAGATCGGGGGCTCTCCGCAGGCGACCACCCACTCTGATGAGATTATGGGCGTCACTCTCTGGTGCCAGGTGAATCAGTCTGCTGTCTGATGGGACGGGGTTTCCTCCCTGTAGACAGTCTAGCTCATCGGGGAACGAGTCTCTCTGGGCTCGTTGTAGTAGAAGAAGTTCTGCTTCTTCGTAGTCAGCTGCTGACATGTCAGTGGTGGACTGAATCTCTGGGTGGTGCCGCAGGAATGTTCTTTGTTGCGCACTCTCTAGGGTAGTGCAGTCATCTATGTTGGGGTCTGTGGAGGCGACAGTGCTCAGTCCACAGAACATAGGCTTCTTGTTCTCAGCCTCCTCGTTACTTGCTTCCCTCGGGGTGGGCGTAGGCCAATCTCCTTCCGGGAGCTTGAGGAATGCTGGTCCGTCACTGTAGATGTTGCGACGGGTTAGGTCATCCAGAGACATTCCCCGGGTGATGACGTCAGCTGGGTTGTGTTTGGTGTCCACATACCGCCAGCTTGCTTCTTCTGTTAATTCTTGAATCTCGGTGACTCTGACTCCCACGAAGACTTTGTATCTGCATGAATCAGACTTGATCCATGTGAGTACTGTCGTGGAATCTGACCACAAGATTGTTCTATGCACCGGAATGGTGAGTTCACGTTGGATTAACGTGGCTAGATGCGCTCCTGCGAGGGCTGCGCAGAGCTCTAGACGTGGGATAGATTGTTGCTTACGTGGGGCTATTCTTGAGCGGGCCAGGATGAAAGCAGTGTGTATCTTTCCTCCCATCTCTTGGGCACGCAAATAGGCCACCGATCCGTAGGCTACTTCGGAGGCGTCGCTGAAGACGTGTAGCTAGATTATATCTAGATGGGCTCCATCGCACCGGCTGCACCTTTTCTTTAGGCGGCATTCGGCTGCCATGTGGGGCCGCGCACATCGATAACAGCGCCGGTTGGACTTTATCCATTGACTCACTTCTTCTGCATTCATCTTTGTGCATGAGTCACATTGTGACAGCCAGTGTTCTTTCTCACAGTAGGGACACGCTATCTTCCACTTCTCCTTTCTCGAGGGGGTGCTGTGACTCTTACTGCTCGGTACTGACTCTGATTGGTGCATGACAGTCACCGATCTTCTTCCATCATTTATTCTCCTGGGTCCCTCTCTGGAGCTTGGCGTGCTCCGCCCGAAGGTGTCCAGTCGTAAGCTGCTGACCTCTCTCGCCAGGAAGTCGGCCAGATCAAGGAGGGATGGCTCGGGGCCGTCGGGATCCCGGTAATCCCTCTGCCGCCTAAAGCGCTCCTGTCTTGCGGGTGGCAGCTTCTCCAAAATCCTCTCGACGTTAGAGTTGGCGTATAGCTCATGCATGCCCTTCTCCCGTTGCGCTCCCAGCATCCCCACCAGGGACTGCACTTTGATTGACAGGTCGTCTAGTGAGCGATTGTCTGTGGCTGGGGGTAGGCGATCAATATGCCTTATCTCCTGGATTACGTAATCCCATATACGTCCATATCTCTGATCCAGCGCTGCAAGGGCCGCTGTGTATGGAGTCGAAGAGGTAGCATAGGCTAGCGCTATATTGTGCGCTCGCGGTACTTTCAGGTGCTTCAGTAATATTGCATACTTGTGGCGTTCATCAGCGACATCCACCATCATTGTCTCTAAGCACATCCGGAGCTCCGTGTACTGTGCTCGACTCTCATAGGCGAAGTCTGGGAATGACGGTGTGGCATTGTATGACGCCGTGGATGGCTGATACATCGGCGAGCGTTGGGGGAGAGACCTCCTGGGCGAGTCCCCTCTTGCGCCTCGCTGTGGGCTGGTACTGGCAGGGTACCATGGCCCGCTGGTCCAGGTGCTGTTCCTCGGGGCTGGTCGTGCGTCGTGCTCACCCGTGAATAGAGTCGGGGGTCTGTAGCGCAGCGCCGCGGGGGTATAGCCTGGACTGTATGGGACCTCCTGGTCCGGTGGAGTACTGTGCTGTCGTCGGGCTTGGTTCTCCTCTTCTCCCTCTTCTTCCTCTATCAGATCTTCCAGATCCTGTAATCGTTTATTTAGCTTCTCCGCAGTGTATGCCGCTCCTTCCTTGTAGCTGGGTCTCGCTTGGACCGGTATGGGAAGGGGGTCTGCGGGGGGTCTAGACTCGGTCTGTTGGTCAAGTTCAGGGTCGCTTGCTCGTTGTGGTGACGCTGCTCTTGACTGTTGTCTCGACGAGTTCCTTGAACCCCTAGCGGAGGGAGAGGGTGTTGTCCTTTTGATCAGCTGCTCTATTAGTTGCGCTTGTAGTCTGTCGCGCTCTGCGTCTCTTTGGGCACCGGCAGCGGCACGCTGGGCGTCGGCCCGGTCTCTTGCCATATTCTCTTCTGTCTGGAAGCGTCTCATCTCCAGACGTGTGCGCTGTTCTTCGCTCCGTTGCTGTGCTTGGAGGTGTTCGCGCTCGCTGGTCGCCTGTGCTTGGAGACGTTCGCGCTCGCTAAGCGTCTGTGCTTGGAGCCGATCGCGTTCGGTAGAGGCTGTCAGGCTGACGAGGAACGCCTGTTGTAGTATCCTCTCCGCTTCGCTGGGGGAAGGCGGTTGTGGAGGTGAGCCGCTCCTGCGTGAGCCGCTCCTGGGGGTACTCGTTGGGGAGTCCTGGAGCTCTAGTTCCTCGGCGCTCTCCTCCTCTTCTTCCGTGCAGAGTTCTCTCTCTGTAGGGTTGTCTTCCTCCCGGGGCTGGTCGGGGACTACTTCTTGAGTAGTGGCGGGGGGTAAAGGCATGTCAATTCCCTCCTGGTCCCCACTGTGGGCTTGGTCAGTTACATTAGGACCTACTAGGGCCTCTGTGGTCGGGGAAACCTGGTCGTTAAGGTCAGACATAATTTTACTTTCTACTTTTACCGCGTTTACCGTTTGTCGAAGGCTAGGTAGTTGACTGACAGTGTAAGCCTCTAAGTACTGAGGTGTCTGTCGTCTGCGCCGCGGGCGTTCTAGGTTAGGAGGATCGTTTCGTGGAGTGTTCATTCATAGGCCATTTCGATATTAATAACACTATATTAATATTACACTAGTTACCCTCCGGCTCGAAGGACCAATTGTAACTGAGGGGTACAATTCCCTGACTGTATTGTTAGATATGATATTTAATACCACTACCTCATGTACTTTAACTTCTGGCCACCCAGTACAAGATATAAGTATGATGAACACTTTCCCACCTGATGAAACGAATCCACACAAATGTACCAAATCAAAGGTTTAATACAGCAAAGGGTGTATACAACGATCACTTAATTACATTTATGATTTGAAATATGGAATATGCACTTTTATGGCAAATGAGTATTCGTAGGTAAATCAACATTGAATGTCCAATCTCTGGTTGCGCAGGGAGTAAGTATACAACCTGGAATATTTAGGAAACGATAGCGATGGTACTTAGATGATTATAGCTGGATACACTAAAGGGGGGGGGGGGGTCCCGCTGGTTGTAAGACAGTAGGAGGGGGGGGTTAGAGAAGCCGCTGGCGGTATCCCATCTGGCCGACGGTGTCTTGGGAGAATCCAAAGTCTTGGACACGGTGCCCACAGAACCTCGGACCGCAGACGAATACAGCTGGACCCTCTGTGGACGGTATCTGCCGGTCCACAACGGAGAGACGTGAGGCGACCTCACGTGTAGAGCGCTGTCTCACCTGGAGTCCTCTCCGGGGGGTAATTCCAACACTCCGCAGTGTTGGCCTTTATCCATGGAATAATCAAAGCACACAAAGCATAATCCAAGCCGTGGAAGGCTCGCCGTCGTCCGGGTAGAGTAATCCAATATACAGGTCCAGTCGCTCTTGGCCCGGAGCTCCTCGGATGCAATCACCACTAGGGGTCTGACCAGCCTGGTTAAGCGTCCAGATAACGTCAGGAACGATGGGGGTACTGATAACTTTAGAACTCTAACCGAACGATGCACCATACATAAATAGACTATTATTAGCTTAATAGAATACGTCCAACTCGACGGTATAGTGCCAAACTATGACTATTCAACTATTAATCTACACGATATCTCAATGCCTATTCTGGGCCAAGTAGGCCTTACTACACCGCACGTGCGTCGTGGGGAGGCTTTGCGTCTGTCACTCTGTTGGAGGGTAAAGAACTGGACTAAAAGAAAGTTCTACTTTACTGGCGCCATATATATATGCGCTATGAACAAATAGTACCATTCGTATTTCGCCCGACATATTACTGCGCGGAACCGGGGGTTTGCCACGACATGTTAGGCGGTACGATTGAACTTGGACCTAGGGGTATGGCAACCTGGCGCCAGGTTCTCGTCCAATGGTAGAACGAAACTATTATGGGCTGTTTAGTAGACTAAAGGGATATTCAATGCATATTGTACAAGGAATATACAGGGGATATCAAACGATATACAAATACAATTAAATATATATATATAAATAAATATACATATTCGGTTTAATCTGATCCTTCACAACAACTAGAATTTACATAATTTAGTATATTACAATATAGTATATTATTTTTACTTATATTAAAAGTTTACAATAAAAAACATGATTCACTTGACTGCAGTGAATATAGTACATCACTACATACACAATATAACATAATTTTGTTTATCCTCACTACTCATTTCTGTATTTTTATAATGTGTACAATAAGGAATTTGAATCTGAATCTATACTATAAGTAAGAGTAAAAGTAAACAGTATAAACAAGGTACCATGATATACGTACGTTATACGTTGTAGTCCGTAACTGAGTACTTCTTACTTTAACTCAATCAGTGCCAGGGGTCGGGGTGCCAGGGGGCGCTAGAGCGCCATCGCTTTGATCAATGGGGAGACTGCGACATTTGCGAGTGCTTAAAATATATCTTATATTATAGCTATGGGTCTAATACACCCGTTGATTGTCAGTGAGTTGCTTCCAGTCAACATGCACAAAACAGATTGTTTTTTCATCCGTACATTTCCGTTTTATACGTTGAATATGAGTATAGTTTTGGTGATTCTTAGTAATCCCAGGAAAAGATGCGATAATAGCGTTTTAGTGGAATACACTTATCACGTTGTCATTTTTCGCCTGATTATCAAATCTTCCTGAAATCAACGCTAGATTATCATTATTATGTCTCCTCGTGCATACATGAAATGGCCCTCGTAGCGGGGCGCTCGCCCCCACCCCCACCACTCCCAACGGTAAACAGCCACACACACATACACACAGACAGCTTCGATCGCGGTAGAAAGAAATATCAGATCAACGCAAGATTGGATATATAGAGTCCTTACCTGGTCTCTGATGTAATGCCAAAGAAATAATCCAATTATCTGATCGCCATTCCAAATACTGCTTGTGGAGGTCCGTCGCACATTGTCCGGCATTGCATATGAAAGGGGGGGGGGGCAGCATTGCATATGTAACGTTGTAAACGCTAGTCCTGCCGGAGTATTTAAACCCCGGCACCACGGCTCAGATCGGCCCAGAAAAGAAAGTAGGCGGCGGTATTTGCCCTTTTGGGAGCTCAGACCCATTCCCAATGATAACATCAGGCTGGATGGATGAAAAATGAATGGATATAGCTAATAAAAGAAATAACGATTAAAACCTGACTTTCCGTGATTGGCGCAGAATGAGTTAAAGTACTTCTTTGGAGTGCTACTTTTACTTGAGAAAATGGCAAATGGACTGCATTTATATAGCGCATTTATCCAAAGCACTTCCACAACATTGACCACAACTTATGCCTCAGATTCACCTATTCACTCGTCCTGTTCGTTGGGATCAGTTAGGGGTGTGTGTCTTGCTCAAAGGAGCCAGAATCGAACCGGGAACCTTCCAATTACGAGACGACCGCTCTACCTCCTACCTCACTGTCGCCCCCACTTGAGTAATTTACAAGGAATTTACTAGGAAAGTACTCCTAAAAAAAGATAACTGAGGTAACAGTATTTCAGTATTTCAGTACTCTTTCCACCTCTGCCAGCTGTTGTCGGGGGTGTGTGACAGCATGGTGTTTTCAGCCAGGCCATAGTCCCCTAATAGCTCCGCCATAAGTGAATTACGTTTAGGTAAAACCAGAGTCATGACAGGTTGCAGCCGCCAGACAGTCAATAACGTCACATTATGTCACATCACACGTCGTGGACAGCCTCGCGCTCAGACAGCGCGTGTACATTGGGTCAGTTCAATTCCTATGAAGCCCTTAATTCTGTGGTAGAATGTGAAATATCTTTCTGTTCCTCTCTCCGTCCGTCCTTTTGATTCCTTCCTTAATTCCTTCCCTCCCTCCTCCCTCCCTCCCTTTCTTGATTATACCTTACATCGCATTACAGCTTGTGAAATTCCCCTTGAACGGCATGCAGGAATGACTTTTTAGTTGTTTTTTAATAGCCACGCGGTCGGCACGGTACGCCGTTCAACAAGACGCTTCCTTGTAAGTGTGCAGGGAAGAAGGGAAACAACCCATGTTCTCCTTGAGCAACGCGAGGACAGCTGGAGCAGGTTTTTATTAGCTACACCATTAGTCAGCTGGCTCCCCGCAGCGCGATGGGGTCCAGCGCCGCAGCGTTCCACTAACGCAGCGGGGCCCCTGGAACTGCTGCAGGGCCGGCC
>NC_140165.1:9015775-9052020 GCF_963971535.1 Notolepis coatsorum | reverse complement strand
AGCCCTAAATGGTGGATTCAAATAGCCTAACAATTACAAATAAAAAGGCATTATGTCTCGGAACATTGGCTTGCAGTTGCATTATTGCAAACTAAAGAAAATGTGATTGTTAAAACGTGTTAAAACGAATAAAGGCCGTGAACACCTGAGCTACTTGGTTGTTCATGTTGACTAATCCAGTGCTGGAAAAATATGGCTGGATCCTGTTCTCTTCCGGTTCTCTTCAACGTTCTCACGAGACGCCGGTGAGAGCACACGGACGTCGGAGTCTAGTGCGCATGCGCGTTGGGGGCGTGAACGGCTCCGTATCCGGCTCGCGCAAGTTTACATGGCACCGTGCCACGGGACTTTGAGAACGAAAACCCCCTTTGAGCGTTGCCGCTATAGGAGAATGAAAATGCCAGCTAAGACGCTGTCGCCTTTTAACTTGGACATGCAAACGAAATCATCAACGTTGCTGTTTCCGCCCAGTGTAACCATGGCCTAATAATACGCATATTATGTCACTCTCTCAGGCTGTTGCAGTGGAAAGGGAACGGGGTTAAGAGCCAAAAAACCTTCGCCGGCGCACCTGCACTCGAGTTAGTCCAGATATCACGCGATGGAATACATTTTTACTGTCAAGAGCGACCGCCTTCCCCCCCGATGATGTCACTGGAAACGTGTGACCTTTACATTTAGTTATGGAATGAGGTCATCCCGTAGGAGGAGGAGGAGGAGGAGGAGGAGGAGGAGGAGGAGGAGGAGGAGGAGGAGGGGAGGAGGGGAGGAGGGGGAGGACTCAGGTGTGCTGGTTCACACATAGGGCCTAAAGCCATCAGCCGAAAGTGTGGAAATGATGGGATTTTGCATTTGTTTGGCAAAACATCGCCCTGGCAGATTTATCACACGCCTTGTGGGGGGAATCCATCAGCGAGATAATTACAGTGCTCTTGCGTGATAACGACCAATCAGTCAGCGGCAAACTAATTAGATTTGGAGCGTCGCGGCTGCAGTCGCGGTGTGTCGCCCGCAGTGTCATGTTAACATAATCAACTCTGCGATGTTAATGTTGCGCGAACAATGGATGACATAAAAATGGGCGATTGGAGCACGCAGAGGTCAGGGAGACGTGACTCGGGTGGGTGAGGTGGTTTTTCGTGTGTGCGCTCTTGTGTATTCACCAATGAGGAACCAGGAGATGCACAGCTATATTATCTTAAAGCTGCGCTATGTAGTGTCAGGGGAGGGGGATTTGTTTAGAATTGCAGAGCCTGCTGTTATTAACCAAACACATTTAGGGCGGTCAGGTGGCGTAGCGGAGATTGTGCTCGTCACCAATGCAAGAGGCTGCGGTCTCGACTCCCGGAGAGTCAGCATTGCCTTGGCTTGGGCTGATCGCTATACTAACTCGTTTGGCTGAGTTAGGGGGAGGGAAGCCGTGGGTGGGTCCTGGGCGTTGTGGACAGCGACCCCTGCAGTTCGGTCGGGGCGCCTGCACAGCGAGGGTAGGATCTGGAGAGAGGTAGTGTGGCCTTCCACACGTTACACTCTCCCGGTGAGAATCTGCGCGGCCAGGCTGGCTGCCGGCTGGCTGCACATGTGTCGGAGGAAAGCATGTGACAGTCTCCGGCCTCTCGGACCAACAGTAGGGGGGAGTGCGCAACAACCAGGAAGGGGGTTGGGAATTGGCATAACGACTAACAGTGGGATGGGAGAAAAAAAGGAAAAAGGAGGGGGAAAAAAGATAATAAAAAAAGAAAAAAAAAAGAAAACACATTTGCTATCTATGTCGTTCTTAGAATTAGTATATCTTCATGTCATCGTAAATCAAAACGACAATGGTAAACGACAATGACGTACATTTTCAGGTCACTTTCTAACTTCAAACCGTGTTCCAGGATCCTTTAGAATGGAGCGTTAATGTAGCGTTCTGGTGTACTGCGTTAACCCTTTCACTACCACACGACAAAGGGTTAACCCTTTCACAACCACACGACAGAAGGTTAACCCTTTGTCGTGTGGCAGTGAACGGGTCAACCGTCTGTATTGTCGCAGTGAAAGGGTTAACCATTTGGCAGTGTGGCAGTGAACGGGTCAACCTTCTGTATTGTCGCAGTGAAAGGGTTAACCATTTGGCAGTGTGGCAGTGAACGGGTCAACCGTCTGTATTGTCGCAGTGAAAGGGTTAACCATTTGGCAGTGTGGCAGTGAACGGGTTAACCGTCTGTATTGTCGCAGTGAAAGGGTTAACCATTTGGCGGTGTGGCAGTGAAAGGGTCAACCGTCTGTATTGTTGCAGTGAAAGGGTTAACCATTTGGCGGTGTGGCAGTGAAAGGGTTTTAAGTCGACTGAAAGGAGTAACTTGATTAAGTGGGTTTGTACTATAATATGATGATCATCAGCCTGCATTCTCACCCTCGGCCTGTAGGGGGAATTCGGCCCTTCAGGATTTCCCGGCCCCGCAGGCCTCACCGGCTCCGGTGTGCAGGGCGAGAAGGCAAGTGAAGAATTACTCCCGACGCGGCGCAAAACAACACAATCATTCCTTATATTTGATATCATTTCTCAAGACACTCTTTTGGAATTGCTTGTGCATGCTTTTAACACTGCTTGTACATACGTCTATTTCTGACTTTGAGATAGGTCATTGTATTGTATACTTGACTTCTTTGTTTAAAATGAGTTGGTGAATGGGGGTGTGGGTGGGAGAGGGTGAGCAAGCTACTGTAACTGTATCTGTACATGTGTGTATTGTGTACTTGTACTGTATGTAATGTTTTACGTTTGTGCATAGGACCCCCTCTAAAATGAGATGCTGCATCTCAAGGGGCTATCCTTTCAATAAATTCAAATTCAAATTCAAATTGTCATTCCTTTGCAAGAGAGCCACGCAATCTTTACATTACGGGGCTCCCTGTTCTAATCTCCCGTATGTTCCTCCAGGGTATGGAAGGGCCCAGGGGACCGCCGGGGGGCAGAGGCTCAACAGGAGAGGGCTTCCCAGGGCCCAAGGTGGGTAATCAACCCCCCCCGTAGCCGAAACCCGGTGTTGTTGCTCCGGGTTTTCCTTATCTCCGGTTTTCCCCTGCGTTCCGGTGTAGGCGGACAGCTCGCGGTCTAATAATAGACTAACGTGAAGGTGTTGTTGGATAATAGTGGGTACCGTGTAGCGGGGTGTGTACTACTGCCAAGAACGATGAATACGTGGTATTAGGTGATGTTTTTTCCCCGCCTGTGATTCTCCCACACAGGGAGACCAAGGGTTGCCGGGGGAGATCGGCTCCACGGGAGAGAGAGGGGCCGGCGAACCGGGAGCTAAGGTACTGTAAGGTCAAACGCCCAACAGCCCCCTCGAGCAAGGCACTTAACCCCCCCCCCCTCTAACTGCTCCGGTGGGAGGCCAACGGGAGGAGATTGTGCGGGGTCGGACTTGGCAGCTCCCAGGTGTGAATGTGTCTTAACTGTGTGAAGAGTGTGAAGCAGAGCGTAAGGTGAAAATTACCTCTACGTTTCAGTCGGGTACATAATGACGGCAATCTATACGACACGTAGATGGTAAATGGTGCGTTTATATAGCAGCTTTTACAATTTTTTTGTTCCTCACATTTTACCCACTCACTCACACATTCACACACCGACGGCGGAGGCGACCATGCAAGGTGCCGAGCTGCTCATCGGGAGCAATTAGGGGTTAAGTGTCTTGCTCAAGGACACTTCGACACGCTGCCCGGGAGGAGCGGGAATCGAACGACTGTAACAACTCACCTCCAACAAAGCCCCCCCCCCCCCCCCCCCCCCCCCACCACCATCTATCAGAGATGCGTAAAAACTAGGGCTGTCAAAATTAATGCTTTAACTTTGGAGATTAATTTAAATTATTTAAAGCATTCAAATAAATTAATCTAGTTTAATCTATGGAGTGAAAAATCTTCAATCTTAGCGCCGCGGATATAAGAAAGAGGTCTAGCTGAGTCAATGTTGATGGTTTTGTTGAACATTTGTATTTCATAGGAGAGAAACTGTATTCAAAGAAAGCTATTAAAATAGTCTTTGAATCTAAATATACTTTATTTGTGTTGATTTTACATTAATTCCATGATTTTACTCAAGTAAATATCGGTTACAAGCTTCGGTCTTAAGTAGAAAAATGCTATTTTAAATCTAGATTAATCTAGATTAATTACAGAAAATTGTGAGATTAATTTGTAAATAATTTTTTTTCTATTGACAGCACTAGTCAAAACGAAATGACATGATAACAACAGTCTGCACATGAATCCATTTATTTATTTATGTTTAATTGTGATATCACTTAAAAATACACGTGCAGGATGCAAACTCGATGGCTAAGGGTTGTAACCACCAGTCATCTCTCTTCAGGGCGAGCCAGGATCGTTTGGATTGGGTGGCTTGCCAGGCCTGCCAGGAGAGGACGGTGCCCCTGGACAGAAGGTACCCGGGTCGGCCAAGTCTAGCCACTATAAACTTTATATGTTTCTAGAATCTAGAGTCTAGACAAACAAAGCCAGCCGGCAGAGGCAGATTCAGCCTCCCCATGAGCCTGTGACTCTAGAAGGGATTAGCCTTTGAAGTCTCTATTGAAAGTCTATTCTTATTGAAAAATGTCGATCCCCCCATGTTCAACTTCTTTCCAAATATCTTTGTTATAAAGATTCTTATTGAAAAATGTCCAGCCCCCATGTTCAACTTCTTTCCAAATATCTTTGTTATAAAGATTCTTATTGAAAAATGTCGATCCCCCATGTTCAACTTCTTTCCAAATATCTTTGTTATAAAGATTCTTATTGAAAAATGTCCAGCCCCCATGTTCAACTTCTTTCCAAATATCTTTGTTATAAAGATTCTTATTGAAAAATGTCCAGCCCCCATGTTCAACTTCTTTCCAAATATCTTTGTTATAAAGATAATGAGCTTAGTTTTGTGCCTCTAGATGCATTATTTATTCGGTTTGAGTATATCCACACTAGTATCTAGTGCTTTTATTTAGTCAATTCTCTGCTCGTTTCATGCTTGTCTATATTTATGCCAATTCTATATATGCTCATTTTATGCCTATGTCTATTTTATTATGTCTACTTTACTGCTGTGAAGCACTCTGGGCTGCAATTCTTGTATGAAAGGTGCTATACAAATAAAGTGTATTATTATTATTATCTTTGCCAGCGGCAGAAGTGGGCGGGTCATGTAAGGTGAACACGGAAAAGGAATGATGTCATTCATTGTGCCTGTGTGTGTGTGTGGTGTGTGGTGTGTGGTGTGTGGTGTGTGTGTGTGTGTGTGTGTGTGTGTGTGTGTGTGTGTGTGTGTGTGTGTGTGTGTGTGTGTGTGTGTGTGTGTGTGTGTGTGTGTGTGTGTGTGTGTGTGTGTGTGTGTGTGTGTGTGTGTGTGTGTGTGTGTGTGTGTGTGTGTGTGTGTGTGTGTGTGTGTGTGTGTGTGTGTGTGTGTGTGTGTGTGTGTGTGTGTGTGTGTGTGTGTGTGTGTGTGTGTGCGTGTCCATAGGGTGAGCTTGGTGTTTTAGGTCTGAGGGGGGCGGATGGTAGTCCTGGAATCGGTACCCAGGGCGAGAAGGTAAAAAATTATTCCTCTCCCTCCGTTTTCTATACTGTACATATTTCCATTTTTTTTTACTTCATCATCTGTCCATCAAAGTAGGGTTGCTATGACGACGGCGTCGGTTCCGTCGCTGCGATTGGACTAATGGTTGTGTTGTCGGTGCGACTCGGCAGGGGGACCAAGGTGGGAGGGGCATACGAGGCTTGTCGGGCCCACCGGGGATCGCCGGACCTTCGGGAGCAAAGGTGAGAGCGATTCTAACTGTTAAATACTGTCATTTGATGCTTCGCATAATAACTGGAAATAGGTTAATCTAGTCGAATCTGTAATGTTTAAAAAAAAAAAATTATAAGTATTTTTATTGCACAGTACTTTTGTTTAGGGATGTCCGATATTATCGGCCTACCGATATTATCGGCCGATATTGGCATTAAAATGTGATATCGAAAATTATCGGTAGCCTATCGGTTTTCAAAAAAATATATATGTTTAATAAAAAAATAAATTTAATTTAACCTTTATTTACCCAGGCAAGCAAGTAAGAACACATTCAAAAAAAGATTTGTCAAAAGTATGCATAATGTTGTGTTAATTCCACTACAAGAGATATGTAATGTTAATTACCTGAAATTATTCCGTTTTTTGGGGGGGGGACCCTGCATATATCGGTATCGGTTGATATCGGTATCGGAAATGAAGAGTTGGACAATATCGGTATATCGGTATCGGTAAAAAAGCCAATATCGAGCATCCCTACTTTTGTTACATTCCATAATGATGCACACAAGCAATCTTATTTTTTTTTATATAACATATAACAAAAAGATAAAATAAATAAACATTCTTTCATTTGGCGGATTTATACATAAACAGGATAGTTAAATAAGCTAGATTCTTGCTGGAAAATAGGAAAGAGACCAAAAGACCAAAGCATTAGAAAAAGGCAAAAAGCCAAGACAAAACAGAGAATATACTGTACCTTCAGCCATTAATGTAGCAAGAATAACACTGTGAACTTATATTTACATTTACATTTACATTTAGTCATTTAGCTGACGCTTTTATCCAAAGCGACTTACAAGTTCTGTACGACAAGACAGCAAGAAGGGTACAACTCTGCTTAGACCTCCATGGTAGCTTTGGAGGTCTAAGCAGAGTTGTACAAAAAGCCAAGACAAAACAGAGAATATACTGTACCTTCAGCCATTAATGTAGCAAGAATAACACTGTGAACTTATATATCATCTTTTTTTTTTTTTTTTTTTATCTTTCTTCCCCTCCTTTTTCCCGATTTTTTCTCCCATCCCACCCTTCCTGGTTGTTGCGTACTTTCCCCAACTGTTGGTCCGGGAGACCGGAGACTGTCACATGCTTTCCTCCGACGCATGTGCAGCCTGGGGCAGGCCAACCTGGCCGCGCAGGTTCTCACCGGGGAGAGTGTAGCGTGTGGGAGGCCACACTATCTCTCCTCAGATCCAACCCTCGCTGAGCAGGCGCCCCGACCGAACTGTAGGGGTCGCTGTCCACAACGCCCAGGACCCACCCTTCAGCTTCCCACCCCCTGATACAGCCAATTGTATCAGCGTGAGAGGACAGCCAAGCTGATAGCAACGCCGGGAGCTGGATTCGAACAGGCGAATCCTAGTGTCTCCCGGTGTTGGTGACGAACGTAATCTCCGTGCGCCACCTGCCCCCCCTATTATATATCATCTTCATCCTCCCCTCAGACTCTTTAAGTAATCCAACACCGGTCCCCATGTCTTATCGAACACGAATCTGTAATGTTGTCAAACAGCGACCTCTAGGCAAAAGAGCCCTGCTTGGTATTGCACATGTTTTGTTTTTCATCTGAATTGTGGGTTTGAGTTTAGTAACTTACTTTATTTCACTGTGGGTTTCTCCACACCTCTCTTGGCAGAGCCTGGGGTGTGGCCAGCAGTAGCAGCTCCTCCCCTCTACCCATTGAAATCCAACCCACATGTCAGACCAAAACACAACATGTAAACAAAGTACAGTACCAAGCGGGGCTCTTTTGCCTAGAAGTCGCCTTTTGACGGCGTTACAGAGTCTACCTTTAAAGGAAAACTCCAACATTTTGGGAAATTAGCTTATTTGCCATCTACCCTGGAGTTAGACAAGAAGATGCGTACCTTTTTTCTTCTCTGTGCATGCAGTAGGAGTAGGAAGACGCGCACCGTTAGCCTAGCTTATAGGGGTGGGAATCGCCAGAGACCTCACGATACGATACTATCGCGATACTTGCATCACGTTCACATGCACACGCACTAATAAGCATTGGAGGCTTTTAACACGCACAATAACTACACAAAATAATAACACAATAATCAAACAACCATCAAATGAATACATATAGCGCGTTTAATTTAGTAGGCTAATGTTCAACTCACCTAATGAGATGGATGGGCCCTATATGCTTGGAGCACAACAAGTCCAGTCTGGGTTTAATTTAGGAGACATGTGCGACTCGGAGATCATCCTCCACATTCAGACGTGATCTGTACCTATTTTTTATATAACTCAGTGCAGAGAATGTTTTTTCGCAGGTAGGTAGGTAGATCCAAATGGCATCAATATGCGTCATTGGATAGCTGTGCGTATTCCCCCCCTCAACTGATATCCAAAACTCCAGACTGGAAACACTGTCTTTAAGGTTCGGTCGCTTGGTTTCCTCTGGGAAATACTTTTTAAACCATTCAAGAAGGGCTTGGAGGTGAGTTGTTATAGACATCTGCACTGTGTTCACACTCAGTTAATTTCCCTCCATACATTTCTACTCCTGCAATCCAGCGCTCGAGTTTCCTCGTGAATGCTTGTATTTTATCATTGAGCGACAGGATGCTTGTGTTTTCACCTTCTAGTGACAGATTAAGTCCATTAATTTTAGCAAATATGCAAGACAAATATGCTAGCCTTGTTATCCTGTGTCGGGATCGGAGAGGTGGGCATCTCGGACCCCCACTTTGGGAACCACTGGGCTCGAGCGACCCACTGCTCCTCACCCGGGTTGAACCTGGAAGGACCTGGGTTACCGTTTTGAAAATCCTTTCAACGGGAGAATTTTGCTCAAGGGCTCTATTTCAAACGGCTGATTGCATCAGACGAGTGCAAGGTGTGCATTTCAACCACACACCGGGACAATTACAGTGAAACCACATTTCCTCTATCATTACTCGCTGATGTGGTGATGTGAACGACCGGATAATGAATCAAATCAAATACAAATAAAATGTATTTGTAGAGCCCGCAATCACATGTTTAATGTCCCCATGGGCTGGACAAGTCTTCTTTAAACAAGTCAAGAAGAAACATCACAATAAATCAAGAAGAAAAAACCCACAGGCAATGTGGAGGAGAGAAACCTTAGAAGGGCCGTTCAAGGGGGGATCCCCCTTCTTGGATGTCGGTGATAGTAGTGTTGCTATGGATGATCGATGGGTGGAGAATAAAACAGGCGAAATAGTTGGTATGTACTGTATTTATGAACATATACGTGTAATAAAACACAAATATGTACATGCAATAGCAACTGGGGTACATGAGAAATTTTTTGAAAGATTGAAATAGAATAGAGCTGAGAACAACAACAACAAAAGAGAAAGCATGGTAAATGAATGATTAACAAGGACGTATAGGTAATAGGTATGCAGCATCAATGTATATTAATATGTGCGGGAATATTTACAAGTACACCATGTACTGTAGGTGTAAGTATATGTATGTATATGTGTATACGTATGGGTGTATGTAAGTGTGCACTATACATTTGGCTGTTGATACAGTACATACGTGTGTGTAGGAGTGTATGTGTAAATGTAGACAAATCAACATGGATATGTAAGCGGAGATGTAAATACATATGTATGTACTAACAATGTGTATTTATGTAGATATGTATATATGTGAATATGTGTCTATTATAGATGAGATGCCATGGGGATGAGGGTCGGGGGGGGTGATTGTTACTATATATACATATTATTTAGTAATCCTGAACTGTTCTCTAAATTTAAAAACATTTAATGAACAAAAGTGTTTAAACAAGGACGTATCGGTTTTGGTTCCGGGACACAGGGAGAGCCAGGGATCACGGGACGGCTGGGTTTACCAGGACTGCCGGGCCGCGGCATCGTCGGAACTAAGGTACCCGTATACCACGCAAAGATCTGCGACACCCTCATGGCTCCCTCCCATTCAGCATGTACTGGACTGGTAGAGGATAATGATGCCGGTCATGTCACCTGCTAATTACCACGTTTACCTTGTTTGATACATTTCAAATGCAAGTGTGTTGTTCTACCCAGTCTTTGTGTATCTGGTATTATTACCATGTCCTGTGAATACTGCTGCCCACCTCTTAGCATATCAGTCGATGAATTGGCCGTTAGGGTTCTTCAGTCAAATAGGATTTTTAGTCCGTTTTAAACCAAATAATTTATTGTGTGTTGGTCTTGTATAGTTTGATAATTTTGCAATAATACACATGAGGGAGTATTCTATTATTATTATTATTATTATTATTATTATTATTATTATTATTATTATTATTATTATGATTATGATTATGATTATGATTATGATTATGATTATGATTATGATTATGATTATTATTATTATTATTATTATTATTATTAATATTATTATGTTCTATTCTATTCTATTGTTATTATTAACCCAATGGCCGCCAACAACTATTTAATACGTGTTAGTCCGCCAATCGTTGAACGCCAACCGCGTATATATACGTTATTGGATCGTTATTTCTTTTATTCGCTATTTCCATTCATAAATCATCCAGGCATGCTGTGGTACTGTGTGGCAATGTGTCTGAGATCGCAACGGTCCGATACCGCCGCCTGGTGGTATGCGACCGATGTCGCACGTCCTTTCTGACTCTGTGTATGTGGCTGTGCGTCATTGAAAGTCATCCGGGGCGGAGTTTTCTTGTAACGTGGATCAAGCTATTCACCCGATCGCATTGAATCGCTTTCGGGACGCCAGATTCATTATGTTGTTGGGGGTTATGATGTGGGCCAAATGGACATACGATCTAGCAGATGGCAATCAAATAATTGAAATATTCTTTTTGGAGTCTCATCGGCCACAGGTAAGAGCAATTTAACATCAATTTCAGCTTGATCGTGCATTGTTTTCATAGCCATCGCCCTGATCAGCGTATGCTGTTGTACTAACGAATGCCGCTATTGACAATCAATTAATCAGAAACGACCCCCCCCCCTTTCATGCATTCATGATGGAACATAATACCGATCATATGCATTTTAATTTTTAATTGTAGCGTGTATAGGGACGAAATGCCAATGGATTAAGTATAATATGCGTCGCGGGCTATTACTAGCCTCTGCAGGAATTACCCTAAACCGCTCTAAAACCATACTTATATTCACCACGGTATAAAACGAGAATGTATGGATGGAAAAAATATTCCTTTTTCACATCTTGAACGATAGATACTCGATGTCAAATGGGCCATAGTATTGCATATATAGCTATAATATTTAAATAGTTATAGCCCTGCAAACAAGGTGAGCGACTCCATTGGTTTAATGCGTGGCAGCACATAGCCATATCCCGTTCCCAGCGTGGCAGAGAAATAGTTAATATATTATATATATATATATATATTTTTACCTTTTATTTAACCAGGCAAATAAATTAAGAACAAATTCTTATTTACAATGACGGCCTGGCAAAAGACAACGCCTCTTGAAGGGAGGGGGAGGGCTGAAAAATTATTCAGGATTAAGCATTTCCAACATACAACAAGCAATTGTACATACAACAAGAAATTATACATACAACAAGAAATTATACATACAACAAGCAAGCAATCAATTTATTTATATTATTATTATTATTATTATTATTATTATTATTATTATTATTATTATTATTATTATTATTATTATTATTATTATTATTATTATTATTATTATTATTGTTATTTCTACGATTATCTTTTTTCCTGTCTGTACCTCCCCTCCCCTGTCCCCCATGCTGCTATGATGCCCGAATTCCCCCAAGGCGATCAATAAATGAACACTTGACTTCATTTGACACTTGATTTACTGGTGTAGGATATTAGGAAGGAAGGTATAACAGACTAGCACTAAAGAAAAGCTGTTAACAAAAGCTAGGTTGTGAGTGCATTATACGATTTTGGCACACAGATCTAGCAGAAACAACAGCTTTGCTACAGATGTATGGTGTATCCGTCAGTTCCAAAAGTTCCTCCTCTCTTTTTTGGTCATCAGTACGGATACAAATCTGGTGGAGACGGACTCATCATCAGCCCTGTCAGACAAAAGGATTCTCCTCATTGAAAAAGAATGATTAAAAAACAAACGTAGACTGACAGCCACAACGCATCAGCGTGACTCGACCCTTAGTTGACAAAATGATTAAGTCGACAGGTCATTTCTGTAGCGGAGGACAGCCCACGTTATTAAAATGCTGTTACGCATGTCATCAACTGTCACACCGTTTGCGTTTACAGGGCGATCTTGGCCCACCCGGCCCTTTTGGTCCAATAGGAGAGACCGGCTATGGAATTCCTGGACCCAAGGTAAGACCCAACCTATTTTTCTCTTTTAATGCGCAGACATACTGTACACAAAGCGAGGACAGTGTCATAGATGCAATGCAAGGTGCCATGCCTGTGAACCGCCACTCGGGGCAGCGTGGCTAACAGTGACTGAACGAGAGAGGGGCAGAGTGATTTAGTGTCATTGTTGGGACCAAAAACCTTTTTTTTGCTTCTAGCCTAAAGGGTGATGTCACCCCCGGATACCACACTGACATCAGATCTGGTGTAGCCGCTCCATAAATAATTAACGGGGCACCCTGACTTTGTGGAGTCATGAATTGCTAAGTTACTTTCACGCCCAAATGAGCTTTATATTCTCTAAGCATTACTGGTGTCACACGCGTGCGCCTCGACGGTTCTGGAAGCGGAGTTTAAAACTCACCTTGAGGGTAAGAGATCACACAAATGTTTACGTGGCCCACAAATCCAGTGCCAGATTTTACATCTGGGTACTAGTTATATGGGAGGAGGCGTGGCCATACGGGTCCAAACACGCTGTATTACGGATGGGAAACACTTTGTATTCTTTGTGTACGATATAATTGATTGATTGATCAATTTATGTTGTGTCTGTATGGTTTTTAGGGCGAGCGCGGCGACTCGGGTCCCTCTGGGCCGTTTGGCCCCAAGGGGGACGGATATCCAGGCCCTTCGGTGAGAAACACAGACACACACACACGCACGCACACACACACACACGCACGCACACACACACACCGTGACCACACACACATACACCTACACACCAGTACACACGCACGCACGCACGCACGCACGCACACACACACACACACACACACACACACACACACACACACTTACGATGAATTGAAAATGGGGGACCCTGATGTAAACAAGACGAAAGTCTTTCTCTGGTCTGCATCCCCTTAACAATTGTATGTATTGAGCTGTACTGTACTGTACCCATTCTGCAATCTGTTAATAAAGTTTTCAATCAATCAATCAATCAATCAATCACACACACACACACACACACAGAATTGGAATAAATGGAACAGGCCTTTCCCTAAATGTCATCATAGTAATTTCCTTTGGTCATTCCGTACAATGTTGTAGTGCAAAAGCAGCTGGCATTGCTTTGAGCGGCGCACGAAATGCCCCTTTAACCCCTCTTTTGTGAAATGCCCCTTTAACACATCAACGCCCTGAGTCTGGCAAAGCCGACACTGATTTCCATAGCAACATTATCAAAAACATTCCACGGCAGCCATTTTAAGGTACTGCATCCCGGGTAAAAAAAATGTACCATTGAAGAATGTCGAAGGGGAATGACCTCTCTGTCAGTTCTAGTTCTACGTCTACGCAGCCGCGCACACGTGTCTGTTTACTCGTAAATCTGTCCGCTCATGCCACCGGTCCACACATAGTAGTGACCATACATCTACAGTAGACGACTGTGAATCTATCCGCCTCTCGTCTCCCCTCCCTCCATCTATCAGTTTTTAACATTTACCATCTCATAGGTTCGGCATGTCACTCACATAATAACGCACAGCGCTGTGTGTCCCGGGTTGGCATGTAGTATATATATATACAGTATATCACTCAACATAGAAGGGCCGTAGCTCCAAGCGAAAAAAGGCTGGAATCCGTTGATAAAAATGACATTCCTCCTGACATGATACAGATGTCGTTAGGCGGGGTCTTTATTTATTTTTACCTTTTTGAAGTTACATAAGAGGAAACTGAAGGGCTATTCTCGGTCCACTCTGTCCTCCTCGCTCCACAACGGCGGAACGAACTTTCCACCACAGTCAGGACAGCAGCTGAAACTAGGCCGATTTTCCCGCCGTCGACTAAAGACACACCTCTTCAAACAATATATGAAACCTAGTAACCGTCTTTTACTGTACCTTACCACTATGCTACTATACTTTCACACTAATATGTCTATACGACTATGCACTAGGGCTGACCCCTATTAGTCGAATAGTCGACTAATCGATCGAAAGGAGCCGTAGTTGACTGCCAACCTCTTAGTCGAATACAAAACAAATAAACACATTTTTCTTTTTAAATCTATTTTTATTTTTTTATTATTTAAATATTTTTTTATCATTCTTTCCAAAAGAAAAGAGGCCTAGAAGCGTGGCTAACGCTAATGGCACGCATACCAGAGGCTAACTGCCTAAGAAAACAGGCACAGAGGCACTGAAAGAGGATTTCACCTGTCTAATGAACACACTAGACTAGACAAATATCAAGATGTATCCATCAGTGGACCAATTGCATGCTTTTGCAGAGGACAAGGAGCCTTCAGTCGACTCCTTCAGACATTAAGCACCCCCACAGCCCAAATGGAATGATAAAAAAAAGATATAATAATAATAATACTTTTTTTTTTCAATTTCTTTTTTCATAGTCGACTAATAGTCGACTATCTGCACATTTCGGCCAATCATAGTCGACTATCCAAATCCTTAGTCGGGGACAGCCCTTGAATATGACTTACTTACTTGACTATGTCTGTACTCAGGTAGAAGTAATAATCCCCACCACCAAAATTAATATCTACCCAAACCAAAAGCCCTGGGTAGACAAATCCGTCCGTGAGGCTCTGAAAGTGCGCACATCAGCATACAACACCGGGCTGGTGACAGGCAACATGGAAGAACACAAGATGGCAAGATACAACGTCAGGAGAGCAGTAATAGAGGCAAAACGGCGTTACAGGGATAAAGTTGAACTTCAGTTTGAACAGGCTGACTCTAGAGGCATGTGGCAGGGCCTCAGAACAATGACAGACTACAAAGGAACCCCCCTCAAACTGAACAGTGACATCTCCTTAGCAAATGATCTCAACTCCTTCTATGCGAGGTTTGAGGCTGTGAATAACAACACCAGCCTACAAACCACGGCAATGGGGGGGGGGGGGGGGTCTGCTGATGGAGACTCAGTGTTCAGGGTAACAGAGCATGAGGTGAGACGGATCTTTAAAAAAGTGGATATCAGGAAGGCAGCAGGACCGGACGGCATCCCCGGCCGCGTCCTAAAAGTCTGTGCCGACCAACTGGCCCCGGTATTCACTGACATCTTCAACCTGTCCTTGGAACAGGCCGTCATCCCCACCTGTCTGAAGAAGTCCACCATCATCCCTGTACCCAAAAAATCTACGCCCGCTTGCCTCAACGACTACCGCCCTGTAGCCCTCACCTCCATAGCCATGAAGTGCTTTGAGAAGCTAGTGAAGGGCTACATCTGTTCCTCCCTCCCCATCAACCTGGACCCTCTGCAATTTGCATATCGCCCCAACAGGTCCACGGAGGACGCCATAGCCCATGTGCTGCACACAGCAGCATCACATCTGGACAAGAGGAAGGGGAACTATGTGAGAATGCTGTTCATCGACTACAGCTCAGCATTCAATACCATAGTCCCCTCCAAACTCATAGCCAAGCTCAGGGACCTGGGCTTGAACTATGACCTGTGCCAGTGGGTCCTGGACTTCCTGACGGGCAGACCCCAGGTGGTAAGAGCCGGCAACTGCACCTCCTCATCCATCACGCTCAACATAGGGGCCCCCCAGGGCTGTGTTCTGAGCCCCCTCCTCTACTCCCTGTACACACATGACTGCGTAGCACAGCGGAACAACAACACCATCATCAAATTTGCTGATGACACAGTAGTGGTGGGCCTGATCTCTGCCAACGACGAAAGGGCCTACCTGGAAGAGGTAGAGAACCTGTCACAGTGGTGTCAGGAGAACTGCCTCTCCCTGAACGTCAGCAAAACAAAAGAGATGATTGTGGACTTCAGGAGGTCGGGGGTCAAGGACTACAGCCCCCTCAGCATCGACGGGGCACCAGTTGAGAGAGTGAACAGTTTCAAGTACCTCGGAGCCCACATATCCGAGGACTTGACATGGACCACACACATTGACAGTGTTGTGAAGAAGGCACGACAACGCCTCTACTTCCTCAGGCGCCTAAGGAAGTTCCAAGTCAGTCAGAAGATCCTTAGGAACTTCTACTCATGTACAATAGAGAGCATCCTGACCGGCAACATCACCTCCTGGTTTGGGAATAGCACTGCACAAGACCGTAGCAGACTACAAAGAGTGACACGTTCAGCCGAACGCACAATTAGAGGGGGGCTTCCCACCCTCCAGAACATTTACAACAAGCGGTGCAAGGGGAAGGCTAAGAGAATTATTAAGGACTCGAGCCACCCGAACAACTGCCTCTTTGAACTGCTGCCGTCAGGTAGATACCGGAGTCTTATGGCGAGCACAGAAAGACTCAGAAGGAGCTTCTATCCCCAGGCCATCAGGCTGCTAAACGAACAATAATCGCTAAACGAACAATAATCACTATGCAACAACCATCAAATGCACACAGCACACACACCCACACGCACACACACACTCACTCAAACAAACAACACACTGCAGCACCCACTCTCCACACTTTAGATCACACAAACACACTTACACTTTATATTTATTGATAAAGGATTTGCACTACAACTCGTACACCTACTGTGAATTGTACCTAAACTGCACCTCGTCCATTTATGCCTTGCACTATATAGTATTGTATATTAGTACACTGCACAGTATTGTATATTGTATGGTAACTACGTCTACGAACATTGTACATATGTCTAAACTGAACACTGTGACCTCTTTTTTTTTCTTCTAATTTTTACTATGTTTTTATTTCATACTTATCTTGTCATGCACAGTCTCTGGAGCGCAACAGTAAGAAGCATTTTGTACAAAAGTATTCTGTACTTCTGTATGACAACTATTAAAGAAACTTGAAACTTGAAACTTGAATACACTCAAGCTCGTTACTATAATGACGAACAATGTCATTGACCCTTAGCTGCCAGAGTTGTGCCCCTCCTGCTGACTTGTTGTACAGAACCTGTAAGTCGCTTTGGATAAAAGCATCAGCTAAATGCAAAACTGCACAAATGGTGTATAAAGCAAGACAGCATTTACTACCAGGCAACATCCAAAAGATTTTCATAGATAGAGAAGGGGGATATAATTTAAGAGGGAGCCATAACTTACAACAGCTGACTTTACACACCACTATAAAAAGCATGTGTATATCGGTCTGTGGGGTGAAGTTGTGGAATCGTCTACCAGAGGAGTTAAAAGAAAGTAAAAATACTGCTAATTTCAAACGGAAGTACAAAGTACAAAGTACAAATAAACGTTTTTTATTGCTGATTGTTGTTAATGATTATAATTTTTTTTAGGTTTTCTTTGTTGATAACGAAGATCAACAATACATTTAAGATGATGCACTGGGTTAGGGCATTTACAAGCTTGTAGCTTCAGCTCTAACCTTTTCGTCCAACTTGTAATTTGATTTGTGGTTTTTTTCCCTTTTTTCTACTGGCTCGAAATAAACTTCATCCATTCATTCATTCATTCATTCATTCATTCATTCATTCATTCATTCATTCATTCATTCATTTATTTATTTATTTATTTATTTATTTATTTATTTATTTATTTATTTATTTATTTATTTATTTATTTATTTATTTATTTATTTATTTATTTATTTATTTATTCATTCATTCATTAATTCATTAATTCAAATGACTAAATGTAAAATGATGATGAAAAAAAGATTACTAACCTTCATACTGTCTTTTACTAATATGCACTCTGCTACTAAGGCATCTACATTGCCTATATTACTACATACTATGCTAATAAGATAAGATATTCCTTTATTGATCCCCTTGGGGAAATTCAGGCATCATAGCAGCATGGGGGGGAGGGGGGGGTACAGGTAGTAAAACAACAACACAGTGTACAGGTAGTAAAAACAACACAGGCAGTGTAAACAATTTGGTCAATATGGTCAATATAATTTACTATCTGAAGAAATCTAATCTAATATGCACTCAACACTGTAACACTCAAGTTTGACCTTGTTTGACAAACAATCTTACTGACCCTTAGCTGCAGAGTTGTACCCTTCCTGCTGACTTGTAAGTCGCTTTGGATAAAACCGTCAGCTAAATGACTAAAAGGAGAAAAAAGGGGGATATCCAGTCCAGTTGCGAGGGCTTTTTAAACGTTCCCTTGTCCTGTGTTGTGCAGGGCCATACCGGTCTGCCCGGCCTCCAGGGAGAACCTGGCGTGGAGGGAGTGGGCGTCCCGGGACCGAAGGTAAGAGCTCTCCGCTCCCATCAGACCAAAAACACCTGATTCTAAACCCTTTAACCTCCCCTGAACCGCATGTTGGGTTCAGTGAAGCCATTAGATGTACAAGTACAATTACAATGTGATTAAAATGATGTATAGTTAAGAAACTACTGGGAGGAGATAGGAGGGATAATAAATGAAATAGTAGGATATGAAATACCCCAGACAGGTCAAGTACTATACCTAGGGAACTTAACACAGAAAGAAATTCAGGGAGAAGACAAATATCTGATTAAGATACTATTAGTAGCAGCCAAGAAAGCTTTGACTAAACTGTGGTACAGGGTAGAAGCACCGACGAAGGAACAATGGATAGAGATAATAGAGGGGATACAGGAAATGGAGAGAATCACGCATATGCTGAGGCTACAAGAGGAGAAATTGGAGTCGAAATGGGAAAAGTGGGAGGAATATAGGAAGAAAGGAAACGACATCACAGAAGAATGAAAAAGAAACAAGAAAATAAATTGAAATGTAAATAAGCAATGTATGGACCGATGAACCCATGTCACTCCTTTTTATTTATTTTTGTCCCCCTTTTATTTGTTTTTTGATATTATTTTTGTATAATTTTGTCAGTAACTGTATTGTCTTTGATGTTTAAAAAATTGCAAATAGAAATTTAAGTAAAAAAATTGAATAAAAAAAATTATGTATAGTACCACTGAGTAATAATGATAATCAAATGTATGTACAGTGTTATAGTATTATGTACAGTGATATAGGTATAGAGACACTATGGTACTGTAGTGGTCATACTGGCCTGCAGCGTAACTAGTAAGCGTAGGTAAGGTATAGGAGTAGGTGAGGAATATATACAGATATACTGCACATATATTATATACAGGTATGTAAAAAGGATTATATGTAGGTATATTCAGACATATTTTGGATACATATATATTCATGGTAAATATGAATATATAAATATGGTATATACAGCATTTATTAATGATTAATAACAGAGTTATTCCAAATGGCATACGAAATGCCATACTTACATGATTTTACATTCCATTGGGAGGTTCGAAGGGTCAAAGTGGGTATCAAACAGGAGGGGAAGACTGTCAGGTTTTAAACTGTGGATACCAAACAGAGACGGTGATGATGACTTTAAACTGTTAAACAGTCATCCAAAACAATTTTATTGCACCGTAATTTTTTTTTTGATTTTATATGTATGCACTGTATGTGCTCATTTCACGTCTATTCTATTCTACCACTTATTGCACTGCACTATTGCACTATTTTACTCTGTCTATTCTATCTTACTCTTTTTATTATTGTCTATTTTTTAAAACTGAATCAAACCATAAACAAGGTGGCCTGTTGGGATGTTAGATCCTAATGTACACACCCTCAAGACCCCTACGCTCTGCATCTTCTGGCCGCCTCAGACCTACTCCTATCCAAGCTCCGGGAGGGTCATCAAAGAGAAGCCACCTATTCTCAGTCCTTGCCCCACAATGGTGGAATGAACTACCCACCCCAGTTAGGACAGCCGAAACACGTCCAATCTTTCGCCGTCGACTAAAGACGCACTTCTTCAACCATTATCTGAATTTAAAAAAAAAGAAAATTTAAAAAAAAATCTAACCCTAACTAACCGTACTGTCATGCACTTGTCCTAATAAACTAACCTACACTGTAGCACTCAACACTTTGATGAACATTGTTACTCAGCTGATAGAGTTGTGCCCTTCCTGATGGCTTGTCGTACAGAACTTGTAAGTCGCTTTGGATAAAAGCGTCAGCTAAATGACTAAATGTAAATGTAATGTAATGTGAAAAACTGTGATTTTATATGTCTCATTTTATGCCTGTCTTTTTTCTGTTGTGAAGCACTTTGAGCTGCAGTTTCTGTATGAAAGGTGCTCTACAAATAAAGCGTATTATTATTATTATTATTATTATTATTATTATTATTATTATTATTATTATTATTATTATTATTATTCTGTTTGAGTGTGATGAAACTAAGGGTGCCTTGCCGTGTTTCCAGGGCGACGTGGGGTTCCGTGGTTTACCCGGCCTGCCCGGGCCTCTGGGAGAGGGGACCCAAGGACCACCGGTACAGTATTTCATTCATGTAACCTTCTATTTAAACAGGAGGGTCCCCGTCGAGATGCAACACCTTTTCCGAGAGTGACCCGACAGCCATAAATAACAATAGAATACATAAAAAAAGGACACATACATGGAAGCACTTAAACGCTTAAGGGAAGGGAAAAGCCTTGTTTATGAGGAGCGGTGGCCTTCTTCCTGTAGAGCAACCTGGATCAGGGTTTTTAACATCCTGAAGCGGAAGTAAGTCTAATTTAACGGTCTTGTAAAAAATTCCGTGCCCAAGGTGCCTGGTAAAGAGAGGCAGGTTTACCTTGGTCTGTATAAACTACACATTATGGTGTGAAGCAGCACACAGTACCTCCAACTGACACATTTTCATCCACCTCACCTCTTTTAACCCTTTCACTACCATGCTACAGAAGGTTAACCCATTCACTACCGTAGTGTGGTTGTGAAAGGGTTAACCCTTTGTCGTGTGGCAGTGAAAGGGTTAACACGCGCACACACATGCAACTGTCACCCGGCCTTTTAACTGTAACATGTAAATATCATGTCTGTTCTGCTTTATGTCTGTTCTGCGATTTTATTTGGTCGTTTGTTTGTTTGGTGTGTGTTTTAATTATTTCCCCCTACCTCTGTGATGTATCGTCTGTGTCCAATAGTCTTATCTGGATTGTTCTTTTTGGTTTATTTATTATTTTATTTCATTTTTTATTCTATTCCCCCCCCCCCCCTGCCGTTACCCTTCAAGAGGTCCATTTGTCCTCTCACCAATAATAATTTGTTCTTAATTGATCTGCCTGGTTAAATAAACGTTAAATAAAAAAAAATACAATCTCATGAATATATTCCTTAGATATCTATAAGGAATTAATGTCACAAATAATTGATAAGGATTTCCTTTTGTTATTTATTACAGTTTCTGCTCGTGTATGCAACATCACACACAATGCACCAGCAGATGGCTGCGATTGAGTCATAATCTCCGGGAGCCCTGCGTCAACTCGCAGCCCCGTGTCGGACGGGTCCCAAATTGACAAATGTACTCCGTGTGCGAACAAGCCCACCATTGGGGCCCTTATATTCAAAGGCACTTTCTCTTTTCCGTAATATGTATCTTGGTTCACTGTCGACACGTTGACACATCAGAGAGCCGGGTGTGAATCTCCTCAGACAGATGTGTTTAATATGAACCGAGGGCCCGTCGGCCCCTATAACCAAACCAATACCCGCGTGCGTCGGGCCCCACAAACGCGACATCCAGGCCTCTCGGGAGGCTGCAGGCTTCTGGTCCGAGAGTTCTATCACAGTCATGGATCTGGACCGGTGGCCTGATTTATTTTTCCTTTGGTATAATTATTCATACACATTCTTGGATATTTTTATTTGCAGATGGAAAATAAGCTGTTCCGGTACCTTAACCTAGAATATATATAATAATATACATGTAATATACATATAATATATGTTTTACTCCTGTGTTTGCAACACATTAGCAATGTAAACACACATTGTATGGCCACAAAATACAGCAAATACAAAGAAAATATATATAATATAATATACATATAATAAATGTTTTATTCCCGCATTTGGAACCATTAGCTATGTAAACAAACCTTTCATGGACACATAACCATAAACACCTCACGTCAATCAACTAGAGAATGAAAACATCCATTTCTCCATTTCCTTGAAATTTTTGGCGGTGGGGCTTCCCATTTGTTTTTACGCTTGGATCACTGATTGGACCTTTAAGCAAGAAATTCTCCTCAGGCTATGGATGGATTTAGCTTTGAAATGGGCGGGCACCCAAGTGGCGACCCATGTAATGCGCTGCGTCGCGAAGCAGCCGACCGGGTTCGATTCCCGGACCCGGCGTCCTTTGCCGAATGTCTTCCCCCCACTCTGTCTCCCGTTCTTCCTCTCTCTCTCTCTCTCTCTCTCTCTCTCTACCGGACTGCCCGGTAGTACAAACAAATAAAAAATCGACCAAAAACATAATAAAAAAATAATAATGAAATGGGCAAATTGTGTTATTGAGGGACTCCGAGTCGTCTGCAACCCCCTTATTTTAGCATCAGAAGGAAGGGTTTATTTTATTCTAGTTATTTTTTACTTTCTCTTTTTCCCCCCTTTTCTTTTTCCGTTTTTCTCCCATCCCAATGTTAGTCGTTATGCCAATACCCAATCCCCTTCCTGGTCGTTGCGCACTCTACCCCCTACCGTCAGTCTAGGAGGGCGGAGACTATCACATGCTTCCTCCGACACATGTGTAGCCAGTCCTCACTTCTTTTCACCTGGCAGCGCGGACTCTCACTGGGGAAGTGTAACGTGTGGAGGACACTACCTCCCCCAGGATCCGACCTCGCTGTGCAGGCGCCCCGACCGATCTGTAGGAGTCACTGTTTTACAACGACCAGGACCCACCCTCGCCGGGTTTTTCCCACCCTCTAACACCGCCAATTGTGTTGGTATGGACGGTCGGCCAAGCCGGAGGCACCACAGCTGGATTCGATCCCACTGTCTCTGTGGTGGTGGGCAGACGCTTAGACCGCTGCGCCACCCGGCCGCAGAAGGAAGGGTTTCATCTGAAACGCTGTATTTGTTTGACAAAACCTTGTCATCTTAAATTTATGACTCAATATATTGCAAAAAGAGTGGTGAGCCAGTCCTCAAGAGAGATAATAAATTCAATTCAATTACATTTCACGAGTTGTAATGTCAAGTCAGTAATAACTTTGTAAGAAACGTCTTTTTTTTCCCCCGCCCTCTCGTTTTGGAATGAAGCTCTTCCCTCAGGGGAATTATAAATCGTACATATACTATAATCTCTTCATATAATGCTACCCTCAGGGGAATTATAAATCGTACATCGTATAATCTAGTCAAGTCAATCTCTGTCTCTTGGCTTGTTTAATGCTAATTGTGATGCTAACTCTTATCACCGCTGGTCTCTACAGGGTACTCTAGGACGTAGCGGCCCTTCAGGGCCAGTTGGGCCCCCCGGACAAGGCCTACAGGGGCCAAAGGTAGGTCATCATATGTCGCCTCTACCGTACAATGTGTTTACATGCGCATCCATATACCAGATGTCCTAGTGAAGGTCTTAGTCTGGAATAGGTGTCAATATGCATAATCCTATCCTCATCATGACTATTCCATGTGGAAACAGAATATCACAATGAATGGAAGCGGACAGTGCCGGTTAGCCTAGGCATTGTCCAACTAACACCTCTCCCGAAGGCTAACCGGCACTGTCCGCTTCCATTCATTGTGCTAAGCTAGGCTAACGTGCAGCCAGATATAGCTTTCTACTGAACGCACACAGAGAGGAAACTGGTGTCTATCTCCTTGTCTCTTGAGAAGACGGTAAGCTAATTTCCCCCGAATGTTTGCGTGTTCCTTTAACACAGACCGCAGAATCCAGCTGTACCTGGGATGAGGTGTTTGTTTACATTTACATTCTAGGCTATTTTAGCAGACACGCTCTCTCGCGATGTCCGACAAGCGACGACATACAGTCGAGTGAGCTCACGTTCTTCTAGTGCCACCGACGTACTGTAAGCCTGAGAGTGAGAGGCTCACAGGCCCAGCGTGAAGAAGCACAGGGGTCAGGAAGAGGAGCGTGTGGATGTGGATGTGAAACAGGTGCTGTGGTGTTTCTTCATTGTCCTCCCCTCACTGTGTTTTTTGAACCCAGGGGGAGCAAGGCTCCCAGGGGGTGACAGGGCCACGAGGCACCCCTGGGGAGGGCTACCACGGACCTAAAGTGAGTTATCCTGTGTGTGTGTGTGTGTGTGTGTGTGTGTGTGTGTGTGTGTGTGTGTGTGTGTGTGTGTGTGTGTGTGTGTGTGTGTGTGTGTGTGTGTGTGTGTGTGTGTGTGTGTGTGTGTGTGTGTGTGTGTGTGTGTGTGTGTGTGTGTGTGTGTGTGTGTGTGTGTGTGTGTGTGTGTGTGTGTGTGCGTGTAATAGTGGCTCGATGATTGGCAGCAGGTAACACTGCTACTCTCACACCTTTCGTAACATCATTAGCAGTTTTGCAGTTGTATGTGTGTGCTAGGCTGTGTGGTTCATGTGTGTTGTTCATGTGTGTGTGAGTGTGTTGTGGTGTGTTGTGTGTGTGTGTGTGTGTGTGTGTGTGTGTGTGTGTGTGTGTGTGTGTGTGTGTGTTGCTGTGATATGTGTGTGTGTGTGTGTTGCTGTGATATGTGTGTGTGTGTGTATACAGTACATCCATGTGTTATGCTGTGTGATGTGTGCCTTTGTGTACGAGTTACATTATGCAATGCGTGTGTGGCTGCGTGTGTGTGTGTTCCGTGCTGACCTCTGACCTCTGCCCATGCTCTGTGTGTGACAGGGCGACCGCGGCTCAGCAGGGGAGAGAGGTCTGAAGGGGATCAAAGGGGAACTGGGCGACGCCGGCACCACCGGACAAGATGTGAGTCACTCGACAGCCCCTCACGGGCGCTTTCAGCGGAGCTGCGTTGCTATAGGGCAGGGGTTCCCAAAGTCGGGGTTGCGACCCAAAGGTGGGCCGCGAGCAGCCACAGGAGGGCCGGGAGATTATTAAAAGAAAAAAAAAAGAAAAAAAATCTCTCAGGTCACTGAACTTAGAAGCAGGCCAGGACAGTGTTTCTAGTTGTATTCTAAAATGATATTCTATTGTATTCTAAAATGTGACTATATGGTTTTATATTAACTTAATAAATAAACAAAAACGAAAAATCTACTTATTTCAACGAACATTTCAAACTAAATAACAGATTATGCACATAAAACGCTGAAAACAACCGAAGCAACAATAGTATTTTAATGAGGCTATTATTATTATTATTATCATTATTATTTTGCAACAAGTTAGCCCTCTCATAAATAGCACATATAAATGAATAACTAACTTGAACTAACTTAATAGGATTGAAGTGATATTTAAAAAATCGGTCGCCTGGCAAAAAAAATTTAAATAAAAAAAGCCTGACGATGTGCATTGGGCCGCGGCTCTCTGACGCCTTATTTTCTGGGTCCCGGCCTGAAAAGTTTGGGAACCCCTGGCCTATAGGGAACGACTCGGAACCCTGTTCATTTCCTGTCTGCTTTCGATAGGTCCATGTTGTCGAGTTGAAACGACCTATAGAATCCCTGGAAGCATGGGGCGGCTGAGTGGCGCAGTGGGCAAGGCGCTCGCCACTAACGCAGGAGATGCTGGTATCGAGCCCAGCTCTCTGCGTTGCTACCGGCTTGTCCGGCCGTCATAGTAACACAATTGGCAAGTGTTGGAGGGTGGGAAAGCCGGTGGGTGGGGATTGGACGTTGTGGACGGCGACTCCTACAGGTCGGTTTGGTGCGGCGGAAACAGGAAGTAGCGGGGGGCAGCGTGAGCCTCCCACGCGTTACTCCTTGCCACTGAGAGTTCGAGCTGCTGCGGTGAAAAGATGCGACAGGCTGCCTCCTCGTCGTGTACCAGAGGGGACACGTGATGCAAGGCTTCTATCCTCACTACAGCCGACCAGTGGGAGGCATAGTTGAGCAACGTTCAAGACAGGGGAGGGATGAATTGGAAATACGAAATTGGGATGGGAGAAAAAGTGGATAAAAAAAAAAGAATCCCTGAAAGCATACTCTCTTGTGCCGTGGCTTCACACACGACGCGGCTCCACTTTCAGGAAATCAGTTTTTATATTCAGTACAGTAATGCGAACGCATTCCAAGTTCACGCCCTCTCACCCATCACCCCATCTCTCTCCATCTAGCTCGCTTTCTCTCTGTCTCCATCTCTCCGTGCATCTCTCTCTTTCTCTCTTTTTTTCTCCTCCCCCCATCTCTCTTTCTCCCTCCCTCTCTCTCTCTCTCTCTCCATCTTTCTCTCTTGCTCTCTCTTTTTCTCCTCCCCTCCATCTCTCTCTTTCTCTGCTCACCGCCATCACTCTCTTTCTCCCTCCCTCTCTCTTTCTCCATCTTTCTCTCATTCTCTCTTTTTCTCTCTATATACCTTTCTCTCCTCACCTCCATCTCTCTCTTTCTCCCTCCCTCTCTCTCTCCATTTCTCTCTCTCTCTACTCCCCTCCATCTATATCTCTTTCTCTCCTCCCCTCCATCTATATATCTTTCAGATTCAGATTCAGATTTAATTTGATTTGCCATAATTCAACAAGTACAATGGGATTCTTACTCTCCGTTTGCTCCACAGCATGAAGGAATAAAAAGTAGTGCTGTCAGGCGATTACATTTTTTTTTATCTAATTAATTACAGGATTTGTAATTAATTAATCCAATTAATCGCATTTTAATCGCATACCCATTTTAGGCCTGATATTCTATATTCTATAATCATATTTCAAATAGCATGTGTCCGGATGGCAGAATTCAGTACTGTATCTACAAAACCTTCTGTTTAATCATCTTCCCTTTATTCATTTGCTTAGATTTTTCAGGTCTGGTCAATTTTAGCATGGTGTTATTCACAGTCAAAAAATAATAATTTGAATTGATATTCTCATTTGGTTCATTACAATTTACTCAAGCCTAGTAACAGACACAGTATTTCTGACACTGGGAATACATTCCCTGAGATCCATAGATGTCCCTAGAATCAGATACCAAGAACATGCAAATGGGCCATTTAAAAAAAAAGTTTGTAAATGTTTATTCTATGTTCTTATGGAATGAATGAGATATATATATATATATATATATATATATATATATATATATATATATATATATATATATATATATATATATATATATATATATATATATATATATTATAAAAATTTATTTTATTATTATAATTTTTATTTTATAAATTTTTAGTTAATTTTCATAACACGATAATTTGCTGTGTAATTAATTAATCTAATTAATGCGATAAACTGACAGCCCTAATAAAAAGCAACAATTAACAGAATTAAAAGCAGGTATTTATATACAATAAACTGTCTGCGGTATGTGCCATAACATAAGTACAAATAAGTACAAGTAAATAAAAATAAGTAAGTACACATTAGACAAGTTAAAGATAATTGCAGCATTTGAGTCCAGTAATGAACAGATTATCCATCTCTCTCTTCATCTCTCTCTCCCCATCTCTTTCTCTCTTCATCTCTCTCTCTCCATCTTTCTTTCACACCCTGTGAGGTTTATTTTTAGAAATCTTTTTTTTTAGAAAACATTCTGATGTCGCTGACTTCTCGAAAACATTCCAAAGCTCATGGCAGAAAGGGTTAAACAGCACGGTATGCAAAAGAAAAAACTTCACGCCTCTCACACATCGCTTCAGTCGTTCATTATCACTTCATTAATTGGGATATTATTAATTTCCAAAGGCGGAGATTCTTTTCTCCTACACACAGGGAGGGTTGACAGAGAACACGCTCACCACACACACATCCATACCTGGGCGTGGCCTGCTGGTCTGTCGCCCCAGAGACCGGCACATTTAATGCCACCCCAGTTTGGTTTGTGAGATAGAGGTCAAACTGAGAATGAGGTTAATTCTTTACTGCCCTGTCTACAAGGACGTAAGTGAAGTACTTTTTTTTAGTAAAATGTCCATGTTGATTTTCTTTGAATAATGAAGAACTCGAGCTGCGCTTCAGGAAGGGAACTTTTCCGGAGCAGATTTTATTTGTCAAGTTTGGGAGAGAAGGCAGAAATGAATACTTTGTTTAAGACCGAGCTGTAATCATGTAATCTGTATTTACTTAGATAATGATATGTAATAATGTGTGACGTCATAATGGAACACTGCAACAGTACTGTTGGTGTTTTATAAATGAGGGTTGGGCACTTTGTGTGTGCGTGACACAAAAATAAAATAATCAATCAATCAATCAATCAATCAATCTACGGCAGTTGCTCACTGAGCAGCTCCACAGAGGAAACTGAGTTAATGCCTTGCTCAAGGGCACTCCGGTGGTGTAGTAGTAGTTTGTTCGTGTAGTCGTTTTTGAGTAGAGTGTAGTAGAGCATTCTTTGTTCCCGACCCAGATCTTTCCAGTCGCTCCAGGGTTTCAAACCGGCAGGGCTTCCAGTTACGAGCCCCACTCCTCTAAACGGTATGCTCTCTGAACTGCAGACCGACAGACGCTGTGTGTTTTGTGTTCTCGTCACAGGGCCGACCGGGGGTCAAAGGTGAAGCAGGCCTCACAGTAAGTCCTCGGCACTCACTTTCACTTGCCCTCGGTTTCATTTTCTGTTGTCTGCTGTTCAAGTTCTCACCGCGTGAATGTGTGCTTTCAGAGAGAAGACATCATCCGAATGATCAAGGAGATTTGTGGTAAAATGCTCTTGTTTTCTTTGGCAATATCCGAGTTCCCTTCGCGTTGGTATAATAGAGGAGATTTATCTTAAGCTTCTTGGCTTGCGGCAGTGTTTCACAGCGTCGTCTGTTCTGTGTCAAAGACAACTGTAAAAGCCCACATTATCAGACGGGATCATCCACTCATCCATTCTACACTCAGTGCACACAACATCCACATACACACTCACTGCACACAACATCCACATACACACTCACTGCACACAACATCCACATACACACTCACTGCACACAACATCCGCATACACACACTCACTGCACACAACATCCACATACACACTCACTGCACACAACATCCACATACACACTCACTGCACACAACATCCACATACACACTCACTCCACACAACATCCACATACACACTCACTCCACACAACATCCACATACACACTCACTGCACACAACATCCACATACACACTCACTCCACACAACATCCACATACACACTCACTGCACACAACATCCGCATACACACTCACTGCACACAACATCCGCATACACACTCACTGCACACAACATCCGCATACACACTCACTGCACACAACATCCGCATACACACTCACTGCACACAACATCCACATACACACTCACTCCACACAACATCCACATACACACTCACTGCACACAACATCCACATACACACTCACTGCACACAACATCTGCACACACACACTCACTGCACACAACATCCACATACACACTCACTGCACACAACATGCAACATTCACCTTTAACACTCACTTTAAACATTCACCTTTAACATTCACTTTAAACACTTTAAACACTTTAATAAAAGAAAATCCATTTAGTATATTTTGTATAGTGTTTGGGCTTTATTCTTTTACTTTATTCTTTAACTTTTTACTGCCTGAAGCACAATCTCAGGAGGGTCACACAGAACCAAGCATTTCACTATAATGTAAATGTACCTTATATGTGACAAATAAAAACAAAACTTGAAGCTTGAAGCTTGAAACTTGAAACTCGGGATCTGAGGCCTTAACGCCGTCTCCTTTCCAGGATGTGGCATCAAATGCAAGGAGAGGCCCATGGAGCTGGTGTTCGTCATCGACAGCTCGGAGAGCGTGGGCCCGGAGAACTTCGAGATCATCAAGGACTTCGTGACAGCCCTCGTGGACCGCGTGACGGTGGGCCGCAACGCCACCCGCATCGGCGTGGTGCTGTACAGCCTGGAGGTCAAGCTGGAGTTCAACCTGGTGCGCTACGTGACCAAGGAGGACATCAAGCAGGCGGTGCGGAGGATGCTGTACATGGGCGAGGGCACCCACACCGGCACCGCCATCCGCAAGGCCACCCAGGAGGCCTTCTACAGCTCCCGCGCCGGCGTCAGCAAGGTGGCCATCGTGATCACGGACGGACAGACGGACCAGCGGGAGCCCGTGAAGCTGGACCTGGCGGTGCGCGAGGCGCACGCCGCCAACATCGAGATGTTCGCCCTGGGCATCGTGAACAGCACCGACCCCACGCAGGCGGAGTTCCTGCGGGAGCTGAACCTGATCGCGTCGGAACCGGACGGCGAGCACATGTTCCTCATCGACGACTTCAACACCCTGCCCGGTAAGGTTCACATGTTCCTCATCGACGACTTCAACACCCTGCCCGGTAAGGTTCACATGTTCCTCATCGACGACTTCAACACCCTGCCCGGTAAGGTTCACATGTTCCTCATCGACGACTTCAACACCCTGCCCGGTAAGGTTCACATGTTCCTCATCGACGACTTCAACACCCTGCCCGGTAAGGTTCACATGTTCCTCATCGACGACTTCAACACGCTGCCCGGTAAGGTTCACATGTTCCTCATCGACGACTTCAACACCCTGCCCGGTAAGGTTCACATGTTCCTCATCGACGACTTCAACACCCTGCCCGGTAAGGTTCACATGTTCCTCATCGACGACTTCAACACCCTGCCCGGTAAGGTTCACATGTTCCTCATCGACGACTTCAACACCCTGCCCGGTAAGGTCCACATGTTCCTCATCGACGACTTCAACACCCTGCCCGGTAAGGTGCACATGTTCCTCATCGACGACTTCAACACGCTGCCCGGTAAGGTGCACATGTTCCTCATCGACGACTTCAACACCCTGCCCGGTAAGGTTCACATGTTCCTCATCGACGACTTCAACACCCTGCCCGGTAAGGTGCACATGTTCCTCATCGACGACTTCAACACCCTGCCCGGTAAGGTGCACATGTTCCTCATCGACGACTTCAACACCCTGCCCGGTAAGGTGCACATGTTCCTCATCGACGACTTCAACACCCTGCCCGGTAAGGTTCAACGTCTCGGTCCGTCGCTCGTGTCGGTCCGCCGCTCGTGTCGGGCCGCGCTCTGTGGTTGTGGTTACTCTGTTTTACCAACATCCACATGCGTTGTGTTGGTGTGAAGTAAACTGTGGCATGTGTGGTTGTGTGGTAAACACCATAAATGTTTGGTTTTTTGGCTAAAGACCAGTGTGCCTCATCTTGTTCCTAGCGCTCCCAGTCGGCTGAATGAAATGCCACAGAGTAATGAACAGACTCTACGGTCTGGTCTCTGTATCCAAGGCTCTGATATGCAAACCCTCCCACTGTGTGTCCCCCCACCCCCCCCCGCCCAGCCCTGGAATCCAAGCTCGTCAGCCAGTTCTGCGAGGACGAGAATGGAGCCTTGATATATAACCGCCTCACCAACGGTTACAACGGCTACGGCGGCAACAATGGCAACAACGGCAACAGGAACACCGTCAATGGGAACAACCACGGCGCCGCTGGTGGTGGCCATGACTACCAGCCCAGCAGGGAGCGGGATTCGCTGAGGGGTCGTGAGACCGGCAGCAACGTCGCCATCACCAGCCACAGTGAGGGCGGCGGCAGGCAGGCGACTCAGCACGGAGGCACAGGGTCCAGCACAGGACATGTAGGGACGGATTCACATACAAGTACCCCCCCGACACAATAGAATATGTCATATTATGTATATTATTGTGTTTAGTTTTAAGTTTCAGTTTAGTTGCACGTAAATACAAAAATACAATAAAAGATGAGAACAAGAAGTTCAAACATCGTGCAGGAGAGGTTTGAAGCCAAACATGTCTTATGAAGATACCTCCACTTAATATCAATATTCATACAGGAGAAATAAGAGCAGTGATTATGAAGATACCTCCGCTTAATATCAATATTCATACAGGAGAAATAAGAACAGTGATTATGAAGATACCTCCGCTTAATATCAATATTCATACAGGAGAAATAAGAACAGTGATTATGAAGATACCTCCGCTTAATATCAATATTCATACAGGAGAAATAAGAACAGTGATTATGAAGATACCTCCGCTTAATATCAATATTCATACAGGAGAAATAACAATAGTGATTATGAAGATACCTCCCCTTATTATCAATATTCATACAGGAGAAATAAGAACAGTGATTATGAAGATACCTCCCCTTATTATCAATATTCATACAGGAGAAATAAGAACAGTGATTATGAAGATACCTCCGCTTAATATCAATATTCATACAGGAGAAATAAGAACAGTGATTATGAAGATACCTCCGCTTAATATCAATATTCATACAGGAGAAATAAGAACAATGATTATGAAGATACCTCCCCTTAATTAATATCAATATTCATACAGATAAGAACAGTGATTATGACATTGTAAAGGCATCAAATCCAAACAAAGGAAAACACACTACAATCTGCATGGAAGTTGGTTGCAAGATAAGATACATAACAATGAATTCATAAACTGTTTTTTTTTTTTTTTTTTACTAATAATTAAGGTTCTTTTTAAGACGTTTTTTAAAATAATGACAATGTAGTGATGGAAGTAGATTGTTCCAGAGAGATGGTCATCTGTATTTTAATGTGTATCGATTAAGGGGATGTCCGACAATGGAAGATGAAAGTCCTTAGAGTGTTGCGTGGAATGAGCTTATAGAGATTCTGGAGAGGACTCGGTAGGTCAAGTGTTGTAGGTGTTACATGATACGGGTCACTGTACATACGCTAATTTTCACTCACAATTACTGCAGACACATTTTATAAATTGTGGGAAAGAGGAGAATGATGGCTTTCTAGCAGTTTCTTCATTAGTAATACTCCTACTATCAAACCAGCCATGAGCTCATTAAATATGCTAATACGTGCTACAGAACTATGTTTTTTTGAGAAAATAATCTGCAGTGTTATACAGGTTAATACACCGGAATAAGACCATTGTATAAAGTGTCATCAACTATCTTTATATTCTCAATGTATCAATAAGACATCCAGATTACGAAAGCCCAGACAATTGTTTTGTAAAAATGTGTCAAAAATCCAGCACGGCCAAAAATGTACATTTCGATCAAAAACATCCACTGAACCACTGTGTGAGCCAATAATGGAGTGTGTCCTATATAGCAGTGTTTGTTATATAACATCACATAGTATTGAGTAGGTATCAACCAAGGCAATGATATTCATCACTAAAATGTACCGTGTGACCATAACAGTGGTAACGTCTACTGAGTGTAAGAGTACGACGAGTATAACTTAAAGGTCAGACAAATAGGTGAATAGTTGATGTTCACAGACGGTAAAGGTTTTGTTCGTTGTTACACTATTCACAGGGTGGTCATCGAGGAGGAGGAGGAGGAGGAGGAGGAAGAGGAGGTGGGCAGAAGAATGTGTATGTTGACAATTCAAATTGGGGAAGTGAACGCGGGGACACGTTTAACCGCAACACCACGTCGACGAGCTCTTCCTCCAGCGCAGGAGGCGTGTCTTTGACAGGGGGCGGCTCATCTTCGTCAGGAGGGTCATCGTCTTCCTCAGCAGGCTCATCTTCTTCAACTACAATAATCACATCGGGGGGTGGCACGGTGCAGTACGTACCGGCACCCCAGCCAGCTCTTCCCAAAGGTAAAGAGAAACTCGACTCTATTCTGTTCTGTTTTATTCAGTATTATTACTGTAGTCTATCAAAAGTCTCCATTATTAGTCTGCAGTCTAGTCTTGCTTTTTCTCTCTTAGTAATGTGGTTCTCTCTCTTTCCCTCTCTTTCTTTTTTTCTCTCCCCTCCATCTCGCTCTCTCTCTCCATCTCTCTCTTTCTCATCTCTCCATCTCTTTCTTTCTCTCCATCTCTCTTTCTTTCTCCATCTCTCTTTCTCTCTCTCTCCATCTCTTTCTCTCTCTCCTTCTCTCTATCTCGCTCTCCATCTCTCCTTCTCTCTCTCTCTCTATCTCTCTCTCTTTCTCCATCTATCTCTCTCTCCCTATCTCTCCATCTCTCTCTCCATCTCTCTCTCTCTCCATCTCTCTATTTATCTCTCTTTCTCCATCTCTCTCTTTCTCTCTATCCCTATCTTTCTCTCCTATCTCTCCCTATCTCTCTCTTTCTCCATCTATCTATCTCTCCATCTCTCTCTCTCTATCTCTCTTTCTCCATCTCTCTCTCCATCTCTCTCTCTCTCTCCATATCTCTCTCTCTCTCTCTCTCTCTCTCTCTCTCTCTCTCTCTTCTCTCTCTCTCTCTCTCTCTCTCTCTCTCTCTCTCTCTCTCTCCATCTCCTCTCTTTCTCTCCATCTCTCTCTCTTCTCCATCTCTCTCCATCTCTCTCTCCATCTCTCTCTCTCTCTCTTTCACTCTCTCTCTCTCTCTCTCCATCTCTCTCTCTCCATCTCTCTCTCTCTCTCTCTCTCTCTCTCCTCTCTCTCTCTCTCTCTCTCTCTCTCTCTCCTCTCTCTCTCTCTCTCTCTCTCTCTCTCTCTCTCTCTCTCTCTCTCTCTCGTTCTTCCAGAGTTCGTACCACTAGACCCTCGCTGTGCCCTGGCTCTGGACCAGGGTCCCTGCAGGGACTACAACATCCGCTGGTACTACGACAAGCAGGCCAACGCCTGCGCCCAGTTCTGGTACGGAGGCTGCGAGGGCAACACCAACCGCTTCGACACCGAGGCGGAGTGCAAGAGGAGTGTGTGCGAGGTACAGTACAGCCGGATGAGACCAGGGTGTTGAGATTAAAACACCAGCCAAACTGTCTGTTATGTGCTGTAATGAGGAGTGTTTCAGCAGTGAGAGCCACAGGACCCGAGTTATTAATAAGTGATAACTCTTAACACTTGGAGCAGCTCCAGGGTCTGTCTCTTGATGACGTCGTCACTTAAGACGTCGTGTCTCTCTGGTATTCAGCTTAACAAGAGACTTTCTTTCTTTCTTTCTTTCTTTCTTTCTTTCTTTCTTTCTTTCTTTCTTTCTTTCTTTCTTTCTTTCTTTCTTTCTTTCTTTCTTTCTTTTTCTTTCTTTCTTTCTTTCTTTCTTTCTTTCTTTCTTTCTTTCTTTCTTTCTTTCTTTCTTTCTCCATCTCTCTCTCCATCTTGCTCTCTTTCTCTCCTCCCCTCCATCTCTCTCTCTCTTTCCTCTCTCTATCTCTCTCCATCTCTCTCTTTCTCTCCTCCCCTCCATCTATCTCTGTCTGATGGATGAGAGCTGGAGAGAGATGGAGAGAGAGAGAGAGATATGGAGAGAGAGAGAGAGAGAGACTCCTTAAACTGAATACCATAGACATAGTGACATAATTTAATAACTCAGCAAGATTAACACGACTTGAGTTATTAAGTGATGTCACTCCAGGATTTGTCACTTAAAGTTGTGTCTCTCTGGTGTTCAGCTTAAAAAGAGACGTATTTGTATTCCCAAATCAAAACTGAGCTGTACAATATTATAAAAAGAATATGAATTCTATTTTAGGGTTTATTTGATCTCAATAATGGGTTTGCCTGATTTAAATGTAAATGTGTAGGTGTAACACATGCACTCAAAACAAGCGTACCCATTGCACATGTGTTTACCCTTCCTGTGAAAAGGGTCCATTCCAGCAGATGCTTTAGCAGGTAAACAACCTTACATCTTAACATTCAAAACATGCACTTTGGCAGGTTAGATTAACGAAAACAGATTTATTTAAACATGACTTTCCTGCCATGTATAAGACCTGGGTAAGACCTGGATAAAACCCAAGTCTGTCACATGAATAACATATCTCTCTCACCCCTATCCAACACTACGAGACCTCACAAACCCATCATCACCATGTTAGAATTATTTCGAAATCAGGCTGACGGCTACTTTATCGCCTGTGCCACTGAATATTCACTGTCCGCATGTGTTTTGTTTTTACAGGCGGCTGAGAGGAGGAGGCATCTGCCGCGCATCTGTCGTAGATCTCGTTTCACGGAGGGGGCAGCTATATATATTATTGGAGAATTTTCATAGGATTCAACATTTTGAAATCTCTGCTTAGCAAGTTCAAAGGCACTGAACATTTAGGATGTTCCGTGTCAGCGTTTACTTTCCAAAGGAAACCCATTTACCACTGTTTTTTCTGACGCACATATTAAGAGAAATCTGTTAAGCCCCCCCCCCCCCCCTCCCTCACTTTTCCACGCACATGTGTGCTAACAACACACACA
>NC_140165.1:8993347-9015575 GCF_963971535.1 Notolepis coatsorum | reverse complement strand
CACGCACATGTGTGCTAACAACACACACACCACACACACACTTTATTTTAATCCGCAAATCACACCTGGATATGATTCACACACACTGCGCAAACGGCACATACACGCACAACGCCCTCCTCTCTAGCACTTACTAAACTGACAACTGATCCAAATCTAATTGCCATGACAGAGTCTAACCTTTTATAGATGTCTCCAGTGTGTGTGTATATATATGTACTGTATTATCTTTTACATGATAGAAAATAAATCAGTTTCTAATGTAAAGGATATCACACATAACCACCCCCCCCCACCCTCCTCCTCAAGCACTTACCGTACTGATAATGAATCATATTCTAATTTCTGTGGCAGAGTCTAGCTTTTTGATAGATAGGCCTACCTCCAATGTGTGTATATATATATATATATATATATATATATATATCTTTTTTACATGACAGTAAAATAGATCAGTTTCTAACATAAAGGACATTCCATCACTCTCAGGAATGTAGCTAAAGCACTTCAGATGGCCTGCTGCTTGCTCCACTGGTGGCATTTTCTAAAAAGCATTGCCAGGCCATTTTCGTGGCTTCCGTATCGCTGCTGTCGGTCGAAAAGCTTGTATCTTAAGTTCACTTTGATGGAGAGGCTTGTCTGGTTTGTCACAAAGGGGGAGTCGTTTTAATAAAAAATTATTTGGGTTTTGAAGATATGTATTTTATTTTTTTTCATTTGTTAGCATTGCTAGTGGAGGTCAATGGGTCTCTGAGAAAAACCACATGTGGCTCCTTCCATGCAAATTTTTTGGACAACATCGCTACTATAAACAAACTCAGTTTTCCCAAAAACGAAAGCCTCTTCACATTTTCTTCACTGAGAAAATGTTGAATGTGCCTTTTCTGCAGTTTAGCTGTGGCAAGAACCCTCCCTCTTGAAACAAGCCATTCAGAATCGCAGCCACTATCGCAGTAGTCAGTAAGACCTTGTATGTGCGCGTGAAGAGATCTTGATCAAATGTGCGTGTACAAGATGTCGGCTAACTTGTAAATGTTCTCTTTTCTACCTATAATTTAACCTAAAATATGTTTCTGCCAAAAAAGATTGTGGTAAGATTGCTATGATATTGCTGGCTCTTAAGTCATATTTGATCTGCAACGTCTAGTTTGCCGGTTTGATCTGAATTTCGTTCGATGGTACAGGCTTGTACACCACTGTTAGATGGTGCACCAGCGGCTAGCAAATGTTTCCGATATCTCAAATGATGTGAGTGCTTTTTCTTTTTTTTAATAAATGACGATGTCTCACAGATTGTAACAAAGCGGGCATGCTTCTAAACAAACTGAACTGTTTTCTTTAAGAAAAACAACCTCATCTTCAGAGTGACACCTGTGTATTTTTGAGCTACTGTACACAAATGGGTTTCGTGGGTGCTAGCATCCACAAAGCTATAACGTAGAGTGAAAATGTGAAAATCACCCCCAAATTGGAGATACACAAACACCAGTGATATAAGTTAGGATCCGTAATGCCTGTAGTGTCAGCATAGTCAACACCATGTATGGTAGGGAGAAATGAATCGATCAATCGATTGATTGATTGGTTAGTTACATAATGTAGCACAAACAGTGCTTGTTCAACACTATACTGTAAATGTCCATTTCATAACACAATCAACTTCACCGCATTTTCAAACTGGGAAAGAATAACATTGGTGCTTTTATCTGTTTTAATTCCTTAATAATGTATATAATCATGAGAGCCAGTAACATGAGATCATCTTTTGTTGAGTAAGAAACTACTCAGAGAAGCCTTCACTTGCAACATTTTTTTTTTTACTTAGCCTTTTTTTTGTCAAAGGGAACCGTGCTCTGTAACCTTGATGAATCGTTTTGTGAGTGAATGTGTTTTTGTTGTTGTTGTTGTTGTTGTTGTTGTTGTTGTTGTTGTTGTTGTTGTTGTTTAGATTTTATAAATGAAAATGTGATGTCATTTTGTGTTTACATTGTTTCATTTAATTTTTCCTACCACTAATTCAATAGACGTTCTATAAACATATAGAGTTTAGCCGAAGGTAACGTCCCTACCACATCACAGCTGGTCCATAGGCGGACTGCATATACAGTACTGTACATTACTGATTCCACATTTTGACTCAGAGACTTCACACACACACACACACGCACGCACGCACGCACACACACACACACACACACACACACACACACACACACACACACACTCTCTCTCTATGTACTCTATTGAGAATCAGGTTGATGCATAAAGCACAATGAGGCAGACGGCACAATGAGATCCTGCGTTTAGTATATAAAAAGCCACGTCTCTACACACGTGTACACACACACACACACACACACGCACACACACACACACACACACACACACACACACACACACACACACACACACACACACACACACACACAGAGTGTTATTCTGCCCCCTGCTGGGGGAGATATGCCTTTGTTACTATAGTTGGTCCACGACAGGTGTAGTTGGCACCGTGATAACGACAAGATATGAGGTCCCTTCCCCCCACTGTTCCATTTCCAACAGGCCTCCTGCTGTCAATGCGCCACAGTGTACCGACTATAAAACCATACTTACCGTTAATAAAATATCATGTTTTTACGTCTAGCTTATTTAAAAACATTTTGGTTTGTTATAAACCTGCTCTAAAACTGAGACTGTATCTGTGCAAATGTATCATGCTCTGATGAAAGTACTTTACAGAAAAGGAAATGAATAAATACATTGTGAAACATATTTATATCCTGGGATTTCTTTTCTCCTTTTTGCTTAAAGAACCAGTGCAAACCAAACTGAGACCACTGGTGCTTCAACAGGGTACAAACAAAGTGACTAATTACATGTACTCTCGTTATGAGTAGCTTTTTTTGTGCAATTGTACTTATTCAGTTTGTAAATCTGCAATTTTACTCTTACTCAAGTATATTCCATCTAAGTATTGTACTTAGTTACATTTTAAATAGCGTCTGTTAAAAAGAAAATATTGTAGGCTTTTTCTGTATGAAAATTGACACCACGGCAGATCAAAACATGTCGATTAGCGACAGGGAGGAGAGCAACGAATCGACGCTCGGTGTACAGAGATGGAGATGAGATGTTCCTTCATTAACCTCCTCAGAGAGGTTCAGATGTCATAGGGGGGGGGGGTACAGGCAGGGTAATGGAAACCACAGTAAAATATAGAAGAAGAAGAAATATCAGAGTAGAAAGAAGTGGACGAGATATACGTGGCAGAAAGCAAATCAGCCGAGCTAAATCCCATCAACTCGGACGACGCTGAATACGGATTCTAAGAAATCTGGTGATTCCCTGGCCACATCATAGGGAATCAATGGACCACTTAAGCTTCAAATGGGTATTCAAATATGAGCTACTGTTTGTGTTAGCCTGGTTGTCTCGCTAGCTCACTGAACTGTAATAATGAGCTTGCTTGCTACCAGACCTTGTAACGTTATTGAAAAAAAGGCATCCATATAGAACCTATTTTCCTTCAGATATCCTAAAATGTTGCCTACATTTTGAACAAAAGCTTTCAGTTGGTCATTAACCATAGTAGCCTATAATGCACTGCTCATTCCAGATTCCGCTTTTCTCAGCATCTCAAACTATTGTACAGGACCCATGGGCTATCCATAATCATCCACTCCACCAATGTTGCAATTTTCTGTACAATTGAACAAATGAAAAAGTGATTTATGGAGTGCTCAGCAGAAGCCGCCATTAACGCCTCCCTTTGTGGTTGTAGTAAAAATGGTAAATGGACTGCATTTATATAGCGCTTTTATCCAAAGCACTTTACAACTTATGCCTCACATTCACCTACAATATTTATTCACACACATTCACACACCGACAGCGCAGGGCGACCCTGCAAGGTGCCAAGCTGCTCATCGGGCACAGTTAAGTGTCTTGCTTAAGGCGAGACACTGCAGGTGAATAGTCAAATATACTTTTTTTGTTGATTTTGAGATTTTGTTATATTTTGCTTCCTAAACATGTCTTCTGTGAAACTAGTGACAATAAAACGTCAATAACACACATTTAGTTGTTTATTTTACATCATTTTGCCTTATTGCATCCATAAATGTGCACATATTTAATGGGGAAGTGCCTCATTTGCATATATAAACATAAATTTCAGAAAACTTGCAATATATTTTTTCTTAGTTTATATGTACATAACAAATTGGGAAAGTTTCATAGTGATATCTATTCAAATATTTTTTGCCTATTAGGGGGTACTACACTGTACTACACTGTTTGTAGCCTGTCTGTAGTTCTGTTCAGTTCAATAACGATAGGTTATGACTATAACCAAGTTCTGTTAGTTAGGGGCGATGCTTGGCATCACACTGCACTATCTCGCGTACGTGCACGCGTACTGAATAAACCACAAATGTACCTCTAATACCAGTATTAGTCTGACCACACCCCTCATCAGCTTACCTTCATAAGCAGGTGTGTGGTCACCTGCTCTCCTCCTTCCCAAGCTTTCACCACAAGGTGAGGTCAAGGGCTGCAGCGGCCGTCTGATGCCAAGCATCGCCCCTAACTAACAGAACTTGGTTATAGTCATAACCTATCGTTCTGTATCGTTAGTGGCTTAGCTTGGCATCACACTGCACAAGGGAGGCCAAGCGGAGCCACTGGCTGACAAATACACCCCGCTGACAGCCCCCCAAAACCATCAGAACAGGGAGGGCCGAGCCCCCCCGACCCCCCCTAATGGAGGGTATCCCCCCTATTAGAGGCTTCACGGGAAGGCGACGGACCCGACCGTGCGAAGAGGCACTCAAGCAACTTAACGCACAGGGTGAGCAGACCGTGGCTTGACCCCACGACTACACACACGCACAACCCGCATGCCACCCGGGAACGAACGGAGGAACAACCTCGTTACTGCCCCCAGAATCACGGGGTCAAGGGCAAACCCAACCCCGTGGCAAGGCCGTAGCAGCGGAGCGCGAAGGAAGACCCAGACCCACCAAAAGGACTGGACTCCCTGGAATGGGGGCCCGGAGAAGTCCATGATGCCAGCATCAAGACCCCACCAGGTGGGCACGTAGTGCCCCGCCCCCCACATCGCCAGCGTATTCGGACAAAGGCCCCCCAGTTACTGCACCTGGTAATCCCAGGCGGTATCCCAACCAAGTACTAACCAGGCCAGAACCTGCTTAGCTTCCGAGATCGGACGAGATCGGGCGTGTCCAGGTCGGTATGGCCGTAAGCCGAGCGGGCCCCGTCCCCCCAACAGTACACCGCCTGGCACACTAACCCTGCAGAACAGACAGTCAGCATGGCCGTAAGCACACAAAAAAGGTTAACCAACGGAAGCAGGCAGCGCACCGGGGAAAAACCAGGCAACAGGCTGTTAACCCTAGCCTGGAGACTGCGGACGAGACAGGCGCCAGAGGGGACAGCTGAACACAGCCGCCCCGGCGGAAGGAGCGTAAGCTGGCGGTGTTGCATGACCAAGCCTCCATTTAAAAACCCCCACCCAGAGGGGTCGAGGCAGAGAAGGCTGACACGATTGGCAGACGTCATGAACGTGCAGGGGCACCCTCAAACGGTGAACCCGGGAGTTGACACTGCTCCAACACACCAGGGAATCAACCACCTCGGTGTTACCCAATGCGGTGGTTGTTCCTATAACCCCTCAAGAAAAAACTCCAAAACACACCTGCGGGTATACACCGGCTATACCGCAGTACAAGTGTTTCAGTTTCCAAAAAGGGTTAACCCAGGCCTACGGGTCGCAAACATCACTTCGGACCGGGCCTGGCGGTACGGGAAGCACAGGGTCACCAGAGGAGGTCAAAAAACCACCCCCACAGGCCCCTCTTCGCCATGCGTGAGAGAGGAGCGAAAAATAATGGAGAACCAGCCCCTAAGCACACCGTACCTGGTATTCCCCGGCGGTCTCCCAACCAAGTACTAACCAGGACCAACCTGTGTAGCGGCCGAGATCCGACGAGATCGAGCGCGTACAGAATGGCATGGCTGTAAGCCCAAGTCCCTCAGGGTACCAGAACAGCAGATCTGCATCCCCGGCGGACAACGGGTTCAACTGATCTGGACCAGCGTGACCAGAACCAGTCCCGTGCCCTAACCACGCCGACATGCCTACTCCAGGAGAAGGGCAGATATGCGTGTTGATCTTAACATGAAAAGAAGGCGCCACCCAGACGTTCGGACGAACCGCGCCTGGTGGCCCACCCCAAGGGCGTGAGACCCCACTACATATGTTCAGATCCATCCCGTCATCATCCCCCAGACATGAACGAGAATCCGTCGACAACCCACCCAGGTCATGGGATGTGGTCGTCGGAAGAGGAAAAACCCCCATCTCAGTTGCTTTATAAAAACGCTGTTTCAACCACAAGCAACCAAGGCGTGCCAGTCAATCGCCTGTTTACAGCGAGCTAGCACTATACGTGCGTCGGGACACACCCCCATCAATGAACAGGCTATTTAGACCTGTCATTGAATCCCCAAGGCGCCCAGGGGAACGACAAGAGGGGTGTGACACTCCCTAACTCCAACACTTCTGGAATAGAAAGAAGGAAGCATCAACAGTATGTATCCCAGTCTACACAGCCGGGGTAAAAAATGTTCACATTTTTACATCCCACCACCCTCCCATAGGAAAGAGACGGGGATCCCCAGAGAGACTTCCCACGCGAGCTGTACAGATTGAAAAGAATATATTGCACCTTGAGCCATGTAAAAAACTGGTTTTAGGGCCTCCGGGGAAGAGGCACTGAACCCATACACACTCAATAAACGAATTGAATCGAATATACATACAATAGAAAAGGACCCTTCTAGAGCAGTGGTTCCCAACCTTTTTTGAGTACTGTACCACCAAAGCATTTCAAGCCAACCAAAAGTACCACCTACTACGCGATCAATCGTGGTGATGCCCAGGATGTATAATTAATAAATGAATAGTCTATATATTGTGGCAGACGGGCTGTGTGTGTGTGTGTGTGTGTGTGTGTGTGTGTGTGTGTGTGTGTGTGTGTAGCTAAGGTGAAACCTGGGAGTGGAAGAAGGAGAGAAGTGATGAGGAGAGATAGAGAAGAGGAGATTTTTGTCTGTGTGACCCAATGCAACAATTAATGTGACACTTAAATCATATATTCAATCATAACTAATCATATAAATTATAATAGCCATTGTTTAAAGACTAAAAAAAGGTTAGTAACCTACCAATTAATGTGACACTTGAGCCTGTCATACAAGCTAAGAACAGTTGTGTCTGACTCTTTACCTTGAAGAGAGAGATTCAGCTGGTTGAGTTTGCTGAAAATATCAGAGAGGTATCCCACGCAGCCGGGCTACCCACTCTGCGTCATTGAACATCGCCACAAGGGGGTGTGTGTGCTCAGACAGAAATGCCCTCACTTCATTGCGCAGCTCAAACAGCCGCTGTAACGTCTTCCCTCGGGATAACCACCGGACGTCGGTGTGAAGCAGGAGCTGTGTATGTTCTGACCTACCGTCTTCACAAAGTGACTGAAACAGTCTATGATTCAAAGGCCTGGACTGTATGAAGTTGATAACTTTTACGGCATCATTCAAAACATCATTTAACTCTGGACTCATTCTACGTCAGGGTTTACCTTTTTTAACGTGTGCCATTAATCCATTTACTCTACCGGTCATCGCCGCAGCGCCGTCTGTGCACACATGAGAGCAGTATTTCCAATCCAGCTTGTGTTGAGAGAAAAAATTGTCAATAACGTTAAAAACGTCCAGTACAGTAGTTCTCCCCGTGAGTTTCTTGCAAAACAGAATGTGCTCGTTCATCTCCAAAGTGTCTTTGTAACGCACAAACGCAATCAGTTGTGCTTCCCCACTGACATCCGTCTATTCATCCAACTGCAAAGCGAACATATATGCTTTACATTGTTTCTGGATGAACCAGCTCGACTCAGCCATTGATCCATAATGATTTTTATCTCAATAAACACCAGCGCATTCACTTGATAGGATGTTGTTTTGCTAGCCAGCGTGCCACTACAATGATGATAATTCAGAGTTTTGTTTTTCTTCAATGAACACCTGACAGCTGACAGACAGTCCGGCGCCGGCGGGCGGGAAGCTGAACTCAGCGCCAATAATAATATAATTATAGCCAGCAAATGATTACTTAATTTGAATGCCCCCAATTTTGGTTACATTATTACAGATTATGCATTATTCATTATGTGGGTACAGTTTTCCTGTACAATTTCTAATAAAAAAATAAATAAAAAAAACATTTTTTTTTTTTTTTTTTTTTACTTTTCAAAATCTTTTCACGTACCACCTGGGGACCACCCACGTACCACTAGTGGTACGCGTACCACCGGTTGGGAAACACTGTTCTAGAGGGTCCACTCACTTTGACAATCTGAGGAGGAAGGCTCTGTACTCTGATGGAGGCTTCCTCACATGGAAGAAGGAGTCCGAACTCACAGAAGGCCTGAATAGGCGCTTGGTGAGGAGGAGCCCTGACCACCCCCCCTGAAAACAGATCCATCACATGGACCTGAACAGCACACGGAAGTCCTACCAACAGAGACGCGCACGGTGACGTACTCTATGGCGGGGGAATTCCTGCGGTGCACACGCCCAATATACCAGGCCGTGGGACCAGGAACTCCCTCCCCCCCCCCCCCCCCCCCCCCCCGTAACGTGCCGAACCGCCACGTGACGGGAACCTTGAAGGACAGGGGGTGTACCCCTGACCGACAGAACAATGGGGAGAGGAAAGGTTACCAGTTCACCCCTTTACGACCCCACACCCATGATACGACGTAACGACAAAAAGAGAATATGACACAGTCATAGTCAGCTCTATGAAGCGTTTCACAGCTCCACAAAGCGCATGAGCTAACCTGCTATCTGATTTTTACTAAGGAAAAACACAGAATAGAGAGGGCTCTAAGAACCCCGGTCCAACATACACATGTGCTTCTGTGGCCAGTACAACCCAGTTGTAGGTCACATGACACACACAACCCATCATCACCTACAAAAAATGGCAAAAACACTCAACAGAGGAACGCCGTTTTTTTCACAATGAGAGAATACATCATTCTTGATTAGTATCGACCACAGGCCTTGCTAAGCACATATGACAGCAACCAAACCAATTTCCCTTTAGGAAATAAGTTTCTCCAGCAGATTTAGCACAACCTCAGCAATCAAGCTAAGAGTTACATCGTATCCCTACCACACAAAAGACACAATTAATGCACAACATGTCTGATAGGAGGTGATAAAGTCCCCAGGGAACCGGGGGGGAAAAACACAATCCTCCTATTTTACCCTCAATACGGCCAGTTAAAACAGGAAAACCTGTTAATGTGTGAACACACTGTTCATTGTCATTACAGTCTGAGAAAGAACATTCTCTTACTCACTTGTCACCAAGCATAGCTTCATAGGTTAGTTACCTTAGTTGTGAGTACACGGCCGTGTTTCTCACACAACAACCAGATCATTACATCCCGTTTGCACGGAGAAGCTAACTGCCAGTGACAAAAACAGCTCACACATAACCCGCAACGTATCCTAAATGCATTGTAGCAACACACGTTTTGGGAAAAACACCGTTATTCACAATACATTTAGCAAAGTAAAACCAGAAGACGTGTTATGAGGTCTGGTCAACCCCGTTCCTACCCGGAACGCAGATCAGCGAAGTGCAGTCTCAAGACACCGTAGAAACACAGCCGTCCTGTGTTGTTCGATCCGGGCAGCGTCGCCGCTCTACCCGTCGCAACGGTCCCTTCGTTGATGCAATCCTTGCCGTCCTGGCTCAGGGCAGGGTCGACGAAAACATCCCCTGTCAAGGATGACGTCGTGGTCAAGAGTGTAAAACATGTTAAAATCAAAGCACGTTCAACAGAATAGCATCAAGCTAACGATCAGAAGCGAGCCCACGGCGGCGCGCGAGAAGCTAAGCTACCCCGCGCCAGGCCATGGCCATAGCAGCAAGCTAACGTTACCTAGCGACCACGACATGCTAGCCCCGCAGCTAACAGCTGACTGGCTAATGGTAGGCCCTAAGCAGGCCATGCAGCGATCCAGCAGGCTAACGCAGCAGTTAACAGCTGACTGGCTAACCGTAAGCTATGAACATGTAAACAATGACATAACACTCACCCAGACAGGCCGCCGTTCTGAACCTCTCCTCACTTTTTAAGAGAAAAGAGAAAACAAGATGTCAACACCGCTTCACAACGGTGACTTTACCACATCCGACGGAAATCAGCACAGTACCAACTGGCCTGTGTAGCTGACTTTGAACATGAATCTGCCGCTATCGCACATTACATGCACATATCCCCTCGTGAAGGAATACTCTCATTTGGATATGAAAGATGGGGCCTTAACACGGTGACAGAGAGAATCCACTCGTCCAGAACACACAGGGATCACCAGTGTCAATGGTCGCGGCCCACTAGTTAAAACTATAATGGTCTCCAGACCAAGGCCTTCTGTCGCCTAGGTGGCTGAACAAAGGACCCTAGCCTGGGGCCGGTTTCCATAAACTTTGTCAAGTAGCCCCCATAGCACTAACAGACAAGTGGAGCCCGCCAGCAAACACTACTCACCCAACCTGGAACGCACCGCTTCTCACAACAGCGGCATGTCCGACAGTTCAGCTGTGGCCTGACAGGTTTCACCCCAACAAACACAGCAAGGAACTGCAGTTGAGAAGCATGCAGCGGCGTGCTCCCAATACGAAAACCGGTGGAGGGTTTTTAGAATGATCATCATCTTCTAGACACTCCAGTACGAAGACAATATCGCCGTATTTTCTCGAAAAATAGTGAGAGAGAAAATAAAGATATGATGTCAACGTATCCTTGTTTCCCAAAGCTGTTCCTAATCCAATTTCTTCCATCATGGTGTCAAGTGTGGGGATCTACCGAGGCACTTCTTCCTTGTGGTGAAAGCGAGAAGGAGGAGAGCAGGTGACCACACACCTGCTTATGAAGGTAAGCTGATGAGGGGTGTGGTCAGACTAATACTGGTATTAGAGGTACATTTGTGGTTTATTCAGTACGCGTGCACGTACGCGAGATAGTGCAGTGTGATGCCAAGCTAAGCCACTAACGATACAGAACATCATTATTATTATTATTCAGTTATCAGGCATGTGTTTAGGTTGTCTATTACTAATGGTTTGATTAGGTATTGTGTTTGTAAATATCTGTTTAAAAAAAAAAGTATGGCATTTTACAATACAGAACTTTGAAGGCGTTTTCCCAAAAATTAGTTTTAAGAGTTTTTCCTCATACTCTGAGCCAGAAATCTCCACTTCAGTAGCACTCACATACACCAAACCTTCCAGTTCTATTCATATCTATGTTCTGAAGGTATTTACAGAAGGGTTTGTTGATATCGCATTCATACCCTGATTTATATCACATTTTATTCCTAAAAACATGGCGAAATATGGAATTTTACCATAAAAATTGACTGAATGGAGTATTTTCTGATTTATGGAGTGATAAAAAGAGATATCCAAAATCCCCTCTGTAATAACCTTTGGCTCTAATATGTCAACTAAATGAAACTATAATTTTGAAAATGGCTTTATCCAATGTTCAGATTTCTGTCCTGGAATTATATGCAAATTAGTGCATATTTAAGTAGATCATGCCTCATTTTTTTGCATATTTAAACATACAATTTCAGAAAACTTGTAATACAAAAAAGTCTTGTCTTAATATAAGTAATCAACTGGGGAAGTTTCATTGTGATATCTATTAGTTAATTTTTTTACCCTATTCACCTGCAGTGTCTCCCCTTAAGGACACCTCCGACACGCCACTGAGTGGAGCCAAACTGGGAATCTTCTGATTACCAGACAACCGGTCGACCTCCTGAGTCCTGAGCCGCTATCATGTTGAATCTGCTTTACCTTGTTGAGCAGCTGTGCACTTTATTTTGTCAAGGTGTATTTCATTAAAGTAACCACATTTTTACATCATATATTCTATCATATTATATTGAACTTTATATATCCCATCATATTATCTTGCAATTAACTTGCCTATATCTGCATTCTTACATTGGGCTATTACTTGGAGTAATTGGTTACTTTCCACCCTTGCTTGATTCCCTATACGGCCCTCGGGCTACAGGCGGTGTCGAGCAGCCACATGCTAACAAGAGCTACAGCACACACGGTGTCGAGCAGCCACATGCTAACAAGAGCTACAGGTGCACACGGTGTCGAGCAGCCACATGCTAACAAGAGCTACAGCACACACGGTGTCGAGCAGCCACATGCTAACAAGAGCTACAGGCGCACACAGTGTCGAGCAGCCACATGCTAACAAGAGCTACAGCACACACGGTGTGAAGCAGCCACATGCTAACAAGAGCTACAGGCGCGTGTCGAGCAGCCACATGCTAACAAGAGCTACAGGTGCATGCAGTGTAAAGCAGCCACATGCTAACAAGAGCTACAGGCGCACACAGTGTCGAGCAGCCACATGCTAACAAGAGCTACAGGCGCACACCATGTCGAGCAGCCACATGCTAACAAGAGCTACAGGCGCACACCATGTCGAGCAGCCACATGCTAACAAGAGCTACAGGTGCACACGGTGTGAAGCAGCCACATGCTAACAAGAGCTACAGACGCGTGTCGAGCAGCCACATGCTAACAAGAGCTACAGGCGCACACAGTGTCGAGCAGCCACATGCTAACAAGAGCTACAGGCGCACACAGTGTCGAGCAGCCACATGCTAACAAGAGCTACAGCACACACGGTGTGAAGCAGCCACATGCTAACAAGAGCTACAGGCGCACACAGTGTCGAGCAGCCACATGCTAACAAGAGCTACAGGCGCACACCATGTCGAGCAGCCACATGCTAACAAGAGCTACAGGTGCACGCGGTGTGAAGCAGCCACATGCTAACAAGAGCTACAGGCGCGTGTCAAGCAGCCACATGCTAACAAGAGCTACAGGCGCGTGTCAAGCAGCCACATGCTAACAAGAGCTGTTCGTCATTAGAGATAGTAGCCTATAATCTACCTCTCTGCAGAGTCTTCTTTCCCCAGCATCTCAACTATACAGTACAACTATGCCTAAGGCCTTCCAGTAATGCTTCCCTGCATGGTCATGTTGAATCTCGCCTTACATTGTTCATGACTTTATTTAGCAAAAGTAACCAACTTTGAACTTAATATATCCTATCATTATTATCTTTGCATTGCATGGGGGAAAGGAATTATGTTTACCCCACCATCACCACCACCACCACACACACACCACCCCTTTAAAAAAGTAACACTAACTTTTACATTTTCAATGTACTTACAGAGTTACTTTGTACTTTTATATACAAGTACATTCTCACACCAGTAATTTAACTTGAGTAAGATTTAATCAAAGTAGCAGTACTTCTACTTGAGTAGAATATTTTTTGTACTCAATATTTTGTACACCCAACGTAAGTAGAGTACTAATCGACCTTAAACTAATTTACATAATGTTAGATATAAGTAATAGATTTACGTATCATATAAGTCATATATTTACATCGGCCTGCAGATGCCAGAAACGCACCTTGTAGCTTTGATCTCCCATAGCAACCGATCAACCTGGTCCCATGGATTTCTTCATGTACTATGATACTAACTTGACATCTCCTTTGAATGAACAGAGGGCCACGCCCCCTCAACCTACTGAGAGCTGGCTGTGCTCAGAGAGGTGGTGCACTAAGCCACGCCCCCTCAACCTACTGAGAGCTGGCTGTGCTCAGAGAGGTGGTGCACTAAGCCACGCCCCCCTCAACCTACTGAGAGCTGGCCGTGCTCAGAGAGGTGGTGCACTAAGCCACGCCCCCTCAACCTACTGAGAGCTGGCCGTGCTCAGAGAGGTGGTGCACTAAGCCACGCCCCCTCAACCTACTGAGAGCTGGCTGTTCTCAGAGAGGCTGCACTAAGCCACGCCCCCTCAACATACTGAGAGCTGGCTGTGCTCAGAGAGGGTGCACTAAGCCACGCCCCCTCAACATACTGAGAGTTGGTCGTGCTCAGAGAGGGTGCACTAAGCCACGCCCCCTCAACATACTGAGAGTTGGTCATGCTCAGAGAGGTGGTGCACTAAGCCACGCCCCCTCAACATACTGAGAGTTGGTCATGCTCAGAGAGGTGGTGCACTAAGCCACGCCCCCTCAACATACTGAGAGTTGGTCGTGCTCAGAGAGGTGGTGCACTAAGCCACGCCCCCTCAACATACTGAGAGTTGGCTCAGAGAGGTGGTGCACTAAGCCACGCCCCCTCAACATACTGAGAGTTGGCTCAGAGAGGTGGTGCACTAAGCCACGCCCCCTCAACATACTGAGAGTTGGCCATGCTCAGAGAGGGTGCACTAAGCCACGCCCCCTTAACATACTGAGAGTTGGCCATGCTCAGAGAGGGTGCACTAAGCCACGCCCCCCTCAACATACTGAGAGTTGGTCGTGCTCAGAGAGGTGGTGCACTAAGCCACGCCCCCTCAACATACTGAGAGTTGGCCATGCTCAGAGAGGGTGCACTAAGCCACGCCCCCTTAACATACTGAGAGTTGGCCATGCTCAGAGAGGGTGCACTAAGCCACGCCCCCTCAACATACTGAGAGTTGGTCGTGCTCAGAGAGGGTGCACTAAGCCACGCCCCCTCAACATACTGAGAGTTGGTCATGCTCAGAGAGGTGGTGCACTAAGCCACGCCCCCCTCAATATACTGAGAGTTGGCCCTGCTCAGAGAGGGCGCACTAAGCCACGCCCCCTCAACATACTGAGAGTTGGTCGTGCTCAGAGAGGGTGCACTAAGCCACGCCCCCCTCAACATACTGAGAGTTGGCTCAGAGAGGGTGCACTAAGCCACGCCCCCTCAACATACTGAGAGTTGGTCGTGCTCAGAGAGGGCGCACTAAGCCACGCCCCCCTCAACATACTGAGAGTTGGCTCAGAGAGGGCGCACTAAGCCACGCCCCCCTCAACATACTGAGAGTTGGCTCAGAGAGGGCGCACTAAGCCACGCCCCCTCAACATACTGAGAGTTGGCCCTGCTCAGAGAGGGTGCACTAAGCCACGCCCCCTCAACATACTGAGAGTTGGCCCTGCTCAGAGAGGGTGCACTAAGCCACGCCCCCTCAACATACTGAGAGCTGGCTGTGCTCAGAGAGGGTGCACTAAGCCACGCCCCCTCAACCTACTGAGAGCTGGCTCAGAGAGGGCGCACTAAGCCACGCCCCCTCAACCTACTGAGAGTTGGCTCAGAGAGGTGGTGCACTAAGCCACGCCCCCCTCAACATACTGAGAGTTGGCTCAGAGAGGGCGCACTAAGCCACGCCCCCTCAACATACTGAGAGCTGGCTCAGAGAGGGCGCACTAAGCCACGCCCCCCTCAACATACTGAGAGTTGGTCGTGCTCAGAGAGGGCGCACTAAGCCACGCCCCCCTCAACATACTGAGAGTTGGCTCAGAGAGGTGGTGCACTAAGCCACGCCCCCCTCAACATACTGAGAGTTGGTCGTGCTCAGAGAGGTGGTGCACTAAGCCACGCCCCCCTCAACATACTGAGAGTTGGCTCAGAGAGGGCGCACTAAGCCACGCCCCCTCAACATACTGAGAGTTGGCCCTGCTCAGAGAGGTGGTGCACTAAGCCACGCCCCCTCCACATACTGAGAGTTGGCCCTGCTCAGAGAGGTGGTGCACTAAGCCACGCCCCCTCCACATACTGAGAGTTGGCCCTGCTCAGAGAGGTGGTGCACTAAAACACTTCACACATCGGAAGCTGAAAAAAAATTACATTCCTGACATTAACATTCCACAATAAGCTTTTTTCTGACTTAATTAACATTATTATATACTGGTTCTTTACCAGTTAAACTGAACAAGCTCTCTCCTTGTTACATGGGTGATGCTATCACCCGAATCACACTACAACACACACACACACACACTTGCAGTTGAATGATTTATTTACGCAAACACAGTGAGATACACACAGACAGACGCTCTCTCCTTGTGCTTAGGTTACATGTGAGACGCTGCTCTCACTGCTCTGTATCATAGTGTGCTTCTATCTTTAGTGGTTGCCCACGGGAGAGCTGTGTTACCTAACTCTACTCACTCTACCGGGGCACAGAGAGAGAGAGAGGGAAATAACAGAGTAACGTACTGTAGCTTCTCACAGATCCAGATACACAGACACCTGCAAAGAAAACCCCGGTCTTGTCGCCGCTAATCCATCTCATTTAAAACATTTTATATTAACTTTATTTATTTTTTATTTTTTTTACATTTTCTCCAAATTCTATCTTAGAATTCTTAAAAACTTTATAGACTGTCTTAGCTCATGCTATGTGAGGAGAATGTGTTTTAAAGGGGTCATTTGGAGAGCAAATGGAAGAGAAATCCTTCCTCGTCCCCCCCCCCCCCCTACACACACACACACACACACACACGCACACACACACACACACACACACACACACACACACACACACACACACACACACCTTCCTACATGTAGCACGCCCCCCCCCCCCCCCTAGCAGCTGACCTTTCCCACCACAACAATAAACCCAAGGGGGTGAAAATGGTGGACAATGCTAATTGGTGGAGAGAACTGTCCGTCTATCTGTCTCTCACCTGTTGTGGCAGCAGCTGCCCGGCATCATGCAACCAGACTTTTCTGAGCCATTTTTAGCACAAAGCCTCTTCCTACAATTCACTCTGACTTACATAAGGAATTGCTGCTGTGTGCTTCACTGAAAGCACATTCTGGCTCTTGACTGATTGTGGTGGTATTTTCAAGAATGGGCTTTGTAATCAAATAACACAATTTGTGCATTTGTTTGCTTCCGAACGAAAGAAAGGAGGAAGGAAAGAATGAATGAATGAATGAAAAGCAGACACCAAAATAATATAGTATCTTTCCAAAGCCGAATATAAAAAGATGACAACACAGGATATTTGTGTATTTGCCCACTCTGTACAGTGTATGTGTTATTTTATATGTACGCACGTTATTTTGCATGTATGGGTGGATATATATTGGATATGGATATATTCTAAATATGGCGTAGGCTATAGGATATTTATGTGTATTTTCCCACTCACTTATGTGTTATTTTACATCTATTTTACTTTATTTTGCACGTTTGCAGACACCCCCATTCAATTACAAGCATAATCTGTTTAGAGTATAAAAGGCACGAGATAACCGGTAAAGCTGCAAGCTCGCGCTGCGCTGCGCTTTTCGGTTGGCAGTTAACATCTAGAGATACCAGTTATAGCCACTGAACAGTGAAGACCAGCCTCGCTGATCGCTTTAGATTTCTTCTTTCAGGTGGGTAAATGTCTAAATGTCTACCTAAGCACTCTTACATGACATAGTTAGTAGTGTAATGTGGAACGCCCTACCAACAGCCGTAAAAAAAATGTGAATCCCTACCCACCTTCAAAACCGCTCTCAAAGAGCACCTACAGGAGGCTGCAATTCGAAACTGAGCTGGCCCCTGTAAACATCCAAACCCCCCCCCCCCACCCAACCCCCTCCAATGTACAGTTTCTTCCCCCTCAAATGTATATACTCTCTTTTAGAAACTCTGTACTGCAGTATATTTGTATATCTTGTACAGTATGTCACAAATGTCTAGATGTAGCAGTACTGTCTATCTGTATGTTATGTATGTCATAAATGTTACGATGAATTGAAAATGGGGGACCCTGATGTAAACAAGACAACAATTGTGTGTATTGAGCCGTACTGTATTGTACCCATTCTGCAATCTGTTAATAAAGTTTCCAATCAATCAATCAATCAATCAATGTAGTTAGTCTGTCTATGTTGTTGTATTCCAAGTATTGTGCGTCGTATTGCTTGAGTAGTAAATGACAGCGCTAGATAGTAACCGTCACTTAGGATGACGTAGCTAGGATTTAAAGGGATATTTACTTTTATTTAGTAGAATGTGTCAGAAATCAGCAGTCTCACCTCTATCCAAAATAATCTACAAATAAAGTTAGCTGTCCCATTTGTCTACTGTTAACACCACCATTCCCCCCAGGTGTCAGGCTCCTCATTCACTTCCATTCCTTTTGAGGACCAAGTATAAACAAACTATACAGCAATATTATTATGTGTAATATATGATTCGGTGTCAAAGTTATTTTCTTGCTAATGTTTCTTGCTAACTTTTTCTGACTTGAGGTCTAGTTTGGCCAACTTTTCACCAACATTTTTTGATCTTTCTTCCAGGTAACCATGGTAACCACTCCTCTTTTGGGTGACGTATTTCCCGGCTGCTCGCGAGTCCCCAGTCTTTGCTGCAGCTATAGGAAATGAATGGGCTATTAATAGATCACTCCTAGCTTAGTCTGTGGTTCATGCAGCTGTGGTCCCGTAAACAAAACCTTCTAATATACATGTCTCTCTCTGATAAGGCGGGGGATTTAGAATTCTAAGCAGCAGTTTAAAAAAAAAAGGAAAAATCGCAGAGCATGGCAAAGATACACAGCACACTCAAACCAATACAAACTGACTGTTTTATTTAAATGTGCACAGCAATAGTTTGTTTTATGACTAGTATGATAAGTATGACTAGGTCCCCAATATGAATGGAGGTGAATGAGGAGCCTGCCGCCTGGGAGGAATGGTGGTGTTGACAGCGGACGACAGGGACAGCAGTGGTCACTAGCTCACTTGTAGATCCACTTGGTCAAATCAAATGTATTTGTAAAGCAAGCAAACCCCCGTTAATGTCCCCATGGGTTGGACAAGTCTTCTTCACCACTGCCCACTTTGACAACCTAGGATGGCTTAGAGTAGACGACAGAGTACAGCAACTTGCAATGTGCCTGGTCTACAAGATGCACTACACCACTAAGGTACCCATGTACATGTCGAAATACTTCCCAAAGGTCAGGGAATACCACGACCACAACACCAGAGGGAGCTCCACAAATCATGTCAAACCCAGATTCGGCTCAAACAAGGGACTAAACACGTCTCGCAATTATGCCACATCAATGTGGAACGCCCTACCCACAGCTGTAAAGGAATGTGTAAAGGAACCCACCTTCAAAACCTCTCTAAAAGAGCACCTACGGGAGACTGCAATTCAAAACTGGCCCCTGTAAATGTCCAAACCCAACCCCCTCTAATGTACAGCCCCCCCCCCCCCCCCACCCCGCCTACCCAACCCCCCCTCCCCACCCAACCACCTACAATGTACAGTTCCCCCCCCGACCCAACCTACCCAACCCCCCACCCCACCCCACCCCACCTACCCAACCTCCTCCAATGTACAGTTTCTTCCCCCTCAAATATATACTGTACTCTCTTTTTTAGAAATTTTTTTGTATCACAAACAGTACTGTATTTGTAGATCTGGCATAAATGTCTAGATGTAGCAGTACTCTATCTGTATGTCATGTATGTCATATATGTTATGATTAATTGAAAATGGGGGACCCTGATGTAAACAAGATGAAAGTCTTTCTCTGGTCTGCATCCCCTTAACAATTGTGTGTATTGAGCTGTACTGTATTGTACCCATTCTGCAATCTGTTAATAAAATGTTCAATCAATCAATCAATCAAAGTCAAGAAGAAATGTCACAATAAATCAAGAAGAAAAAAATGTAATGCTGCTCAAATGTATGCTAAAGTGAAATATCCCTTTACTAACTTTCGACAACATATTGGCTAAGGTCCTAAGGGACTGTTGGTACAGTAGTTGTAATTGATTTTGTTTAAAATAGCTGAATTGTAATTTTATGATTTAATGTTGTTTGGAAGATTAAGCTAAGCTAATACAGGCTGTCAGCTGGCACTTGTTGTCATAGCAACAGTAAACATTCAGCTAGTGGGCTGAAGGGATGTAAACAGAGAGTGCGATAAAGCTACATTATAAATATGGAATGGATGGTTTTAATATTGTTTACCTACAGTATAAAAAGGAAATTAACTTGTAATCCCTACTAGCAAATATATGAGTTCAGTTATTGTTTTCTATATAAATAATACTTGTCATAAGAATTGTAGGCTAGATAATATAATAATATAACAAGAACACATAATACCTTTTGATATATTAGAATCTATCATTTCTAATATTATATTATGTAACAGCCTATTGTATGTTTATTGAGATCCTGATGATGATTCTGAATGGAAATAGTGAGTGAATGTTATTGAGAGAGACATGCTGTTATTATTTTGAAATATTGCGATTTAATATGATATATATAATACATATATTTGATATTGTATTTTCTATTGTTTTATATATATTGTTCCAACTACGTTGGCACTTAACATCCAGAAACATCCAGTAAAGCCACTGAAGACCAGCCAACTCACTGATCTTCCATCTATTCTTTCACAATAAATCATTTATTAAACATGTCACCCCTTGAGCCGGCTTGCTCTCAAATACACTCATATCCCCATTTATATTTCCATGTAATGTGTTCACCTTGTGCCACGCTATACTTCATAGCTTTGACAACATTGTTCCCCTTTAGCTGCATGACGCATGCTGCAGGGCTGAATCACGGTGTGGTAGATCCTTGGCCCGGACACCCAGTTGCTTCTTTCAGTCTGGGACAGCAGCTGCATGAGCTGGGGGTTTGCAGTGCACTCTGATTCGGCGCAGCCAGATTCCACTGGGCTGAGGCAGGCCTGGGTAGGGGGTGCAGAGGGAGCTATATTTAGTGGGGGACAGGATTAAATTGCAGGGTCTTCAGGCCGGGAACCTTTTCCTCTGCTCTGCCTTTTCCAGCCAGCGCAGACTGTGAAGAGGACCTGTGTGGCACCACCGTCTCGCTCCTCTCTCCACAAGAAGCTCCCCTTCGCTCGCCGTCTCCCCCCCTTCCTGACACACTACTATGGACCCCAAGGCCATGAAGGAGGAGCTGCGGCTGTTCCAGAGCACCTTGCTCCAGGACGGCCTCAAGGAGCTGCTGAACGAGAACAAGTTCGTGGACTGCACCCTGAAGGTGGGGGACCGCTGCTTCCCCTGCCACCGGCTGATCATGGCCGCCTGTAGCCCCTACTTCAGGGAGATCTTCTTCACGGAGGACGGCAAGGAGGTGGAGAACACCAAGGAGGTGGTGCTGGAGGACGTCAACCCCTCCGTCCTGGACATGGTCATCCAGTACCTGTACTCGGCCGAGATCGACCTCACCGACGACAACGTGCAGGACATTTTCACCGTGGCCAACCGCTTCCAGATCCCCTCCGTCTTCACCGTGTGCGTCAACTACCTGCAGAAGAAGCTGTCGCTGGCCAACTGCCTGGCCATCTTCCGGATGGGCCTGGTGCTCAACTGTCCCCGGCTGGCCGTCGCCGCGCGCAACTACATCGCGGACCGCTTCGAGCTCCTCTACAAGGACGAGGAGTTCCTCCAGCTCGCCGCCCACGAGCTGTTCGCCGTCATCGGCGGGGACTCGGTGAACGTGGAGAAGGAGGAGGTGGTGTTCGAGGCCCTCATGGCGTGGGTGCGCCACGACAAGGAGAAGCGCGTCAAGGTCCTGGTTGACGCCTTCGACTGCATCCGCTTCCGCCTGCTGCCCGAGAAGTACTTCCACGACAAGGTGGAGACGGACGAGATCATCAAGGCCGACCCCGAGCTGCAGAAGAAGATCCAGGTGATCCAGGAGGCCTTCCAGGGGAAGCTCCCGGAGAAGCCGGCGAAGAAGGAAGGGGAGGAAGGGGCGGACAAGGAAGAGGGGGGCGAGGAGGAGAACGGCCTGTTCCCCGGCTTCCTGAACGACAGCCGCCGGCACGGCATGTACACGCGCGACTTCATCGTGATGATCAACGACACGGCGGCCGTGGCGTACGACGTCGGCGAGAACGAGTGCTTCCTGGCCGCCATGTCCGAGCAGGTGCCGCGCAACCACGTCAGCATGATCTCCCAGAAGAACCAGCTGTACCTGATCGGCGGCCTGTTCGTGGACGAGGAGAACAAGGACGTTCCCCTGCAGTGCTACGTCTACACGGTGAGCAAACTCTACGCGCATATGATCATAATATGAATCATATTTTTTTTTTTTTTTAGTTTTGATTAATTTAGTTTTGATTCATTTCATTTTCAGCCATTTCGTTTTTCATCCATTTTTTGTTTTCATTCATTTAGACGGGGCTGTCTTTTATGCGTGCAAATCTTTAGAACG
>NC_140165.1:8960847-8988347 GCF_963971535.1 Notolepis coatsorum | reverse complement strand
TACAGAACTTGTAAGTCCCTTTGGATAAAAGCGTCAGCTAAATGACTAAATGTAAATGTAATGTAAATATATGGATGACGGTATAGTAAAAATGCATAACTTTGCATCCATCACGGCAAACCTTCACATTCAGTATACAGTACAGTACAGCTCCCTGCCCTAATTCAGAACGTTCCTTTAACCCTTTCACTACCACACTACCAAAGGGTTAACCCTTTCACTGCGACAATACCCTTTCACTGCCACACAACAAAGGGTTAACCCTTTCACAACCACACTACAGAAGGTTAACCCTTTCACTACCACACTACAGAAGGTTAACCCTTTCACTACCACACTACAGACGGTCAACTCATATTGACTCCTAACTCTTCCTGGAAGTCTCTCTGTGTTACTGGTCTAGTGAGATGTGTGTACTGGAGTGTACGGTATGTGTGGATTCTTCCTTCTTTGGTCGACATGGTACAGTACCTCAGTCCAGAGGTCAACTGTACGGACGTGTGAATGTCTAATTTTACTTTGTTGCTGGTGGTTTGTCTTGAGAAAGGTCTCTGTGGTCGACAAATAAATCAACGTCTCCAGTGTTATCCATATTGATTAGATCATTCGATGGCATGCTTTTAATACTTAATTAGAATGACTACATAACTTTCATTTAACAAAATATTCAAAACATCAACAATAGTTGACAATACTCATTTTGCAAAATGATCTGGCTAAACTGAGTAACTGGAGATTCTCTCCGACACACCTGCCCTTCGATGTTATTATGCAAGTGGGCAGATTACATTTGTTTACATCTCTTGATATTAAAGGTGCCATAGATAACATTCAGCCACTAGATGTGGCACTAGAGCACCAGCATGTAATTTATCCAATCAGGTGCATTCCACGTGGGGAAATGGGAAGTAGGGAAGTGATGTCTGCTACATACTGTAAACAATAACATTCATTTTGGACCCGCATTTTTTTAAAGGGGATATGCATTGCTATTCCTTTCACTATTTGGGTAACTTTACACAATTCCTGTGAGTCTATGGAACACATCTGTAAAGTAAAAAAAATATATATTCATTGTTTTGTATTTTTAACCAAGTACTCTAAAGCAGCATTTTTCCACTTAAAGATTTCAAGCTGTTTTGGGCTTGGCTCCGCCCATAAGCGCTTTGAGTGACAGTCACCCACAGTCTGACTGGCAGACAGAGAAAGATATAGAAAGATTGAGGGGGATACAAATGAATTTCGCCGTGGGGGGGGGGGGGGGGGGGGGGAGCAATGCATTGGTAACTTGTTTCAAATGACAATATATACCCCTGTGAATATTATTGCATGGATCGGAATACGGGCGCGTGCGTGGGAGTCAAAGATATTTTGACAGTGATATGCGGAGAAGCCCCATCTGCGCGGTGTGTGTGTGTAAATGCGTGTGTGTGTCTCATGTCCCTCTCTCTCTCTCTCTCTCTCTCTCTCTCTCTCTCTCTCTCTCTCTCTCTCTCTCTCTCTCTCTCTCTCTCCCTCTCTATCTCTCTCTCTGTCCCTCTCTCTCGCTCGCTCGTTCTCTGCTGTCTCTCGCAGTCAACCCGTTTGAGGAAGTAATTCCACTCGCTTTGTCGTTGAGCGAATTGTTGATTGTGGGCGGTGACTACAACCAGTGCCTTACTCACCTCAGCAAAACAGCCAAATCAGAATGGCTTAGTTGAGTGAGGGAGGATCTCGTGAACTCGAGACTAGACTGATGAGTCAAAAGGAGAATTAGAGAAACAGACCCCATTGATATAAACCCCCATTGCTAGGAAACAATGCTAAACACTGGAAAAGGCCATTTAAGACACGGGACCTTTAATCTAGCGTTTCTTTGGGGATGGGAAAGCAATACTTTTATTCTGCACCCTTTGAAAAGCTCTGTGGATGTATTATTGATTAACATTTTTCTCTCCCCTTGCCCACAGCAAAGCGCTGAACAAGGTGTTTGCCTACAACCACAAGCAGTCTGAATGGCGGGAGCTGGCGGCCATGAAGACAGCCAGGGCCATGTTCGGAGTGGTGGTTCACAAGGGGAAGATCATCGTGGCCGGAGGAGTCAACGAAGAAGGACTCAGTGCCGAATGTGAAACTTACGACTTCACAGCAAACAAGTATGAGCCCCTTTTCATGTAGTTTGTGGGTTTCCCCCCCCTTTTCACCCTTTAGTTAAGGAATCGTGCCTTGTGCGTTCGATCTGTGTAGGTACACTTCTACACAGGAAGCTATATTCAGCTGTTTCTGCTTTTAGCACATTTAAAAAAATATATATATTAAATTTAACTCAATATTTGTTTTATCTTGTGACAAACTTTCAGAGTTTCAGAGAATTACAGTAACTACAAAATCACTGGATAGTCAAAGAGCCATTTTTCCTCAGGTTCACTGCTCGCATAGTTACTGCGGTTAGCTTCTGCAGGGCCAACGGTACCAAAAGGAGTTTGCAATAATAGCCATAGTGCTCTTTTCTGTTGCTTGTGTCACTTTGACCCCAAGTTAAAGTGAACTAACAAAGATTTTTGATCAACCGCATACAATTGCGTGAAATAAGTGTGTAGTTTACTTGGCGAATGTACATGGTCCTCATTCCTGACTTCAAATGATCCAAGATCTTAGTTAGTGCGTCTTCAAGGCGCAGTAGGATGTTCAATGCGTTCACCTGTATTGTTATTATGATGATTATACTGTATGTTTATTGTTTACCCTTCGGATGAGACGCTAAACCGAGGTCCTGACTGAATCTCGGTCATTAAAGAACCCAGGACGCCTATCGCAGAGACGTCGAGACCACCTAATCATCCCTTCCCCTTAATTGGCTGATGTTAATTCCTGTCTCCTGAGCCGTTCAGCCATTGTGTAGTAGTGTGATGTGTGCCTGGTGCCAGTGTGTATGGCAGCCATTGAGCCTGCTGTAGCCCAAGGTTGGGTGCTACCAGTGGTGGTGAAGGAGGCAATTTCCACCCTACATTGTGGGGAGCACTTTGAGTGTGTAGAAAAGCGCTATATAAATGTAATGAATTATTATTATTATGTTTAACGTCATGGTGTGTCTTCTCTCTAGGTGGGAGCCCTTCACAGAGTTCCCCCAGGAGAGGAGCTCCGTGAACCTGGTGAGCAGCGGCGGCTCCCTGTACGCCGTGGGCGGCTTCGCCATCGTCCAGATGGAAAACAAGGAGGTCGCCCCCTCGGAGGTCACTGACGTCTGGCAGTAAGTCCTCCGGTCCTCCTGGCCTCCGCCACATGCACGACTTTCACGTAGCGCGATACAATGTGCTCGGTGCTCTTCGGGGCGTGGCACTAATAACGCTGCCAGGTTCAGGGGTGCGATTCCCACCGGCGACCACCCATAACCGAAAGATGTACGCAGTCATTCCATCGTAAAGCACTTTGAGCGGTACTGGTAGTAGAAAAGTGCTGTAGAAATGCAACCATTCTTTCATTAATTCGTTCGTTCGTTCATTCGTTCATTCATTCATTCATTCATTCATTCATTCATTCATTCATTCATTCATTCATTCATTCATTCATTCATTCATTCATTCATTCATTCATTCATTATCTATTGTAGATTTAATGTACATCTGAAGGGGACACCTAAAACTGAGAGGGCACAACATGAACTTGAACAATAAAGTTATATGACCAATGAAATGCTGCCATAGAGAGTACCGGCACAGTGATACCATTTACCATTTATTTATACCATTCTTGACATTCTCATTTTGAAAAGGCCAGTTTGATTCATAATCAGTTTAGCAGTGGCATGACAGAACTAGTGTCCCAGTACAGTCTAGTGCCTTTGTCTCCACATAGCCTAGGGTTGAACCATGCTGTGGCCTTTCTGGCACACAGTGAACACATCCATTGTCTTTAGAACCTGGAAAAACTTGGCTGAGACGGCCACCTTTCACAACCTGGCCAGATCCGGCCAAAGCCGGCTGGGGACTGTTGTGTTATTATGCTTTAGCTTGTGTACCACAGTTGGTGTTGTAAATTGTGAAAGGTCGCCTGGCAACCGGAGAGTTTACAAGAAACGCAATTGAGACCATAGCTATAGCCCCTGCAGCTGTAAAAGGTATTACTGAATTCTGTACACAGACATACAGGAATTCACATCTAGTACGGGACTTCACCTGGCAGTATACTACTGTACTTCACTTGTACTGTATTGCTAATGATGTAGGCCTAACTACCAGCCTGGAATCCCTGGCTGACATGTACAGTATGTATTTTGGTTAGGGATGTCCGATATTATCAGCCGATATTGGCATAGAAATGTGATATCGGAAAATATCGGTATCGGTTTTACATTTATTTAACCTTTATTTACCCAGGCAAGCAAGTAAGAACAAATTATTATTTTATTTATTGTCAAAGTATGCATAATGTTGTGTTAATTACACGACAAGAGATATGTAATGTTAATTACCTGAAATTATTCCGTTTTTGGGGGGGGGGGGGGGGGGGGGGACCCAATATCGAGCATCCCTAGTTTTGGTATCAAGTCTACTAACTGTGCTTCATTGTGTGATAACAACTAGAGAAAGACGACACGGTAACCTCCAGATGACACGTCTTCATTCGTCTTTTTCCCCTTCCATCTCTTCTTCCCTCTCTCATCAGGTACGAGGAAGACAACAAGCAGTGGGGCGGGATGTTGAGAGAGATGCGTTACGCTGCCGGCTCTTCCTGCGTCGCCATGCGCCTCAACGCCGCCAGGATGCCCAAGCTGTAGACTCCTAGTCCACTTAGTCCCCAATGGCGCCGCCGCCGTGACGCATCGCCATAGTGTTTCTCAACCTCTTTTGATGTCTGACGGCCCCTAGAAACAGAGGGACGGCCCCCACCACCACCTGTAACATGGTCAATCTATGGTGAATTTTGACACCAATGGACCATATTCACACGGCGCCCATTTTGCTCTTAAGCTAAGCATGACATACTGTAACAGCAAAATGGCCGCCGTGTGAATATGGTCAATGAATGAATTTTATTTCCCCCTTTTCTAGTTTGTGGCCCCTAAAAACAGAGGGGCACTTACTGTGTTTGTGACCCCCTCCTCCAGAGTCAAACATACACAAGAATTTTGACCTTTGACGGTAATAATTTTTCAGGCTATTTCACTTAATCAATAATTGAAGGAGGGCTTTAGACTTTAAATATTCATTATGTCACAAGAAAAAAAAAGCATTTGAACCGAAGACTACAACTGTGATAATATCTTTATATATTATTTCACGAACCTCCACAAAAATCATCTTGCGTGTCCCCTGGAGGGTGCATAGTCCGACCCCTAGGTTGAGAACCACTTCCTTTACACACCCACACCCCTCCGTCCCTGAGTTGTCTTGAAGATAGCTCGACCTTTGAACTCTGAATAAGCTGTGTCTTGAGTTGTTGTCTCTTCTTCACTTCTTCTCTGAACTCAGGTAATTTTTAACACTTTGGCTCTGCCACCACTACAGAGGCCACACCACGACCACCACCACTGCAGTATTCAAAACACAGTTTAGATGTTTCTAGTTATTTTTCTTTTGTAATTTAAACATTTTTAAAACTTTCTGTCGTGTAATTTTTTTTCGTTTGTCTTGTTTATTATTGTGTATTGTCCTTGTATGAAGAGCTCAATCAATCAACTAGAGAATAAAAACATGTCTCCATTAGTATTTATGGTTTTTGGTGGTGGGGATTACTGGATCACAGCCTTTAACACCTTCAGCTGCATTGACCTGGACAAAGGCATTCCTCAGGGGTGTGTCTTGTTCTCCCTTGTGTTCTCCTGATATACTAGAATCAACTAGAATGGCACTCGAGAGATGCTAAGGCCATGTCCAGACTAAAACGATTTCGGTCGTATATCAGGCAAAGTATTTGATTGTTTGCACCATTCAGCCACACGGAACTACGCTCTGGCAGCCTGAAGACGCTACTTTCTGATACCAGCTCCCAGAGTGCGCAATTCTGAAGACGCCTGAAGACGCCCCCCATTGTGTCACCATCTTTACAAGCGATACGCGTCTTCTCCTGAACCGATGACGCGATAGCCCACCTCTCCCTTACCCCGCATAACTATGCTCCTAAATGTGAACTATTGTCTGGATACATACACTGGGCACAGTGGGCAGGGTTTCCATTATCCGGTAATTCCTGTTTTTTTTACCAGAAGAAAATCTGTTTATATTTAAATCTCTGGTCATAATGGGGCGACAGTGCCTCGGGAGGTAGAGCAGTCGTCTGGCAATCCGGAGGTTCCTGGTTCGATTCCCGCTCATCCCGGGCAGCGTGTCGATGTGTCCTTGAGCAAGACACTTAACCCCTAATTGCTCCCGATGAGCAGGTTGGCACCTTGCATGGTTGCGTCTGCTGTCGGTGTGTGAATGTGTGAGTGAATGTGTAAAATGTGAGTAACAAATTGTAAAGCGCTTTGGATAAAAGCGCTATATAAAAAAGCAGCCATTTATAATGCCCTGTGAAAATAATTCATTCTTATTTTCCCCCCGTCGACAACAGATTGACATCTCCCTTAATCCGCATGCAAAACCCAGAGAACAAAAAAAGCTGGCCTTTTTCTGAAAACCCAAGCACATTTGTTCGCCTTCAGTTGATCATGACAAATCCTCTCTTACCTTGACGATTAAAAAGCCTCCATAATTTAGTAAATAAAGCTGTAGCCAGCCAGCTAGCATTGATGGTATTCAAAATGCTATATCCACATTAGCTAAATAGCTAACCAACTAAATACAATAGACAGTGGTATCCTGAGGTAACGTTAAATACAGACAACGTTTGCTAGTCGAAATGACTGGACACACACCGGGACAAGTTAAACATCAATCAATTAATTTATTCCAACAGGTAGTTTGAGCTGCATGTGAGCCACTGTCTTTCTCGCCTCTCCTTTGGATACTAATGTTACGTTAGCTCGAAAAGCACAGAACCGGCCGACACAAGTTAAGCTGCTAGCAACAGACACTATAACACTTCCGGTCGGAGCGACGTCTAAAAACAGGAAAGAGATTTATTTTTGTAAATTTGTGGCACGCACTTATTATCTTGAGACGGTTTGGTTTTTACGGAAACCTTATAGTGCGGTGGCTTAGCACCAGATTTGAGAAGGATGTGGACACGCCGGACAAAAGCACCAATTTTTTCCCACGTGTTCCTCATCATCATAGCTTTCATTTTGGGGTAGGGGCCACGTCATCATGATGGATTTCAAGATGTCCGCCATGTAAAATCAAGGTTCTGCCCATTAATAAATATCTTGGTCCATAGCGCGCTCAATATTTGAGCGAACATTGGTATCCCTGTAAACTAGAGAAGCTACAGTAAGCTTTCCATTGGTATCATCCATCTGGTTGTACCACAGTCATAGACTACAAGTCAAGTCAAGTTTATTTTGTACAGCCCATAATCACATTACATTTCTCAATGGGCTTCACAAGCCCCCAACAGAACAACACCCTGTGACCCTCAATGAAGATGAGGAACCCCCCCCCATCTAAAAAAATGGACAAAACCTCAGAAGGGCATTTCAATGAGATCCCCCCCCAACAAGGATGGCCAGACCGTCCAGACGTACGATAGTTGAAGTGTGTGACCATTTGAAACTGTCAACACAATCAACTAACTGCTAAGATACAAGATTGTTCTGATTTTTCATCCGTTGTTTTTTGTCTATTGTTGTGCCTGTTTTCATCCTCTGCCAACGCCACAGATGTCCGTGCACATTTATTGGACAGTAAAGTATTCTTTATAAGTGATGTGGAATCATTTGACCAGATGTTATTCACGGAGGCGGACAACAAGTCTTGGATTAAGGATAGAGGTTACTGACAGAATGACCCTAGCAATAGCCCTATATAGCTGGGGGTGCGTTGGTCACGGGATGGGGTTTGCACGCCGAGCAACCAGCTCTGTGAGCAGAAGCACGCGTGTGCACACAGGAATGCGCTGCACTCGACTGATGCGCCAACTCGCCAAGTACCCACCTGGCTACTTTGCATAACAACAGCTCAGGTCGTCAGGTGTGTTCAAATACGTCCTCAGATACATTCACACAACATTTGTAAATGGGAACATTTATGCGCATGCGCGGAAGCGTGCGCACGCACCCGGGAGCGCGCGTGCACGTGGCGTCATTAAAACACAGTGCAACCAGGTATGAAATCACCAACGCACCACTGCCTATAGCCTAGATCTCTAAAGAATGGCGAGCTAACAAAGTAGTAGTAGAGAGTAGAAACTGATCATATGAATTATAGATATGAAGTAGAGACATATATGGATAATGATGTACTTATGAGACAGCTGTGTGTGTGCATAATGTGTGTACAGGTTGATGTGTAGAGAGAATGGGTAGTGTGTGTAGATCTGGGAGTGGAGGCAATGTCACGAAAGTAGCACATTCTCAAAGAATAATTGACATTATTTATTTACACCAGACAGTGTCGTCAATCTTTCATGCTTAACATCTACAACAGGAGGTTGTTGACACGAGACGAGTGGGAGATTACACAAAATGTAAACGAGGAAATAATTTGAGCGCATAGGGAATACAGTTTAGACAAAAACGTTCAAATTAATCTATGGTTACACTGCTGATTTGACCGGGAGATGTATTCTCTTTGGTAGAGTTGTGAGTGTCCTGGGCCTCTCACGTAATACAATAATAGAGTGTGGTGACAGCTTGCTATTCATTCTCACCCAAAATCTATTTCAACTTCCTTTGTTTAATCAGCAACCATGGCTGTCCTGTGACATAAGGGTGTTGAAATGCTTCAGTCGCAGGGATGCCGACAATCAGAATCAGAAAAGTCTTTATTGGCAAGTAGTTTTCACATACAACTATACAAGGAATTTGCTTTGGTCATTTTCGGTGCGACATTAGCGGACAGACATTAACAGACAGATAATACAATAAAGAGGTGGAGTAAAATAAAATGAAATATGAACTAAGTTAAGCACAATAGAATATAATATAATTATGAAATAAAATATAGGCCAGGGCTGTAAATAAAGAAGTTGATTAAATTATATGGTATTTTTTTTTTAAATAGGAATGGGCCAGGGCTGTACAACTGCATGGCAAGAAGTGGTCAAATATACACACATTAGAATGAAATAACAATACAATGGGCAAGTATAATAGTCCAGTATGGTGTGTTAATGTATCACAGTGGGACAACAGGGAGATAGTGGTGAAGGATACCCAGGGCCGTGGCTCCGAGGTTGGTTTTTACTGATTGTGTTTTGAAAGGGGCTTTGGCTGAAGTCTCGATGCAACAAGCAAGACATCATTCTATCACCTAGGTGTAGTAGGCTATAACGCGTCTATCTCATTCTATGTGCAGGCTGTTAAAGGCCAGAGCAGAATTGTCCTCTTATGACACATTTTAAACACATAAAACTGCCATTTCCCCCCCACTATGGATTTGCTTGTATAATCATTACGTCAATCTATTTGTCAGATAGTCGGGAGGTGGGAGTATATGAGTCACAGATGGGGAGGGGAGAGGGGCCCGACCTTCCAGTCATACAGACCTTTTCACTATCTGATGAACTTTGTGAACTTCGACAACCAAAAAGGGAACTGAATTACAGGCATATATGTCTTTTAAACCAGTTTAAAATGCTCATCAAGTTTCAAGAATCTAAATTGAACTGTAGCAGAGATCAGGGGATACTGAACAGCATTGTATTATGAAGAATATACATTTTTGATGGCTTCATGCTTTGATGTGCTAGCACGTCACTGCACACAACACACTGAGGTTTTGGCACCTCTCTTTAGTTTTGTCCTCAATGTAAGATAGGGATGCTCGATATTGGCTTTTTTACCGATACCGATATTGTCCAACTCTTCATTTACGATACCGATATCAACCGATATCAACCGATAACGATATATGCAGGGTTCCCCCCCCCAAAAAACGGAATAATTTCAGGTAATTAACATTACATATCTCTTGTCGTGGAATTAACACAACATTATGCATACTTTTGACAATGAAAAAAACAGAATGTGTTCTTACTTGCTTGCCTGGGTAAATAAAGGTTAAAAAATATATATATATAATTAATAAAATAAAAAAATAAAAACGATACCGATCATTTCCGATATCACATTTTAATGCCAATATCGGCCGATAATATCGGTAGGCCGATAATATCGGACATCCCTAAAGAAAACCCACATTTAATGTAGTCGGTGTCGTATTTGCGTTTCGCCATGTTTACAAATGCTCGAATCAATGAGCGCTAACTGATGACGACGTTAGTGTTACTGTCATGACAACACTGGCAGCAAATGGCTACTGCACGCGTGCTGCGTCATGGGAAATGTATGTCCTTCAATATAAAAGCGCAGCATCAGAAATGTTTAAATTAAACATATATATATATATATATTTTTTTTTTTTACACATCCGCAACCCACCAGTTGAGAACCACTGATCTATAGCATCCAGTGGCAGCTGTTGTGTAAACCTCGTACTCTTTGGTTCACATATAATAACGAGACGGAGAGCGTGTGTTCAAGTTGACTGTTTACTAGCTTTTCCACCAGGAAGTACTGTGCCACCTATATACCTGTCCGTGTAGCAACACGAGCCAATACCTTACATGACATCTTCCCCTTTTAGTAAGAAACATCTCCCCGTCCCTTAATAACAAATAATAATAATAATAATAATAATAATAATAATAATAATAATAATAATAATAATAATAATAATAATAATAATAATAATAATAATAATAATAATAATAATAATAATAATAATAATAATAATAATAATAATAATAATAATAATAATAATAATAATAATAATAATAATAATAATAATAATAATAATAATAATAATAATAATAATAATAATAATAATAATAATAATAATAATAATAATAAATCTTACACCACAATAGGCATCCAATATTTGCATAACATTTTCAAACAATAAATCTTACTGAACTTATGAACACCTACAAATCACATCATCTTTCCTCTCTCCTCCCATCTTTTTTTTTCTCTTTTTTTTTCAGAAACAATTCACATTCTCCGATCATCACAATACTTCATTTACTGTTTTTTTTTTTTCAAACAGTCTTTCACATATCCAATCTAACTGGAGGATGTGACACCCTGCCAGAGAAAGTCACATAGGGCACTATGGTGTTATCAGAATGTCTGTCATTCCTAATGTCACTGCCACATTGAGCTGGCTGGCATGTGTGTGTGTCGGAGTTACCTTGGTCCACAGTCGGCTCAGGTACCTCAGGTGTTGTTGTCTGTGGAGCCAGTTGTTGACGAGTGCACAGGTGAGCACGATTCCTTCTCAACTGTCCTTCGTCCGTCTGTATGCTGTACGACAGACCCTCCTCCGTCCGCTTTGGAGAGCCACACCTTTTGGCCACACTGCAGCGTAGGTAAGGGACGGGCTCCCTGACGCAGATTGTAGCGACATCGTCGCTCTTTTGCCTGCATCTCCCTGAGGTTTGGCCCGCGAGGGAGTAGAGACCTTGAGAGTTGTGGTATATTGGAGCGAATCTGTCTCCCCATGAGGAGCTCTGCAGGGGAATAACCGCTCTCCAGGGGCGAGGCGCGGTATATCAGCAGCGCCTTTGCCTTGTCGCCTCCCCCTTTCCACAGTCTCTTCACCGTAGCCACGGCCCGCTCAGCCTCTCCGTTTGCCTGCGGATACCGTGGACTGCTGGTCACATGGGTGAAACCATACTCACTAGCAAAGTTCCGGAAGGGCAACCCACTGTATTGGGCCCGATTGTCCGAAACCAGGGTCTGTGGGGTCCCGTTACGGCTGAATACGTCCTTCAATGCAGCCACAACCGTCTCAGCTGAAGCTACCGTAAGATGGGCAACCTCCATGTAATGTGAGAAAAAATCCACAACCACCATATAAGTATTTTTCTCCCATAAGAACAAGTCTGTAGCGACCCTCTGCCAGGGCCTTTCTCGCACTGGTGTGGGGACTAAGGGCTCTCTGCGTTCTGCCCTGTGTTGTGAACATGTGCCACACAGTTCCGCCCTCACCGTCTCTCGCAGGGGCAAGGGACGTGGACTTGACAGGCCGTATGGGACAGCATCGGGCCCTAGCCCAATTTTGTAGGCCCCGTTTAGCTTCCCTAAGCCTGAGAATACTTTGGGGTATTGAACCTTGACATCACCTCGCTGGGCTGATACTGTGTGCAGCCGCTTTATGAGTCCAAGCGCCTCTATTGCAGGAAGGCCTAGAAGGGGCCTGGTTAGCTCTTCTACAACATAGATTAATTGTGCTGTTGTTCTCTTCCTAATGGTTAGTTCACCACTGAAGCAGCCTCTTGTATTTAACTTGTATTTTCCTGGTCCATACAGTACTTTTTGTGGTGGCTGTAGATGACCATGTTTTTCAACTGAGTGCATGCTACTTGGCACCGCTGTGACCTGGGCACCTGTATCCAGCTTGAATATGGCCTCCTGTCCATTCAGCTCTAACAGTTCCAGCCATTCATCTTCAGGTTCCTCTAGGTTTACTACATTCAGGAACGCAAAGTCCTCCTCTTCATCTTGAGAAGGCACATCTGGAGAAGCCCCTGTGTGTGCCAGTGTGATGTCATGGACCCGTTTCTCTGTTCTGCATGTCTTTGCAAAGTGTCCTATTTTATGACACACCCTACACACAGCATCACGGGCAGGGCATTCTCTCCACATATGTCTTCTGACATTTCCACATCTGCCACATCCAGGAGACTGTGTGTCAGTCCTGTACTGTTGTACCTTCTGCCATTCATATTTTTGTATGGCCTCTACATGTGCAGCTGCCTGCTGTTCCGTGCCTCTCAAGACAGGCTGTTGTTCCTTTATTGCTGCACTCTGCTTCACCTTAGTCATTGCCCTTTCCAGAGTCAAATCTGCATCCATTTGCAGGTTTTCTGATAGCTTGGCATCTCTTATGCCTACTACAATTCTGTCCCTTATCAAGTCTTCTCTTAGGGTTCCAAATTGACAATGTTCAGCCAGTGTGTGTACAGCAGTGATAAAGGATTCAACATTCTCACCTGGTTCTTGGTTCCGTCTGTTGAAACATGCTCTATCAAATATGACGTTCCTCTTACTGACACAATGTGCATTGAAAGCATCTGTGACATCCTTGTATTTGTTTTTCTGTTCCTCTGTGAGCGGCAAAACACTTAATATGTCCTCAGCGTCGTCTCCCGCCGCATACATGAAGGCATTCACTTGAAATTCTTCTGACTGTCTATCCAATCCAGACGCTATTCTATAACGTCCAAATCGCTTCATCCATTTTGTCCAGTCATTAATATTATTGTTGAAATCAAACCTGCCTGGCGGAGCCAGCTGTGGCAGCGACGGCAACTGGGCTGCTTCGTCTCCCATCCTGTCGTCGTCTTTTACTTTCTTCTTGGCCGCTGGCTTCTTTGCTGGTTTTCTTGCTTTAACCTCAGCCTTCTTGTTGATCCTGAAAGAGCCGGAGGCTCCGGTACCCGTTACTTGGACCAAGGTTCCCTTTTTCACCAGACACTTGACGGCAGTCCTCACACGCGTCTTGTTTTTATCCACGTCGTAGCCACCGGCAGCGAGAGCCTTCTTTATGGCAGCGAGTGACACCCCGCTCCTCTTTTTAGAAGCAGATACTGCCTCGACGACCAGGTCACAGACACTGAGACCTGCTTTCTTGAGTCTGGGAGCCTTCTTCATGGCGGCCGGCGCGGCGGGAGCTGGATCGACTGCTTCCATTATCCTCTCGTTCCCTGCTGCGACACATTGCTGTTATCCCACTTCTGACACCATGTTGTGTAAACCTCGTACTCTTTGGTTCACATATAATAACGAGACGGAGAGTGTTGTGAAGGGCCAGATTAAACCGAATATATATATTTATTTATATATATATATATTTAATTGTATTTGTATATTCTCTAATATTCCCTGATATCCCTTGTATATTCCTTGTACAATATGCATTGAATATCCATTCTAGCCTACTGAACATCCCATAATAGTCTCCATTCTACTATTGGTCGAGACCTTGGTGCCAGGCTGCCATACCCCTCAGAGCCAGTTCAAACGTACCGCTCGACATGTACGAACAAGTCCTAGTTCCGCGTAGGAATTTGGCTACCGCACCACTAATGGGACTATTTGTTCATAGTGCGTATATATACTGCGCTACTAAAGTAGGACTTTCTTTTCAGTCCAGTTTCTTACCCTCCAATAGAGTCACAGACGTAAAGCCTCCCCGCGATGCCACGTGTGGGAGTAAGGCCAAGTTCGCCTACCATCGGTATTGAGACATTGTGTATATTAATATTTGAATAGTCATATTTGGCACTATATCGTCGAGTTGGACGTAGTCTATTAAGCTAATAATAGTCTGTTAATATATAGTGCTTCGTGCGGTGAGAATACTACCGTAGTCAGTACCCCATCGTTTCGGGCAGAGAACTGGCTGCTTACCCAGGGTGGTTGACCCTATGTGAAGCTGCACCCGAGGAGCCCCAGAGCCGACGAGCGAGTGGACCTGTATACCGGATTATTCTACCGACGACAGCCCGCCTTCCCAGGCACGGATTATGCTTTGGATACTTTGATTATTCTATGGATAAAGACCCCCGACACTACCGTGTGTTGGAACCCCCCCCCCCCTGGAGAGGACACAAGGTGAGGAGACGCTCTGCAAGACGAGGTCTCTCCACATCTCTCCCCCGTGGACCGGAGAGAGCCGGCCCACAAAGAGTCCACCTGCTTTCATCTGTGGTCCAAGGATCGCCGGCGCATTGAACGGCACTACAGTGGGTTCTCCTGGGATACCCTTGGCCGGACGAGGCAGCTGGATTCTACCCCCCCCCCCCCCCTCCTACTCCTGTCGGCTTACAAGCGACCGGATTAACCCCCTCTAGTGTATCCAGCCTATAATCATTAAAGTATCATTGCTGTTATTCCTTAACTATTCCAGGTCGTATATTTACCACCTGCGCCTTCAGAGATTGGACATTATCTATTGATATACCGACGAATACTCCTTGCCATAAAAGTGCATACTATTTCAATTCATAAATGTAATTAAGTGATTAAGTGCTTATTCTACACACCATCGCTGTGTAGGAAAATAAAGACCTATTTCTAATTCGTACATTTGTGTTGGATCCGTTTCATCTACGTGAGAGTGTTCATGATAATATATTTATGCCGTGTACTGGGTGGCCGAATATTAAGTACAAAGGTAGTGGTAGTAAGTATCATATCTAGTAATACAGTCAGGGAATTGTACCCCTCAGTTACAATTGGTCCTTCGAGCCGGATGGGTAATTAGTGTAATATTAATATAGTGTTATTAATATTGAAATGGCCTATGATGAACACTCCACGAAACGATCCTCCTAACCAACGCCCGCAGCGCGAACGACGGCTCCCTCAGTACTTAGAGGCTTACGCTGTCAGTCAACAACCTAGTCTTCTACTAACAGTAAACGCGGTAAAACTAGAAAGTAAAAGTATGTCTAACCCCAACGCCCAGACTACCCCGACCATAGAGGCCCCTACGGGCTCTAATGTAACTGACCAAGTTCACGGTGGGGACCAGTGGGAACCAGACATGACTTCACACCCCGCCAGTACTGAAGAAGTAGTCCCCGATGAGTCCCGGGAGGAATACAACGCTACCGAGAGAGAACTCGGCACGGAAGAAGACGGGGAGAGCACCGTGGAGATAGAGCTCCAAGGCTCCGCAAGGAGTACCCCGAGGGAAGGCTCCCCTATACAACCGCCTTCTCCCAGCGAGGCAGAGAGGACCCTACAGCAGGCCTTCCTCATCAGCCTGAACGCCGCTGCTGAACGCGACCGACTGCAGATCCAGCAGCGAAGCGAACACGAGCAGATACGTCTAGAAATAAGACGCATTCAGATGGAAGAGAATGTGGCCCGAGAACGAGCCGGTGCTCAACGGGACGCAGCGCGCGACAGACAGCAAGCGCAACTAATAGAACAGCTGATCAGACGGACAACACCCTCTCCCTCCGCCAGAGGCTCCAGGAACTCGTCTAGACACACCTCCAGGGCGGCATCCCCTAGCCGAGTAAACAACCCTGAACTTGACCAACAGACGAGGTCTATACCCCCCACAGACCACCTCCCCCCACCGGTCCAAGCGAGACCTAGCAACCGGGAAGGAGCAGCATATCCTGTGGAGAGGCTAAACCAGAGACTACAAGCACTGGATGACCTAACTGAAGACGAAGAGGAAGAGGAGGAGAACCACGCCCGACGACAGCACAGTACTCTACCGGACCAGGAGGTCCGGTACAGCCCAGGCTATACTCCCGCGGAGCTGCGCTACAGACCCCCGACTCTATACACGGGTGAGCACGACGCACGACCCACACCGAGGAACAGCACCTGGACAAGCGGGCCATGGTACACTGCCGGTACCAGCCCATACCAAGGAGCGGGAGGAGACTCGCCTAGGAGGCCTCTCCCCCAACGCTCGCCGATGTATCCACAGTCAGCGTCATACATTGGCACGCCTATGGTACCCGACTTCACCCAAGAGAACCGGGCCCAGTATACAGAACTCCGCATGTGTCTGGAGACCATGTTGGTGGATGTATTGGATGAACGCCACAAATACGCCATCCTACTGCAGCACATAATATAGCGCTCGCCTACGCGACTTCCACCACCCCATACACAGCAGCGCTGGTAGCATTGGACCAGAGGTATGGGTGCATATGGGATTACGTGATCCAGGAGATCCGACACATCGACCGCTTACCCCCAGCAATAGACAATCGAGCACTGGACGACCTGTCCATCAGAGTGCAGTCCCTGGTAGGGATGTTGGGAGCGCAAAGAGAGAAGGGGAAGTATGAACTTTACGCCAACTCAAATGTGGAAAGGATCCTGGAGAAGCTGCCGCCCGCTCGTCAGGAGCGCTTTAGGCGGCAGAGGGACCACAGAGACCCGAATGGCCCCGAACCGAACCTCCTCGATCTAGCAGACTTCCTGGCGAGAGAAGTCAGCAGCCTACGGCTAGATACATTCGGACGGAGCACTCCTGGCTCCAGAGAAGGAACCAGACGACTAAATGATGGAAGAAGATCGGTGAATGTGATGCACCAATCGGAGTCAGTACCGAGCAGCAGGAGCCACAGTACCCCCTCCAGAACGGAGAAGTGGAAGATAGTGTGCCCCTACTGTGAGAAAGAACACTGGCTAGCGCAATGTGACTCCTTCCCCAAGCTGAACGCGGAGGAAGCAGGTCAATGGATAAAGTCCAACAAGCGCTGTTTTCGCTGTGCGCGCTCACACATGGCAGCCGAATGCCGCTTAAAGAAAAGGTGCACCAAGTGCGATGGAGCCCATCTGGACATACTTCACGACAGTAACAGACGGCGCCCTTCACCTGCACCATCCAGCCGCAAAGCGAGCGTCATGTACATCGATCCCGCCAGCAGCAGTGGAGCCCGAGTACTCCTAAAAGTAGTGCGTGTGACACTAAGCTACCAGAATAAAGTCCTGGACACTTACGCCGTCCTCGATGACGGGTCAGAGAAGACCCTGCTGCTCGCCTCCGCTGCGGCCCAGCTAGGGCTGCGGGGAAGCGAAACCCAAATGACAATTCGGACAATAAGACGAGATTTGAAGACGATAAAGGGCGAGAATGTCTCATTCTCTATCGCAGCAAGCGGCCAGCCTGAGCGACGGTACCAGATTGCAGACGCTTTCACCAGCCAAGAAATAGGACTGTCGCGGTACACATACCCCGTCGCCAAGCTGATGGAGAAATATGCACATCTGCGCAAGTTACCGATTCCGCTCATAGACAATGCTATGCCGACCCTGTTGATAGGCTCCGACCATGCAGACCTCATTGTCCCGATAGACCGGGTTCATACCGGACCCCGAGGCTGCCCTGCAGCAGTCGAGACCCGTTTGGGATGGACTCTCCAAGGCCCGCTCGCCAAATCTCTCAACCGAAGTACAGCCACTAGATGTCTCCACTCCCGAGTCACAGAGGGAGAAACCGCACTCCTGCAACACGTAGAGCGGCTATGGAGCTTGGAACAAATGCCCTTTAAGAATGGAAAGAAAGACATTCGCTCTAAAGATGACATTTACGCCATTCACCTCCTCGAGACAGGGACCAAGAGAGTCCCGGTCAACGGCGTGTTGAGATACGCCACGCCACTCCTGCGGCGAGAAGGAATGCCTACTTTCCACGCCAAGACAGACGCCATAGAACGGTACCTGCTGAACACGGAGCGGCGCTTAGCCAAGAACCCCGCCCAAGAGAGTGTATACCGCGCTGAGATTGAGAAGCTCATCACAGCGGGACACGTCACAAAGATGGACATTAAAGAGGCTGACCAGACCACTGAATCGTGGTACGTGCCCCACCACAAGGTCCATCACAACGGTAAAGACCGCATAGTATTTAACTGCAGCTACCAGATCGGATCCCAAAATCTGAATAAAGAGTTACTGCCCGGTCCCACACTCGGCCCCTCCCTACTCGGCGTTCTACTCCGCTTCCGCCAGGAAAAGGTGGCCATCAGCGGGGACATTAAAGGAATGTTCCTGCAGGTGAGATTAGTAGAGGCGGAGAAGCCCCTGTTACGGTTCCTATGGAGAGAGAAGCCAGGAGATGAGCACCCAGCCATCTACCAATGGGAAGTCCTCCCCTTCGGAACGACGTGCAGCCCCTGCTGTGCGACATTTGCACTACAGAAACATGTAGCAGAGGACCCAGCAGCGGACGAAGAGGTCCGACACAGCGTAAAGAACAGCTTCTACGTAGACAACTGTCTACAAAGCCTTTCAACCCAGGAAGAAGCCGAGGCTCTCCTGATTAAACTCCGCGCCTCATTGATCAAAGGCGGCTTTGATCTCAGGCAGTGGGCCAGCAGCGATCCGCAAGTACTGCGCAGCCTCTCCTCCGAGGACAAGGCAGCCAGCAGCGAGACCTGGATGGCTACAATCCCGGGAGAAGCCCAGGAGATGACCCTGGGATTGGTGTGGCGATTCAAAACAGATTCGCTTCACTACAGACACAAGCCCCTGACTACGGAGCAGGGAAGGCCGGCGGCGGCGCCGACCACCAGACGGAGTGTGTACACAACACTCGCCCGACAATATGACTCGCTAGGATGTATTCTACCGTACACCACCAGGGCAAAAATGATTGTACGAGCATTGTGGGACAAGGACCAGGGCTGGGACGACCCCATTCCCGCACACCTTGCATCCACCTGGAGAGAGTGGGAGATGGAGCTCCACTCACTCCCAGGCGTTAATATGCGCCGAAGCTACTTCCCACCCACGGTGAGGCCAGAGACATGTAAAATGGACTTACACGTCTTCAGTGACGCCTCAGAGGTCGCATACGGATCAGTAGCCTACTTGCGGGCCCAAGACCAAGGGGGAGAGATCTACACAGCATTTGTCCTCGCCCGCTCGAGAGTAGCCCCACGCAAGCAACAATCTATCCCACGTCTAGAGCTCTGCGCAGCCCTAGCCGGAGCGCACCTAGCCACGCTCATCCAACGTGAGCTCACCATACCGGTGTCTGGAACAATCCTGTGGTCAGATTCCACGACGGTACTCGCCTGGATCAAATCGGACTCATGCAAGTACAAAGTCTTCGTGGGAGTCAGAGTCACCGAGATTCAAGACTTAACCGAAGAGTTAACCGGAGAAACAGAGTGGCGCTACGTTGATACAAAACAGAACCCAGCTGACGTCATCACCCGGGGGATGCCCCTGGATGACCTCACCCGTCGCAATGTCTACAGTGACGGCCCCGCATTCCTAAGACTCCCGGAAGGACAGTGGCCCATGCCTATCCCGAGGGCAGCAAGTCCAGAGGAGGTGGAAATTAAGAAGTCTGTGTTCTGTGGATTGAGCACCGTAGCCTCCACCGACCCTAACATAAACGATTGCACGTCCATAGAGAGTGCACAACAAAGAACATTCCTGCGGTACCACCCGGAGTGCAAGTCCCCCGCTGATATGTCAGCGGCTAACTATGAGGAAGCAGAATTGCTTCTACTGCAGCGAGCCCAGAGAGACTCGTTCCCCGATGAATTGGCCTGTCTACAGGGAGGAAAGCCCGTCCCATCCGACAGCAGATTAATTCACCTGGCCCCCGAGAGCGACGCTCACACCCTCATCAGAGTGGGTGGTCGCCTACGCAGAGCCCCCAATCTACCGGATGACATTAAATACCCGATCGTATTGAACAGCCGACACAAGGTCACAGAGCTGATTATAAAGAAATACGATGAGGATGTACATCACGCAGGAGCAGAAAGAGTCTTCGCGGAAATCAGACGTCGTTACTGGATCCTACAAGGAAGAGAGGCGGTACGACGCTTCCAACGAACATGTCTAGATTGCCGCAAGTGGCGCGCGCAGCCCAGCATACCAAGGATGGCTGACCTTCCTCCATGTCGCCTCCGAATCGGTGACAAGCCATTCCACTCAACGGGTATGGACTGCTTTGGCCCGCTGCACATAAAGAAAGGAAGAGGAACCGAGAAGCGGTGGGGTATTGTATTCAAATGCATGACCACCAGAGCGATACACATCGAGCTTCTCCCGACCATGAGCACAGACTCATTCCTTATGGCCTTCCGTAGATTCCATATCACGGAAAGGAAGACCGTCTACCCTATTGTCCGATCATGGGACAAACTTTAAAGGCGGCGAAAGAGAGCTGAGAGAGAGCTTCCAAGCTATGGGCCCAGAACTTAAGACCCACCTCGCTCCAGCACAGGTTGATTTCCAATTCAACCCCCCAAACGCACCCCACTTCGGTGGCACTTGGGAACGAGAAGTGCGCTCCATAAAGACAGCCCTGTACGCAGTACTTGGGGCCCAGACTGTGGCGGAAGAAGTCCTAATGACAGTCCTCACGGAGATTGAGGGAGTACTTAACTCGAAGCCCCTCGGATATGTCTCCAGTGATGTGGCGGATATCGACCCAGTTACCCCCAACACACTCCTGATGGGGCGGCTAGATCCCACATTACCCCAGACAATGTACCGGCCTGAAGAAGCGAACGGCCGACGAATGTGGAGGTACAGCCAAGTATTAGCCGACAAGTTTTGGAACAGTTTCCTACTGCACTACCTACCGTCTCTACAGACCCGCCAGAAGTGGGTAAAGGAGAGAGACAATTTGACAGAAGGAACAGTCGTCATGATTATTGATCAATCACTGCCCAGAGCTATGTGGCCAACCGGCCGCGTAAGCAAAGTGATCACCGGTGCCGACGGCAAGGTCCGAGCAGCTGAAGTGCTCGTCCAGGGTCGCACTTACACCCGTCCCGTGGCGAGGCTCATAGAACTGCCTCGACTCCCAGACACAATCGATGATGACCATGACCCTACAACCCTATGACTTTGTGAAGTTGACTGACCCCTACAGCAAACCCTTATGTGTAAATAGACAACGCGATTAATCTGTCTCTGTTTAACTGATTAGGTCCGGGACCTATTCAGGGGGTGGCTGTTGTGAAGGGCCAGATTAAACCGAATATATATATTTATTTATATATATATATTTAATTGTATTTGTATATTCTCTAATATTCCCTGATATCCCTTGTATATTCCTTGTACAATATGCATTGAATATCCATTCTAGCCTACTGAACATCCCATAATAGTCTCCATTCTACTATTGGTCGAGACCTTGGTGCCAGGCTGCCATACCCCTCAGACCCAGTTCAAACGTACCGCTCGACATGTACGAACAAGTCCTAGTTCCGCGTAGGAATTTGGCTACCGCACCACTAATGGGACTATTTGTTCATAGTGCGTATATATACTGCGCTACTAAAGTAGGACTTTCTTTTCAGTCCAGTTTCTTACCCTCCAATAGAGTCACAGACGTAAAGCCTCCCCGCGATGCCACGTGTGGGAGTAAGGCCAAGTTCGCCTACCATCGGTATTGAGACATCGTGTATATTAATATTTGAATAGTCATATTTGGCACTATATCGTCGAGTTGGACGTAGTCTATTAAGCTAATAATAGTCTGTTAATATATAGTGCTTCGTGCGGTGAGAATACTACCGTAGTCAGTACCCCATCGTTTCGGGCAGAGAACTGGCTGCTTACCCAGGGTGGTTGACCCTATGTGAAGCTGCACCCGAGGAGCCCCAGAGCCGACGAGCGAGTGGACCTGTATACCGGATTATTCTACCGACGACAGCCCGCCTTCCCAGGCACGGATTATGCTTTGGATACTTTGATTATTCTATGGATAAAGACCCCCGACACTACCGTGTGTTGGAACCCCCCCCCCCTGGAGAGGACACAAGGTGAGGAGACGCTCTGCAAGACGAGGTCTCTCCACATCTCTCCCCCGTGGACCGGAGAGAGCCGGCCCACAAAGAGTCCACCTGCTTTCATCTGTGGTCCAAGGATCGCCGGCGCATTGAACGGCACTACAGTGGGTTCTCCTGGGATACCCTTGGCCGGACGAGGCAGCTGGATTCTACCCCCCCCCCCCTCCTACTCCTGTCGGCTTACAAGCGACCGGATTAACCCCCTCTAGTGTATCCAGCCTATAATCATTAAAGTATCATTGCTGTTATTCCTTAACTATTCCAGGTCGTATATTTACCACCTGCGCCTTCAGAGATTGGACATTATCTATTGATATACCGACGAATACTCCTTGCCATAAAAGTGCATACTATTTCAATTCATAAATGTAATTAAGTGATTAAGTGCTTATTCTACACACCATCGCTGTGTAGGAAAATAAAGACCTATTTCTAATTCGTACATTTGTGTTGGATCCGTTTCATCTACGTGAGAGTGTTCATGATAATATATTTATGCCGTGTACTGGGTGGCCGAATATTAAGTACAAAGGTAGTGGTAGTAAGTATCATATCTAGTAATACAGTCAGGGAATTGTACCCCTCAGTTACAGAGAGCGTGTGTTCAAGTTGACTGTTTACTAGCTTTTCCACCAGGAAGTACTGTGCCACTTATATACCTGTCCGTGTAGCAACACGAGCCAATACCTTACATGACAGCAGCTGGTCCATAGAGGGTGCTAGGGCGCCGCCCCCCCCTGCTGGAAAGTGGTTTTGGATTTTTCTATAATAGTAGATTTCGACCTCTAAAATATAATAAACATTTATAAATAAATAATAATTACTAATTTTAAGTATGTTTGTGTTTAAAATGCACAATAACAATCAAATATATATATAAAATATATATATATATTATATATAAATATAGTTTGTGCATCCTGTTCATCCCCTCTCTCTTCTGGGGCGCTAGAAATATCGGCCCACTGACAACGCAGCCAATTGAAAAACCTAGCAACAAAATGTTGCCAATCAGCGTCTTCAAATATGATGCCTGAAGGGGCGCTCCAAGCAGAGTCATTGTCGAATTGTCTATTCACTCTATTGGCTGAGCGTGGCATCCGTGTGACATCAGGAAATCCACCAGGAAATACCAAACGCTAATAGTTGTTGTCGTCATCGGAAATTGATAATAATCACAAGATCCATTCAGACAGTGTTGGATCTAACAAAATGGATTTATATGGACACGTTTATGGAAAGTTCAAGCCCAGACCACAAAGCTTCTTGAAGGGTTAAGCACGACAAGCGACGGCTCTTCCAATTCGTACGTGATGTTCTACGGCAGCAAAATATATATACTGTACTGTACTGTACATATACTGTTCTGTAGTTACCGAAACTGATTGAATATGGCCGCCCCACCATGAATCATTTTCACCAGCCGCCACTGATAGCACCTTTAACACATTGTGCGCCATAAACGGCGTAAATCGTTATTGCCCGCCATGCGTTGCACGCCAACAACGGCGTAAATCGTTTTTGGATCAATATTTCATTTTTTCGCCATGGCATTCATAATTCATCCAGCCTCCCTCCCTCCCCTGTCTGATATTACAACGCCTCAATACCGCCGCCTGGTGGATGGTCGGGAGAGTTACACTCACGCCAAACCGGAAGTGGCGATCGGTGCATCGAGGAAATTCCTCCGCCAGAGATATATTGTGGTGTGGATCAATATACACACTCGAGTGCATTTGGATCGCTTTCGAAACGCAATAATCAATATGATTTCGACGTTTATTGCGTCATACAAACCGGAAATGGATCTAGGAGATCGACGTCAAATAATTGGGATATTTTTCCTCCAGTCTCATCTGCGAACGGTAAGAGGACACTAACGTTATTTTCAGCCCGATTGTCCATTTCTTTGTTTGCAATCAGTTTGATCAATATATCAACCCATACTAAATAAAGCCGTTACTGACGATCAAGGAATTATAAACGACCCCCCCCCCCTTTCCTTCACGCATGATGAAGCATAATGTATACCGATCATATGCATTTGAATTTTTTAATATAGCGTGTATAGGAAAGAAACGCCAATCGATAATCTATCATATGCGTCAGGGCCTATAACTAGCGTTTTTGGAATTACAGCAGAAAAGCTTAAAAACATACTTATATTCTCGACGGTATTAACACAACAATGTATGAATGAAAAAATATAACGTTCCCACATCCGGAACGATAGATAATCAATGTTGAATGGGCCATAGTAATGCAGATATAGCTATAATATTAAAAAAGTTATAGCCCTGCAAAGAAGGTAAACATCTCCATAGGCTTACAGCGGTGGCAGACTGGGTATAATGAGGGGCATACTGCGTGGCAATCAATGTGTTAACTGTGGCTCGTTTAGAGAAGGAGCGGCCTACATTAGTGACGTATATGACCGGGGGCTGCGTGATATGATATGGTATGTAGAGTAGAGCTCCGGACTCATGATCGGAAGATTACCGGTTCGAGCCCCGGTCAAGGCCTCTGTCGGAAAGTGGTATTGTTGTCAATCAGGGGGCACTCTGTCCTCTGGACTAGTCAGTAACAATGACCCTGTTACAGTAATAGGGACACCGTACAGCTGTGAGTGCCGTCCTTCGGATTAGACGCTAAACCGAGGTCCTGGCTGAATTCGGTTGTTAATTAAAGAACCCAGGACGCTTATCGCAAAGAGTAGGGGGTTCCCCTACGTTCCTGGCCAAATTCCCAATCAGGTCTCTGACATCAAGGCCACCTAATCATCCCTTCCCCTTAATTGGCTGATATCAATCCCTGTCTCCTGAGCCGTTCAGCCATTGTGTAGTGGTGTGATGTGTGCCTGGTGCCAGTGTACGGCAGTCATTGAGCCTGCTGTAGCCCAAGGTTGGGTGCTACACAGTGGTGGTGAAGGAGGCAATTTACACCCTACATTGTGGAGAGCTCTTTGAGTGTCTAGAAAAGCGCTATATAAATATAATGAATTATGAATTATTATTATTATATGATGATTGCATATGAGAAATCAACAAGGCTGGCGTCTCTCTCGTCTCACACCTTGCACTCCAAACCCTGGTAATAAATGTCTCAGGGCTATGCAGACTAGGGCTGTCACTTTTCAGTCGGAGTTTCAAGAGGTTTATTTGTCACATACATACCAGGGCATACAGTGAAATGCGGGTGGTCATGCCCGCATTGATTGTGCAAAATACAATAATAAAATAGAATAAAATAGGCATAGAAAAAAATAAAATAGATTAGACACAAGATATGCATCGTAAAAAAAAATAGGTTCCTGAGAAACAGGTTCTTATATACACTACTATGCAATATACAATTTACAATGTTACCTCTTAATGTATCTAAACTATACAGTACCTCCTTCTTTTAAAGTGTTTCTAAAGATTCTATTTTTTAAAGTGACATCTTGTTTAAAGTGATTGTTTTATGGTGCCGCATGAGTGATGAGTGTGTGTGTGTGTGTGTGTGTGTGTGTGTGTGTGTGTGTGTGTGTGTGTGTGTGTGTGTGTGTGTGTGTGTGCGTGCTAAGGCTGAGCCCGAACCCTGTTTTTAGGGTTCGAACGTTCGCCAGGGTTTATCGAACGAACGTTCGAACGTTCGTTTTTTGTAAATTTTTTAATAAATTTTTTTTTTTATTACTTTTTTTTTTATATATATATTTTTTTTTTATTATTATAGATCCTACGGAGGGCGGCATTGCATAATCTATTGGTGAAAAAACATGTTGTTTACAGTGGTGGCTGTTCATGTAAACATGTAATTAAACAAAGCACTCAGAAGAAAATAAACAAGCTACTGAGTACTGCATAAAGTTCCTACTTATGATAAACAATAGCCCTTGCACACCGCAGTCACGTAAGGGGCTAGATAAACAAATGCATTCGTTTTGTGGCATTCACGTTATATAGTTAGTGTTACACGTTCAATAACAGGTATTCACTCTTGGTCGACGGGAAGGAGAGAAGCGCGCGCCTCTGAACGGGGGACGGCAGAGAGACAGAGAGACACCGGCGCGGGGGTCCCGCCGGGCTCCCAACACGCCTGCCGCCTCGGCCAGAGTTGTTTCCAACGCAACCACCTCCCGCCATGAAGCTCGCGCTCCGTGGCCGAAAAAGGCTGGTATTCAATACTATTCATTAATGATCCTTCCGCAGGTTGACCTATGGAAAGTTGTTACGACTTTTACTTCCTCGGCGGGGAGCTAACGCTACGTTAATGCTTCTCTCAAGCAGATCAATGGCGGCATTGCCGGAAGTAAAAATAATAATAAACGCTTGCCGATTGGTGGTAACAGCAGAGGCGGGTGCAAGCGGTGTGACGTAATTGGCAGAATCGCCTGTCATTCAATCAAAATTGTTCTATTGCATTGGTTGAGACTAGAGCTCTGGTTGAGTATCCAGCAACAGCCCGGCAGAGACCATACTGGTTGAGCCGAGCGATCTCACTCGGGGGACGCGCCGCTTCACATCGCCTCACCGTCGTTGCGCCTGCTTTATTTTTTTTCACCGAACGTTCGAACCCATTAATTAAAGTCCGAATGTCAGCTTAACGAACGAACGTTCGAACGTTCGAACGTTCGGGCTCAGCCTTAGTGCGTGCGTGTGTGTGTGTGTGTGTGTGTGTGTGTGTGTGTGTGTGTGTGTGTGTGTGTGTGTGTGTGTGTGTGTGTGTGTGTGTGTGTGTGTGTGTGTGTGTGTGTGTGTGTGTGTGTGTGTGTGTGTGTGTGTGTGTGTGAGTGCTCATGTGTATTTGTGAGTGGAGAGTTCAGTGTTCAGTGTTCTGATGGCCTGGGGGAAGAAGCTGAGCCGGAGTCTCTCTGTTCTTGCAGCGTGTGACCGTAGGCGCTTGCCTGACCGCAGCAGCTTAAACAGGCTGTTGTTGGGGTGGTGAGGGTCCTTCATTATTCTGCAGGCTCTGGATTTTCACCTCCTGGTATATAAGTCCTGCAGGGGTGGTAGTGCAGTACCCGTAGTATGCTCAGCTGAGCGCACCACTCTCTGGAGTGCCTTCCTGTCCTGTGCCGTGTTGTTTCCAAACCACGCAGTGATGTTTCCAGTCAGAATGCTCTCTACAGC
>NC_140165.1:8953347-8955847 GCF_963971535.1 Notolepis coatsorum | reverse complement strand
AGTTAATGGCCCAGTCTGTTGTAATAAGCATAGTCCGTATTATAGCTACTTATGGACTGGGGATGCTTGGCTGAGTCATTGATGCATTTGCAATTATAAGTTGTAAATAGCCTACAACTGGAACCTGGCAGAGGAAGACATTATCAAGTAATAATAATAATAATAATAATAATAATAATAATAATAATAATAATAATAATAATAATAATAATAATAATAATAATAATAATAATAATAATAATAATAATAATATCTTAAATTTATATAGCGCCTTTCAGGAGACCCACGTCGCTTAACAGGAGGGGGCAGCTAAGGGAGGGGAAAAGGGAACAACGTAACAACAAAATTATAATCAAAAAGGAAAGAAAGAAAGAAAACGAAAAAAGGGAGATCATTTACAAATTTGGTGAAGAGGTGGGTTTTGAGTTGGGATTTGAAGGAGTGCAGGGATGTAGCACTACGGATGTTTGGAGGGAGTGAGTTCCAGAGGGTGGGTGCGGCCACAGAGAAGGCTCTGGGACCAACAGTCTGCATGTTGGTGGTGGGGATGGAGAGGAGATCGGCGTCAGAGGACCGCAGCCTCCGGGGCGGGATGTAGGGATGGAGGAGGTCAGCTAGGTACCGGGGGGCAAGGGAGTGAAGGGCTTTGTAGGTGATGAGGAGGATCTTGAAATTGATGCAGGACTTGACTGGAAGCCAGTGGAGGTGGATGAGGGTGGGGGTGATGTGGTGCCAGGACTTGGTGTGGGTGAGAACCCTGGCAGCAGAATTTTGCACGTATTGTAACCTGTTCAGGGCATTGCTGGAAATGTTCCTGAGATGTAAAAAAGCTGATTTAGTTATTGTTTTTATGTGGGATTGAAAGGAGAGTGCAGTATGACACCCAGGTTGCGAACTTTTGGGGAATGGTGGATTAGGCAGCCATCCACTTCAAGGAGGAGATCTCCAACCTTCCGGAGCAGTGACTGCTTGGCCACAACCATGAGCTCAGTCTTCTTGCTATTTAGCTTCAGGAAATTGGATGACATCCAGGCTTTGATGTCAAGGAGGCAGTTGACGAGGTGCTGTGTGGGGAGACGAGTGGAGGGTGAGGTGCTGATGTAGAGCTGAGTGTCATCAGCGTAGGAGTGGAAATTGAGACCATGTTTCCGGATGATGTGACCAAGGGGGAGCATGTATAAATGGGGGAGCATGTAGATTGTGAAGAGGAGTGGACCAAGAACGGAGCCCTGCGGCACACCTTGGTTGACTGGGGCAGGGGTGGAGGTGGACTTGCAGATGCAGATGGACTGTTTTCGGTCAGTGAGGTAGGACCAGGTGAGAGCAGTCCCAGTAATTTAGTTTGATGACAGAGATGCATGTTGGAATTGTGCAGTTTGCGGGTGAGATATTGTAGCATGTCAGTGGAGGGGGGTGTGAGCCTGGTGTTAGCCGTTAGCCATGGGCTAGAATCGCAGAGATGGAAAACTGCTAGGCAGGAGAAGATCCACAGCATGGCAGGAGGAGACGGGTAGCGATCAAGCACAAAGCCCAACCGTACTGGTGAAGCCGGGAGGCTATCCGAGAAAAATAGAAACACAGCCGCGGTGCTGGATGGACTGGAGTATCCGGGTGATGTCTCGCTGACGGCGGGAGCTTGAGCAGATTTGCCGGTGTTGGAGGAGATGGAAGCAGGTAGGTACAGACAACCACCAGCTCAATGGAGTCCGACTCGATAGCAAAAGAAAAGTTGAAAAAACTCTATAGAAATATGCACAGGTTTAAGCTGAGATAAACAGTAAAGCAGCTAAGAGAACCACACCAGTTAACAGCATGCATAAAAGGTCAATAGTATAATACTACAGTTAGTTTCAGAGGAGAAGCGGCGAACAGACAATGCCAGCGTCCTCTCGCTCTGACTCCAATGTCTTAGAATTGATCCCTGGATGTCTGCTATCGTTATGGCTTGCTGCTACTGGAGTGAATGCATATATTACAACTGCAAGAAAACGTTTAAACAGTGATGGTAAACCATATAGCCTATGTTACAGAATTAATTCAAGAATATAACTTAAAGTAGGCTGCACATGTTTTATTCATTTTTACTTGTATTATCTTTATCTCCTTTCATGTAGCACTATGAGATTTGTTTCAAATATAAAGTGTGTTACAAATTAAATGTATTATCATTATTATTACCCTCCATCACTGTCTCTACCCTCCATCACTGTCTCTACCCTCCATCACTGTCCCTCCATCACTGCCCCTCCATCACTGTCTCTACTCTTCACCTGCCTGTTTACATTTGACTTGGTGGCACTAGTGCACATGGGGGGGGAGGGTCATACGAATTCACCTGAAATGTGATCCCAAGTTAAATGACACGAAACAGGATCTGTTAGCTCGAGGTCAAAGAGAGGTCAATATGCGTGTGTGTGGGTGAGAGAGATGTGTTTCTGTGTTTAGATTAGGGATGTCCGATATTATCGGCCTACCGATATTATCGGCCTACCGATATTAT
>NC_140165.1:8925764-8953147 GCF_963971535.1 Notolepis coatsorum | reverse complement strand
TCAATCAATCAGTTAATCAATCAATACATCATAAGCTATATGAAACACAAGCTTGCAGTCACACGCACACACACACACACATATGCGCTCTCTCTCTCTCACCCCCACCCCTCCCTCCCTTAAGTCTAATCGTTCTGTTTTAATGACTTTCTTTGGGTGTCAAGTGAGATCTGAATGTGTGCCTGAGATGTGGTGTGAAAGTGACACGTTGGCTATCACATCCACAATAAGAATATATCATACCTAATCAAATACTTTGCAGAAGTAAGTTTCTTCATTTGTTTGTTCATCAGTTAGTTAATCAGTTTCTTCATCAGTTAGTTCATCAGTTTCTTCATCAGTTAGTTCATCAGTTTCTTCATCAGTTAGTTCATCAGTTTCTTCATCAGTTTGTTCATCAGTTCCTTCATCAGTTAGTTAATCAGTTTCTTCATCAGTTAGTTCATCAGTTTCTTAATTTGTTTGTTCATCAGTTAGTTAATCAGTTAGTTCATCAGTTTCTTCATCAGTTTGTTCATCAGTTCCTTCATCAGTTAGTTAATCAGTTTCTTCATCAGTTAGTTCATCAGTTTCTTAATTTGTTTGTTCATCAGTTAGTTAATCAGTTTGCTCATCAGTTTCTTCATCAGTTAGTTAAACAGTTCCTTCATCAGTTAGTTAATCAGTTTCTTCATCAGTTAGTTCATCAGTTTCTTAATTTGTTTGTTCATCAGTTAGTTAATCAGTTTGCTCATCAGTTTCTTCATCAGTTTCTTCATCAGTTTCTTCATCAGTTAGTTCATCAGTTTCTTCATTTGTTTGTTCATCAGTTAGTTAATCAGTTAGTTCATCAGTTTCTTCATCAGTTTCTTCACCAGTTAGTTAATCAGTTCCTTCATCAGTTAGTTAATCAATTTCTTCATCAGTTAGTTCATCAGTTTCTTCATTTGTTTGTTCATCAGTTAGTTCATCAGTTTCTTCATCACTTAGTTCATCAGTTTCTTCATTTGTTTGTTCATCAGTTAGTTAATCAGTTTCTTCATCAGTTAGTTAATCAGTTTCTTCATCAGTTTGTTGATCAGTTAGTTAATCAGTTTGCTCATCAGTTTCTTCATCAGTTAGTTAATCAGTTTCTTCACCAGTTAGTTCTTCAGTTCGTTCACCAGTTAATTCATCAGTTTGTTCACCAGTTAGTTCATCAGTTTCTTTATCATACTCTGTTTGTCTTTTCTCCTCCCGGTCCCTCTAGTGTCCACCTCCCCTTAATGGAAGAAGAAGAAGAAGAAGAAGAAGAAGAAGAAGAAGAAGAAGAAGAAGAAGAAGAAGAAGAAGAAGAAGAAGAAGAAGAAGAAGAAGAAGAAGAAGAAGAAGAAGAAGAAGAAGAAGAAGAAGAAGAAGAAGAAGAAGAAGAAGAAGAAGAAGAAGAGTTCTTCTTCACACGCTAAGAAGAATTCCGCTGCGTTCCCGTACAACACACACCCCGCGCCTTCGAGCTCAAAACATGGCCAGCGTCCTCTACTACGGCGACGACCACAACTGCACGGACGTGGACCGCCTCGCCAAGCGCTACTACCTGCCCGTCGCCTACGCCGCCATCTCCACGGTGGGCCTGGTGGGCAACCTGACGTCCATCGGCGTCTACCTGACCAAGCTGCGTCCCTGGAAGAGGCAGCAGCGTGATCATGGTGAACCTGGCGCTGGCGGACCTGCTGCACGTCCTGAGCATGCCCTTCCTCGCCTACTACTACGCCAACGGGGACTCCTGGACGCTCGGCGACTTCATGTGCCGCTTCGTGCGCTTCGCGTTTCACTTCAACCTGTACGGGAGCATCCTGTTCCTGACGTGCCTGGCCGCGTTCCGCTACGCGGTGGTGGCGCACCCGCTGCGGGCGGCGCGCGTGCAGAGCAAGCGCTGGGGCGTGGCGGCGTGCGCGGCCATCTGGGCGATCGCCGCCGCCGAACTGGCGCCCATGCTGACCATGATCACCCTGGTGGAGCACGACGACAACAAGACCTACTGCCTGGACTTCGCCAGCAACGACCCGTCCGTGGTGTGGTGGTACGGCTGGCTGCTCACCGCGCTGGGCTTCCTGCTGCCCCTGGCGGTGGTGTGCGCGTGCTACGCCGGGGTGGTCCGAGAGCTGGCGAAGGGGGGGCCGCTCGCGAGCCGTGCCGTTCGGACGCGGGCGCGCCGTCTGACCGTGCTGATCCTGGTGGTGTTCGTGGTCTGTTTCCTGCCTTACCACGTGCTGCGCGTCCTGCGCGTGCACACGCGGAGGAGGCCGGAGGCCGGGTGCATGCTGGAGCGCGCCGTCCACGCAGCGTATATCATCTCCAGGCCCCTGGCGGGACTCAACACCGTCTTCGACCTGGCTCTGTACACCCTGGCGGGGGACCGGTTCCGGCAGGCCTTCCTCAGCGCGTTCCGCTGGCACCGCTGGGCGTCTAAAGCCAGGTCACGCCTCAACCTGGCCGTCGTCAGCAGACCTCATAGTGACGCCGCTTGGAGAATGACTGTGGGAAACGCATACTAACTAAACACATGCTCTTGCTCTTTCTCTCGATCTCTCTTTCGCTCTCTCTCTCTTCCACACACACAGCCCTTAGTTGTTGGATTATGGGTCATCCACTCACACATTTCCATTATACATGTAAATAAAAACATGGCTCTTTGTTTTGGGGAGGAGGTTGAGGTCATGAAGTGCAAACGTGCACATAGTCTCACACATTTAAATTTGTGAGTCATTCTTGAATCAATACTTTTTTTTGTATCTACTTTTTCTCCCCATTTTTCTATTTTTCTCCCATCCCAATTTCGTATTATCCAATTCTACCCTCCCCTGTCTCGAACGTTGTTAGACCATGCCTCCCACTGGTCGGCTGCAATGTGGACGAAGCCTTGCATCACGTGGTGTCCCCTCCGGTACACGAGGAGGCAGCCGTCGCATCTTTTCACCTGTACAGCGCGATCTCTCAGCGGCGAGGAGTAACGCGTGGGAGGCTCACGCTGCCCCCCGTTGCTTCCTGATTCTGCTGTACAGGCGCACCAACCGACCTGTAGGAGTCGCTGTCCACAACGTCCGATCCCCACCCACTGGCTTTCCCACCCCCTAATACTGCCAATTGTATTAGTATGAACGACCAGCCAAGCCGGAAGCAACGCCGAGAGCTGGGCTCGAACCCAGCATCTCCTGCGTTAGTGGCCAGCGCCTTGCCCACTGCACCACTTAGCCGCCCATTCTTGAATCAATACTTAAACTACAATACTACAATGCACTTCACTGGTGCTTTGCCCTCTGGTTAGATGCCAACTTCCTTGTTCGTTGTACTTTGTTCTTGTAGTTGTGCAATGACAATAAATGCACTCTTCTCTAATCTCTAAATGCTGTCCACTGTCCGTGATGTTCATAAAACAGGGAGTGTATTTCTCCTTTTTGTGTTTTATTTGATAATAATTAAGAAATACTAACAGATTTTCCAGTGTCAAGTCAAGTCAACTTAATTACACAGTGCCTCAAATAGGTTTCAATCCAACACACTATATATTATAATGCACTTACTTCAGAGTAAGTATAATATAAAATGAGATTAGAATTTTGAGAACTAAACATTGTAATGATGATGTCACAAGAAGAAAAAATAAATCACCTCTATAATAGTTATATAACTAGTTACAAATGACTGAATACTGTTTTTGATCTCAACACAAATCCCCCAAAAATGTGGATTTGAAATAAGGCAACGTTGCTCTTAGAAGAAGCTTCTTTGTAACAAAGTGAACCAACGTTGCTCTTAGATTAAGATTCTTTGTAACAAAGTGAACCAACGTTGCTCTTAGAGGAAGCTTCTTTGTAACAAAGTGAACCAACATTGCTCTTAGAGGAAGCTTCTTTGTAACAAAGTGAACCAACGTTGCTCTTAGAGGAAGCTTCTTTGTAACAAAGTGAACCAACGTTGCTCTTAGAGGAATTGGCTTCTTTGTAACGAAGTGAACCAACGTTGCTCTTAGATTAAGCTTCTTTGTAACAAAGTGAACCAACGTTGCTCTTAGAGGAAGCTTCTTTGTAACAAAGTGAACCAACGTAGCTCTTAGAGGAAGCTTCTTTGTAACAAAGTGAACCAACGTAGCTCTTAGAGGAAGCTTCTTTGTAACAAAGTGAACCAACGTAGCTCTTAGAGGAAGCTTCTTTGTAACAAAGTGAACCAACGTAGCTCTTAGAGGAAGCTTCTTTGTAACAAAGTGAACCAACGTAGCTCTTAGAGGAAGCTTCTTTGTAACAAAGTGAACCAACGTAGCTCTTAGAGGAAGCTTCTTTGTATGGCACCAGACAAAGAATTTCTAGTTTCAATCAGTGCTCCGGCGATCCAGTTGTTCTCTTGTAACACTGTATGTATTAAATACTAAAGATAAATCATACTTTATGTATTCAATACTAAAGATATATCATCATATTTCGATTTTTCAGAGGTTAGTTTTCCTCCACAAAAAAATACCCGGTTCAGCTTTCATTTGTCCATCTGAAAGGCTTGAAATGCCATTTCCTGAGCTTACAATCAAAGCCTCTCCTTTGAGTTAGTAGACTTGAGCTGTAATTGTGTTTGTTGGCTCTCATATTCATATTCAAAGGTCCATGTGACATTTACATTTACATTTACATTTAGTCATTTAGCTGACGCTTTTATCCAAAGCGACTTACAAGTTCTGTGCGACAAGACAGCAAGAAGGGTATAACTCTATCAGCTGAGTAACAATGTTCATCAAAGTGTTGCGTGTTACAGTGTAGGTTAGTTTATTAGGACAAGTGCATGACATTAAGGTTAGTCGGGGTTAGATTTTTTTTTTTTTTTTTTTTTTTTTTTATCATTTCAGATAATGGTTGAAGAAGTGAGTCTTTAGTCGACGGCGAAAGATTGGACGGGATTCGGCTGTCCTAACTGGGGTGGGTAGTTCATTCCACCATTGTGGGGCAAGGACTGAGAATAGGCGGCTTCTCTTTGATGACCCTCCGGGAGCTTGGATAGGAGTAGATCTGAGGCGGCCAGAAGACGCAGAGCGTAGGGGTCTTGAGGGTGTGTAGTTAGAGACCATTGACCGGAGGTAGGCGGGAGCGGTTCCCTTTGCCGCACGGTATGCTAGGTCGAGGGCCTTGAAGCGGATACGTGCAGCAATGGGGAGCCAGTGCAGGTCCCTAAGAAGTGGGGTGACATGGGCTGACTTCGGTAGGTTTGAGATCAGGCGGGCCGCTGCATTTTGAATGAGTTGAAGAGGCTTGGTGGCAGTGGCCGGGAGGCCAGCTAGCAGTGCGTTGCAGTAGTCGAGGCGGGAGATGACTACTACTACGGGAGATGACATTTACAATAGTTAAATTAGTGTGCTTTGGAATGTTGTTGCTTTGCCATAACGCACCTCTGTGCAAGCTAATGTCCCTTTGTCCTTTTCTCATCTCTTTCCCTAATCTGTTTGTGTTCTGAGGTTAACCAGAGTACAAAAAAAAAGAAAAAAAAGGGGACGGACGGACTTTTGTTTTGTTGCGATTTCATAAAATGCTGAATTTGAGGTGTGAGGCGTATGGGTTGCTTGGTCCGCCGCCCGTCCTCGACACGGTCAAACCCATGAGTCGGCAGAAAGTGTCTCCGCAGCGCAGCACCCGCTGTAGCTACTGGTCTGTGAACAACGGTCGCCACGGCAGCCGGCTGCAGGGTCAGAGCCGAGCACTTTAGTTAATTGGTCTTTCAGAAGCACCTCACCTTTATCCCCATGGCTGCCGTGTTGAAGTCAACACATCATTCATTCACAAAAGTATACGTATAGTATAGTATAGTATACATATTCTAGCTGCGTGCTGCTCTGAAAGCCAGAGAGCATTAAAGGAACACGCCAACATTTGGGGACATTTGCTTACCGTCTTCTCCAGAGAGAGAGACAAGAAGATAGATACCAGTTTCCTCTCTGTGTGATCAGTAGAAAGCTATCCGGCTGCCTTTTAGCCTAGCTTAGCACAATGAATGGAAGCGGATAGTGCCGGTTAGCCTATAGGCATTGTCCAACTAACACCTCTCCCGAAGGCTAACCGCCTATGTCCACTTCCATTCATTGTGCTAAGCTAGGATAACGTGCAGCCAGATAGCTTTCTACTGAACGCACAGAGAGGAAACTGGTCTCTATCTTCTTGTCTCTCTCTGGAGAAGATGGTAAACTAATTTCCCAAAATGTTGGCGTGTTCCTTTAACCCTTGTGTGGTGTTCGGCTCTGTGGGGTCCGTTTTCAATGTTTACTAAAAGAGAAATGATACAATGAATTATTAGAATGAGAGAGTCTCATTGGCCTTGGCTCATATGTGAAAAACATATATATATAAAACAACAAATTTTCATTGAGTGCACACTGTGCAACCCCCCCTACAAATGTATATTACAAACGTGGTTGGTTCAAAAGTGTGTAAATTGTAGGTGAAAACAAGTAAATATGGCAAAGATTAAACAAAAAGGTTCACTGTGTACCTTCACTGTCTGCCTCCACCTTGTTTCATGTATATTGTTCAAGATAAACATGATCTATTCCATTAATCTCTATTGATGAATGTAACCTAGCAGGGGTAAATGGCAAATATTAACTATATAATGCTGTCTACATTGCTTGTACTTGAGAAAAAGTTAGCATCTGTATTTTAAAAGTATTTTCACGTGAATTATTATGGCTTTATTGTTTTAAAATCCCAATAATGTTGTGGGTCCACCAGACCTGTGAATATTGGGTGAGTAACAAAAACACAAACGCAAAGGGATGTATTGGAGGATAAACCCACCTAATTCCTCTATTCATCATCACACGTTAATACATTTGGGATCATTGGATCCACAAGAGTCTCAGCCTTCTTTTAATTTATGCAATTCCAAGACTGTTTACGCCTAGGGCCCCAGTATGCAGAAATAATTAAATACACAATTTTTAGAATAGGCAAAAATAACACATTTGTACTGTGTATATACTGCATGCAAAAAAAAACTGCATGGGTTTTGTTCAAATGGTATTATGGCCATTGGCATGGTATTAGCATGCATGTCTGTACAGGGGAGACTTGTGGGTATCCATAGAATCCATTTTCATACAGATATATGGAGGTGAGTGTTCAAGGGACCCCTTTCAATATGGCCATGCCATTCCCCTGGCCAAAACTGAGTTTGGAGAACTTTGGTGCATTATCTAGCCCCCTTCAACCAGCTAGTATGACATGGTTTGTACCAATAGATTCATTAAGTTGTCTAGTTTCATATGTGGCTTAAGTAACTTTTTGAGGAAAATTTAGTTTTTGCCTGAGTCATCTCTCCATGATGCTGACCACCTCTGGTAAAAATACATATCATATACAGTATTCTGTATTTGGTTCAGTTTATTCAGTTTTTCCTCAAAAAACCCAAAATATGACATACATGTCATTAAGAAGTACATTTTTGAAGTAGTGATATAAAACGTTTGGTAACACTTTATAATAACACTCAGTTATAAGACCTTTATAAGATATTTGTAGATAATGAACTAATCATGAACAAACCATTTATATACATTCATAGATTATTATTAAATCATTTATAACTATATTTGTATACATTTACAAATTAGTTCTACATTATTTAAAACTCATTATCAACATTGTTTGTACTTGATTTGTTCATCATTAAATAATGTTGTTTAATGTGTAGTAACACATTTGTAGATGCTTTGAAAAATGTATATGAAAAAAACTACTACTGTACCTCCATTTATTTGTTCATGTTCAACAAATGATTTGTTAAGACATTCATAAAACATCTATAAATCATTTGCAGATGCTATTGTGTGCCCTAATCTAAAGTGAAGCATATTCATCATTAACAAATGTCTAATACAGTTAATTATTTGTTGACTTTTTCATCACCTGTTACAAATGTTGTAGACAGCTTTCGGATACACCCTTCTTTGTGACATCAAACAGTGACAGAATTAGGACTATAGATAAATGCAATTTTATTAACATATAAAATACATGTGCACACATAACATATAGTGTAACTTGGGGGGCACTAGGACCCAGGAGTACGCTGGCCGCGTGTATCACTTCCGCAACGGATTTGATTTCCGGGGTTGGCCTGATTGGCCATTAAGCCCACGTGACCCTACGCTAGCACGCCCCCCTTACCCCGCTTACGCCTGAGAGTCACACACAGCTAGCGGCAGCCAGAGAGCCTTGCTACTACTAGCCGAGTGATGAATGAAGCTCTATCTGTTTCACCTAACAGCGCTATTGCTCCGTGATCATAGCCATCCATCTCTAAAGCTAACCACTATTTGTAAAAGCCACAACCACGTTACCATATGTAATAATGTAAATCATTGTGTCGTTGTACATATTGTGTATACACCGTTAGAAGCTAACGCAGCTTAGCCTGGTAGCTATTGTTGTGCTAACAACATCGCGACACCCAGCTTGTTAGCCAGCATGAATGCCCGATGTAGAAGGCATAGACGCAGGCCGCTTGTTGGCCGGCATGAGTGCCCGATTTGGGGTGGTTCTCTCCTCTTTGTGTGCCTTTGTCCTTGCGGGTGTTCTGCCGGGGAGCTTGTGGACTCGACAATAGTGGTGGTTGTAGGGTGTTTGAGCTTGTAGCCTAGTTAGCTCGCAGCTATCGTTAGCTTCTAACGCAACGGTGTATACACAATATGTACAACGACACAATGATCAAACAACTTATAAATACTATTGTCATGTCCATAAGTTCCCTGGCAGAATACTTGTGAGGACAAGGGTATACAAGGAGGAGAGAACCATTTTAAATCGGGTATTCATGCTGGTTAACAAGCTGGGTAGCTGCGAGCTAACTAGGCTACAAACACCCTACAACCACCACTATTGTCACGTCCACAAGCTCCCCGGCAGAACACCCGCAAGGACAAAGGCACACAAAGAGGATAGAACCACCCCAAATCGGGCACTCATGCCGGCCAACAAGCGACCTGCGTCTATGCCTTCTACATCGGGCATTCATGCTGGCTAACAAGCTGGGTGTCGCGATGTTGTTAGCACAACAATAGCTACCAGGCTAAGCTGCGTTAGCTTCTAACGGTGTATACACAATATGTACAACGACACAATGATTTACATTATTACATATGGTAACGTGGTTGTGGCTTTTACAAATAGTGGTTAGCTTTAAAGATGGATGGCTATGATCACGGAGCAATAGTGCTGTTAGGTGAAACAGATAGAGCTTCATTCATCACTCGGCTAGTAGTAGCAAGGCTCTCTGGCTGCCGCTAGCTGTGTGTGACTCTCAGGCGTAAGCGGGGTAAGGGGGGCGTGCTAGCGTAGGGTCACATGGGCTTAGTGGCCAATCAGGCCAACCCCGGAAATCAAATCCGTTGCGGAAGTGATACACGCACCCTGGCCAGGTATTGCCAGAGCATATAGAGGAGGTCTCACGCGAAAGAAGGGTGTATCCGAAAGCTGTCTACAACATTTGTAACAGATGATGAAAAAGTTTACAAATAATTAACTGTATTAGACATTTGTTAATGATGAATAGGCTTCACTTTAGATTAGGGCACACAATAGCATCTGCAAATGATTTATAGATGTTTTATGAATGTCTTAACAAATCATTTGTTGAACATGAACAAATAAATGGAGGTACAGTATAGTCGTTTTTTCATATACCTTTTTCAAAGCATCTACAAATGTTACTACACATTAAACAACATTATTTAAGGTAAACAAATCAAGTACAAACAATGTTGATAATGAGTTATAAATAATGTAGAACTAATTTGTAAATGTTGTACAAATATAGTTATAAATGATTTAATAATAATTTACAAATGTATATAAATGGTTTGTTCATGATCCATTTATGCAAAAATAAAACAACGTTAAAATAAATGTTTGTGATGTAAAAAAGAAATAACTACTTAGTTGAGGAATTCATTAAATATTGAGTAATAAAAAGATATCAAACTAAATAATTTGCTCGGGTCACCCATGTTATGCATCTAAGGGCTACACTTCTTCATTTATATTCATAGTATAGAGATTATAGTATGCATTGTCAGTTTGATACTTTTTTTTTGATATTTTTGAGGAAATAAAGACAAAATAATATTCTTATTGTACTTTGTATATAAATAGCACCAGCGACAAATTCATCCACCTTTTACTTCTTCCACACCACTGCATCACTGTGCATAACACCATCCTCTCACTGCACCACTGTGCATAACACCATCCTCTCACTGCACCACTGTGCATAACACCATCCTCTCACTGCACCACTGTGCATAACACCATCCTCTCACTGCACCACTGTGCATAACACCACCCTCTCACTCCACCACTGTGCATAACACCACCCTCTCACTCCACCACTGTGCATAACACCACCCTCTCACTGCACCACTGTGCATAACACCACCCTCTCACTGCACCACTGTGCATAACACCACCCTCTCACTCCACCACTGTGCATAACACCACCCTCTCACTGCACCACTGTGCATAACACCTTCCTCTCACTCCACCACTGTGCATAACACCATCCTCTCACTCCACCACTGTGCATAACACCATCCTCTCACTCCACCACTGTGCATAACACCACCCTCTCACTCCACCACTGTGCATAACACCATCCTCTCACTCCACCACTGTGCATAACACCACCCTCTCACTCCACCACTGTGCATAACACCACCCTCTCACTCCACCACTGTGCATAACACCATCCTCTCACTCCACCACTGTGCATAACACCATCCTCTCACTGCACCACTGTGCATAACACCACCCTCTCACTCCACCACTGTGCATAACACCATCCTCTCACTGCACCACTGTGCATAACACCATCCTCTCACTGCACCACTGTGCATAACACCATCCTCTCACTCCACCACTGTGCATAACACCATCCTCTCACTCCACCACTGTGCATAACACCATCCTCTCACTGCACCACTGTGCATAACACCATCCTCTCACTCCACCACTGTGCATAACACCATCCTCTCACTCCACCACTGTGCATAACACCATCCTCTCACTCCACCACTGTGCATAACACCATCCTCTCACTCCACCACTGTGCATAACACCACCCTCTCACTCCACCACTGTGCATAACACCATCCTCTTACTTTACCACTGCATCACTGTGCATTAGGGCTGTCCCCGACTAAGGATTTGGATGGTCGACTATGATTGGCCAAAATTTGCCGTTAGTTGACTATTGGTCGACAAAAGAAAATATATATATAATATTTAAATTTTTTTTTTGTATCATTCCATTTGGGCTGTGGGGGGTGCTTAATGTCTGAAGGAGTCGACTGAAGGCTTCTTGTCCTCTGCAAAAGCATGCAATTGGTCCACTGATGGATACATCTTGATATTTGTCTAGTCTAGTGTGTTCATTAGACGGTGAAATCCTCTTTCAGTGCCACTGTGCCTGTTTTCGTAGCCAGTTAGCCTCTGATATGCGCGTCATTAGCGTTAGCCACGCTTCTAGGCCTCTTTTCTTTTGGAAAGAATAATAAAAAAATTATAATAAAAAAAATTATTAATATATATATATTTTTTTTAATATATATTCGCCTAAGAGGTTGGCCAGTCGACTACGGCTCCTTTCGACCGATTAGTCGACTAATCGACTAATAGGGGTCAGCCCTACTGTGCATAACACCACCCTCTCACTCCACCACTCCACCACTGTGCATAACACCACCCTCTCACTCCACCACTGCATCACTGTGCATAACACCACCCTCTCACTCCACCACTGCATCACTGTGCATAACACCACCCTCTCACTCCACTACTGCATCACTGTGCATAACACCACCCTCTCACTCCACCACTGCATCACTGTGCATAACACCATCCTTTCGAGATTCACCACGTTGTCATTTTAAAAGATGATGTCCTTGGAAAATTACAACATGAAAAAATCAAAAAAATCAAACACACACTGTATAAAGCTCATCGAAACTCCAACCTCTCGGAACAAACGTCCTCAGTCAACACACTGTGGACGAGGTGAGCGCTTTGATTATTTGAACACCTCTGCGACGATGTTTACCATCAAATACTTTAATCCGGGAGTCTGTGCTGTGTTTGCTCCATATAAACCTTTATGGCTCAGTGTGTCCGACGAAGGGTTCTTAACCCTTTCACTACCCCACTACCAACGGGTTAATGTACACTAAAGTACACTAAAGACAATTCTACCTCACGGTTGCACGTCAGGTTATACCGTGTATCGCGATACGTTTTGTGCGTTTGATCTTTTCCAGCTCTGTACTCTTTTGGTCGATTAGCCAGTTAAATACCTCAGATGGAGAACCCTGTTTTAAGTTTTCAGAGGAACACATTGGGCCTCATTCATGAAGCGATATAAGAACAGATTTCGTTCTTAACTAGCATTTCTTCTTATTTTGTTCTTACCTGGGATTCAGCAATGTTTTCTTATTTTTGCTTTTCTCTTAGGCAAGACCAAATTCTAAGAGTGGTCGGTTTTTTTAATAAAAAAGCCTACCATTGGTCAATTGCCCCCAAATACGACTTTAAAGATCCAGAACTTTTCAATAATAATAATTATTATTATTAGACCTTATTGCGTGTGTTCTGCTTCTGAAATGGATTATATATTGCTGTTAGAACAGTTAGATGATCTGGCCGCCCAGATCAGTGGTTCCCAAACTGATTGTTTATGCCGACCACTAGATTGTTATCAAGAACATTTGCGGACGGGGCGGCTGGGTGGTGCAGCAGACTAAGCGCTCGTCACCAACGCGAGAGACACTGGTATCGAATCCGGCTGTCAGCGTTGCCTCCGGCTTGGCCGGCCGTCATACTGGCTCAATTGGCAGAGTCAGCGGGAGGGAAGCCGGTGGGGTGGTATTCTGGTCGTTGTAAACAGCGACTCCTACAGGTCGGTCAGGGCGCCTGCACAGCGAGGGAGGGAGATGGTGAGGGTAGTGTGACCTCCCACACGTTACACCTCACCAATGAGAGTCCGCGCTGGCAGGTGAAAAGATGCTGCTGGCTATGTCTCGGAGGAAGCATCTGATAGACTTCAGGGCTCCCTAGACCGACCAGTGGGGGGCACATGCGAGCAATGACCAGGAAGGGGAGGGGGGAATTGGCATAACGACAACATTTTTTATTGGGATGAGAGAGAGAGAGAGAGAGAGAGAGAGAGAGAGAGAGAAGGTGTCACTGGACAGCGCTGAGGAGGCTCTGGGAGAGACCGTTATGCACCATTCCGGTCCGGTATTTCCCAACCTACTGCGCGAGTGGCTCTTGACAAACGTTCAGTCGTTCAGTATTGACAAAGCCTACTTTGCTGGAACGATTCATTTCGCACATATACAATACATATAATATAAGTATAAGTCTTTATTTGTCATCAGATTAACACACACACACACATGCGATGGGCGACCCACAGGAACACACACACACACATGCACTGAGTCATGAGTCGTGAGACGTGTGTGTGTGTGTGTGTGTGTGTGTGTGTGTGTGTGTGTGTGTGTGTGTGTGTGTGTGTGTGTGTGTGTGTGTGTGTGTGTGTGTGTGCGTGCGTGCGCTCAGACGTGCGCTAAGGCTGCCTCGCTAAGCCGTTTATTTATCCTGTTGAATGGATCAGCATGCAATACCGAACCTCTCAAGCTGTTTTGCAGACGCCTCATTCGCCTTATAAGGAGCAGGTGGGGGCGTCTGTATGCAAATGAATTGAGCGCGAACGCGCATTTCTATTTAAGAACAGGTGGGATTCATCATTCAACACACCTGGGTAAGAATGGATTTAGACTTTAAGAACAGCTTGATGAATGTGGCGGTGGATTTTCTTATTTTTCTCTTAACAGACAGGTAAGAAAGAATATAAGAAACATAAGAAAGTGTTGGCGAATGAGGCCCAATGTTTTCAAACTCTATTACCTAAAGATAAGTTAGAGTGTTGTGTACATCCATAGTACAGTAGATGATGAGTACTTTCTTATCTAAAGATGGTAAATTAGAGTGTTGTATTCATTCATTGTCAAAAACAGTACAGGTTGAGTACTTTATTATCTAAATGGTAAGTTAGTGTTGTGTTCATTCATAGTTAAAGACAGTAGAGGTTGAGTAGTTTATTATCTAAAGATGGTAAGTTAATATTGTGTTCATTCATAGTTAAAGACAGTAGAGGTTGAGTAGTTTATTTTCTAAAAATTGTAAGTTAGAGTGTTGTGTTCATTCATAGAGTACTTTATTTTCTAAAGATGGTAAGTTAATATTGTGTTCATTCATAGTTAAAGACAGTAGAGGTTGAGTACTTTATTTTCTAAAGATGGTAAGTTAGGGTGTTGTGTTCATTCATAGTTAAAGACAGTAGAGGTTGAGTACTTTATTTTCTAAAGATGGTAAGTTAGGGTGTTGTGTTCATTCATAATTAAAGACAGTAAAGTATGTTCTAGTGATATATCACAGTCACACTCCATTGGGATTTTAACTGCAGTCCAGAACATGTTATGTGATTTGGTGATTAAATTATCCATTCAATGAGATGAGCAAAAAAAACATTAGCATTAACTTATGAAACGCATGAGTCAAGGCCAGTCCTCAATATTTCCTCTTATTATAGTTATTACGGAGTGAAAAGGGATATTCTTCTGCTATCACAAGTAACACACACACACATACCCCTTAAATAACTCAATTATATCTCTCTTCCGTGTCCTGCTACTAGTGCAGTGAGCTTGAGGATTGCAGCTGGGGCTGCAAAGGCTATTTTGGGCTGAGGACACACTCATTTCCTCTTCCTCCTCATCACCTGTCTCCTCCTCCTCCTCCTCCTCCTCCTCCTCCTCCTCCTCCTCCTCCTCCTCATTCTCCATCTCACACATGAACAAAGCCCTGGGTGGAACGGTCAGGAAACTGCATAACACAGCCAGCATTTCCTAAAATAGGATGTTAATATTAGAGAATCCTTTAAAGGAAAACTCCAACATTTTGGGAAATTCGCTTATTTGCCATCTACCCTGGAGTTAGACAAGAAGATGCATACCTTTTTTCTTCTCTGTGCATGCAGTAGGAGTAGGAAGACGTTGGGAACTAGGCTAATGGAGGAACCTACTTCCAGTGACTGATGCTAAGCTAGGCTAACGGTGCGTGTCTTCCTACTCCCTACTGCATGCACAGAGAAGAAAAAAGGTATGTATCTTCTTGTCTAACTCCAGGGTAGATGGCAAATAAGCTAATTTCCCAAAATGTTGGAGTTTTCCTTTAAGCTACTCGCATTGACCATATTCACACGGCGGCCATTTTGCTCTTTATGTCACGCTCCGACCTGAGCACGACATAAGAGTGAAATGTGTGCGCACAGGGTGGAAATGAACCCAACCTGAGCATGACGTGAGTGTGCGAAATGTGCGCCGTGTGTGTGAATATGGTCAAGGAAGGACATGACAAAGTACACGTGCGCAAACAGTGTAACATCCCCAATGTCTTTCCCTTGAGTTGAAGGTTTCTATAGGTTGGGAGTTTCATCACCCTCAGGACGGTGAAAACTCCAACGAATATAAAAATACAGGCCTGTGTTGTCAAGCTGAAGACGGGCTTGCTTCTTCCCTCCATCCCCTCAGAGTTGACCCTTTGCGAGACGACGCCAGAACAGCGGCGACACATAGGACTGAACGCACGGCAACGCACGGGCAACTGTAATAAAGATGAGCGCCGTGCACAGAGGAGAGAGAAACCATCCGGCTGCAGCCTCTGGGCTCCGTGTATTTTCATCCCGTGTGCCGGATTCATGGTCAATTGAACTTTAATTGATCAATTTGGAGGCAAAGAGCCTCTAACCGCACTCTAATGGCTGAAACACCAATGTTCTCTATTCTGTGATGTAGGAGGCCTGATATTGTCTCCGACAGCCTGTCTTTCAGGCCCACGGCTCTCTCTTCTCCATCTTCAACAGACCCTCGGCAGTGTGTGTGTGTGTGTGTGTGTGTGTGTGCGTGAGTGTGTGCGCGCGTGTCTGTATGCGCGTGTGTGTGTGAGTGTGTCTGTATGTGTGTGAAATCGTATGTGTTTGGATCAGGGGAGGAAACTAACTTTTTGGCTTACCAGCCAACTGGCGGGTATCTGATTTTTTTTACCAGCCAAATGGATTTTTTACCAGACAAAAAAAATCGCTAATTGTGATAATTACTTCTTTGTACGTCTTCGTCTAAATTGATTTTCAATCATAGTAAATTAATCACACTGTCTCTACTCTTCAAAATATTACATCATTAAATCACATATTAACATGAAAGAGGGAACTATTCTGGACTGGGTTGGGCAGTGAAAGATGCTGGGTTGGGCTGGTCTAGGTTATACTGAATGATGAATTGAAAATGGGGGACCCTGATGTAAACAAGACGAAAGTCTTTCTCTGGTCTGCATCCCCTTAACAATTGCATGTATTGAGCCGTACTGTACTGTACCCATTCTGCAATCTGTTAAATAAAGTTTTCATTCATCACAGCTCAACTACTAGGAATGTGTGTCTGACTCTTAAGTGCAGGAAATATTCATCAGAAAGGGGGGACATGATGGAGGGAATGGAAAGAGCAGGTTTGACAGGAGCAGGGTTGAAGGGATTGATTGATTGAAAAGTGTATTAACAGATTGCAGAATGGGTACAGTACAGTTCAATACATACAATTGTTAAGGGGATGCAGACCAGAGAAAGACTTTCGTCTTGTTTACATCAGGGTCCCCCATTTTCAATTAATCATAACATATTGGAGTGTGGAGGAAGTGGACAAGGCATTAAGCAAACAGGACTGAAATGGGGGACCCTGATGTAAACAAGACTAAAGTCCTTCTCTGGTCTGCATCCCCTTAACAATTGTGTGTATTGAGCTGTACTGTATTGTACCCATTCTGCAATCTGTTAATAAAGTTTTCAATCAATACTGGGTTGGGCAGTGAAAGAACCAAGCATTTCACTGTAGTGTAATAGCTAAATAAAACAACTTGAATTTGACTTGTTACATTTGCACTCTGGTTGTATGCCAAATGTATTCTGGTTGTACTGTACTTGTGCTGTAAGATGACAATACATTGGAACCGAATCGACAACGCTAGGGGTTCAGCGGGTGTATTCTGAATGCCAAATATGACAACATCACCGTTGTGAAGGGCATATGGGCGAGTGGTGATATGCTGGGAAACCCGGTAATAATAAAATGTCACTCGGCTGCATTTAAGCAAAGCCGCTCAGTATAGTCCACTATGTTGAATGCGCGTTATGGTAGCTTGTTACATGCTAGGTAGCTAGCCGGCTAATGTTGTTGACTTGTCATTCTCATCCGACTCGAAGGAGACGCGTCGCGTGCTGTTGTTCGCCCCCATGTCAGACCGCACCGATATCCGAAAGCGACGACTCTACATGCAATTATTTTCATCCACTCATGTGTTTTTGTAAGTTTGTCTACGTTGTCAAGCCGGCTGCGGCCTGCCGGTGGCAGGAGTTTGTAGGTCTGCGCGCAGTCAGTGGTCTGTCCACTTCCCCTAGATGGGCGGCATCTTCTAGAAAACGAGTGTTCATTGGAGGAGCTTAGAGCGCATCTGTACAACGATGATGTTCATTGGTTATGGTCTGATTATTATGTAGCGCAAATGGGAGGAATCAAGGGGGGAGTCAGAGTTCGGTTTGTGTCAGTGAGCGAATCAGCAGATTGCAGAATGATTTTTTTGTTTTGTTTTGTAATTACTAGTACTCGCCAGACTGGCGAGTGCTCTTCATGAATTACTCGCCAAACGTAAAAAATACTCGCAATTGGCGAGTAAAGTGGCCTAATTTCCTCCCCTGGTTTGGATGTATGTGTGTGTGTGTGTGTCTGTATGCGTGCATGCGTGTGTGTGTCTGTATGCGTGTGTGTGTGTGTATTTCTGTGTGTGTGTATATGTGTGTGTGTGTGTTTGAATGAAAGTGGTTTCAAGGTTAACATAATGATTTTCACACTGCTGCAAACATGCTTAGAAAAGAAGCAAGCCAGCACACACACACACTTACACACACTTACACACACACACTTACACACACACGCACGCACGCGCACACACACGTGCACACACACGCGCGCACACACACACACGCACGCACGCACGCACGTATGCACACACACACACGCACGCACGCACACACACACACACGCACGCACGCACGCACGCACGCACGCACGCACGCACACACACCTCTAAAACAAAATTTGACCATTGCTGGAAACCTTGATATGAGTGGATGCTGCGTATGTTTATTGAAGAGAGTTCCTGCACACAAGGGATCTCCATTATGGGAGAAAGCAGCAGTGATTCAGTCAGAAAACCACACCGCGGCGTAGAACGTGGCCATGTTTGTGCTTTGATATGCTGATAAAAGCCACACAGACAAACACGCTACAATAATGTATTCACTGCTCAGCACGGCGCGCCTGGAACACAAACGTAAAACACAGAGACTCTTGGAGTCGTCAACCATATTGAAAACGTACTGAAGTTCGCCTTAGACACTCCCCCCCCCCCCCCCAGTATAACCGAGCGATAATGAATAAATACATCAGTTCGAAAGATCAGTTCTGCGCCAGCGTTTAAACGCCTCCCCCCGAATAATGGAAACGAAAGAGAGAACACATAGGCATGAATATAAAACAAAATAGTTTAGCCATGACAAGTAACCATCCATCAGAAATAGTATAAGACACCGTTTGGCAGTGCAGCGACGTAGGACTGAAACGTATAGTCGAAGGCAGATCCACAAACGGAAGAGGAGAGGAGCGATGGAGGAGAGAGGCTGGATGGAGGACACTGAAGCACAATGAAGACCACGGCTGAACCCTCCGAGCGCGCGGGCGCGGCCGCTAGTTCCTGCGTCGGCAGCACTGCTGCACCCACCCGCGTGTGTCCGTCCTCCTCACCAGCGCACCACCTGGCTACTGTAGTCCCCCGTGGTGGTGGTGGTGGTGGGGGCGGCGGCCACCTCCTCCGGTCCTCGCCCTCTGTCTCCCTCCCCCTCCTCCTCCTCGTCCTCCTCCCCTCCTCCTCCTCCTCCTCCCCCTCCTAACCTCCACAGCTGAGACAGGTACGTCCTGCCGTGGAGCCGCTGCCTCTGCCGCCTCTCCCGGCGCCTCCTCAGCCTCTCCTCCTGGTGCTGCCGCTGGCGGCTGTACTGGTAGCGGCGCAGGAACAGCTCCTTGGCGTACTCGTACAGCGCCACGTCCAGCGCGTTCAGCCCCTCGATGCGCCGCCGCGCCGCCTCGCCGATGCCCACGCTGGCGGCGCGCGTGCCGTTGATCTGCGTGAAGGCGCGGATGAAGCGCAGGCCGAACGTCCGCTCGAACAGGTACTGCGTCTTGCGCTGGAACTCCGTCAGGCCGTAGAAGGCCATGCGGCGCAGGTTGGCCTTGGCGCTGGAGAGCAGCGCGCGGCTGCGCTCGGGCTCGCCGGCCGACGACGCGTTGTAGCAGCCCACCAGGCTGAGGTCGGCCAGCATGCGCGCCTGCCGGCTGTTGGCCAGGTTGGACGGGCAGTCCATGAAGTCCGCCAGGGGCACGCCCGTCCAGTCCTCGCCGCCGTAGCAGGCCGGGAGCTCGTCGGGCGTGGGCGCGCGGCCGTCGCACATGTGCAGGGCCGTCTTCCAGGTGGCGCCCCGCTGCACGTGTTTCCACTCCGAGAGGTAGCGAGACACGGGGTCCCGGAGCATCGTGATGTAGTAGAAGTTCCTGCATGGGGGAGATAAGAACACAGGCATGAGCTAAGGTGATGTAGTAGAAGTTCCTGCATGGAGGAGATAAGAACACAGGCATGAGCTAAGGTGATGTAGTAGAAGTTCCTGCATGGAGGAGATAAGAACACAGGCATGAGCTAAGGTGATGTAGTAGAAGTTCCTGCATGGAGGAGATAAGAACACAGGCATGAGCTAAGGTGATGTAGTAGAAGTTCCTGCATGGAGGAGATAAGAACACAGGCATGAGCTAAGGTGATGTAGTAGAAGTTCCTGCATGGAGGAGATAAGAACACAGGCATGAGCTAAGGTGATGTATTGCTTAATTCCTACATGGAGGAGATAAGAACACAGGCATGAGCTAAGGCAGTGCTTCTCAAACTTTTTCTGTCAGGCCCCCCTTTGGCGGACCAAAATATCTTGGGCCCCCCCCCCTCGCCCCAACAAAATAGTCATGAAATGGGCCATGTTTAAATGTATTGAAATAACACCAATATCGTGACCTTTCAAATTGACAACACCTTCCCTCGCAAGAGCCACCTTGCCTCGCTGTGAAACAGCACTGCAGAATGGTCAGCTCCCATCTCCTCACACAGCGCAGAGAACAGGCGCGCTTTCAGGGGTCGGGTTTTGATGAAATTTACCACGTTTATAACTTCTGTCAAAACCTCATTCAGCTCAGGGCTAAGCTGTCTTGACGCTGGCGCCTCTCTGTGAATTTACAGTGCGTCCATTGCGCGTTTGGCGAGACCCCCTTGATGAGCGCCTGTAGCCCCCTCCTTTTCCCTGCCATGGCCTGCGCACCGTCAGAGCAAAAGCCCACACAGTTCTCCCATTTCAGTCCATGTTCTGTCAGGTAACTGTCAATAATTTTGAAGAGCTCATCAGCTGTCGCTCTGTTTTTGACATATTTGCAAAACAGCAGATCTTCACTCAGTGACTGGGAATTTACAAAGCGAACATAGGAAAGAAGCAAACAGTCTTTATTGCTGTCAGTCTTTGACAAGGCAACACGCATGTCATCCTCAAGGCTCAACTTGGCCCTATATTTTGTTTTCAGAGCTGTCATGGATGAAAAGCCAGCTTCACACAGATATGTGGTGCTGAATGGTATCAACACCTTAACTGCTGCATCATGAGATACTTGGTACTCAGCACCACACTCTGAAACTAGCTCTCCAGGTGGTATCAGATGAGATTTCAATGAGTTCTTCCAAGAGTTTGGATGGAGATGTGTCAGGAAGCTTTGTCTCAATGTTGTCTGTAAAGTTTTTTTTTATCGAGAGTAACTTGGTGATCCTTTTCTGTGTTTTATTAAATAATGATTTTCAGATTTTGAGAAATGGTCAAACGTATCCAAATATGGTATTTTTATGGAGAACAGTGCAGCTGCAACAGATAGCACTTTAGTGATAATTTTCTGTAATCCAAAAAAAGAAAAAAAAAAGAAAAGAAATTTAATCTCAAGGCCCCCCCTGTCAGGGCCCCCCACTTTGAGAAACACTGAGCTAAGGTGATGTAGTAGAGGTTCCTGCATGGGGGAGATAAGAAGACAGGCATGAGCTAAGGTGATGTAGTAGAAGTTCCTGCATGGAGGAGATAAGAAGACAGGCATGAGCTAAGGTGATGTAGTAGAAGTTCCTGCATGGAGGAGATAAGAAGACAGGCATGAGCTAAGGTGATGTAGTAGAGGTTCCTGCATGGAGGAGATAAGAAGACAGGCATGAGCTAAGGTGATGTAGTAGAGGTTCCTGCATGGAGGAGATAAGAACACAGGCATGAGCTAAGGTGATGTAGTAGAAGTTCCTGCATGGAGGAGATAAGAACACAGGCATGAGCTAAGGTGATGTAGTAGAAGTTCCTGCATGGAGGAGATAAGAACACAGGCATGAGCTAAGGTGATGTAGTAGAAGTTCCCGCATGGAGGAGATAAGAAGACACACATTGCAGGCTGGGATACAGAGATGACATTTTTACATCATGGCTGTTTGTCCCCCCTCTTATAATTGATTGATGGATGGATGGATGGATGGATGGATGGATGGATGGATGGATGGATGGATGGATGGATGGATGGATGGATGGATGGATGGATGGATGGATGGATGGATGGATGGATGGATGGATGGATGGATGGATGGATGGATGGATGGATGGATGGATGGATGGATTGATTGATACTTTAGACCTACTTTAAAATGTGGTGCAATAGTAACACATACACAAATACAATCCTCTAATTATCCTCTAATTTAAAGGCACAATCCGTGATCGCAGTACAGCACCTTCCCGTGCACTGCCGGCTTTGTTTGTACAATAATTAAAGGCACAATCCGTGATCGCAGGTACAGCACCTTCCCGTGCACTGCCGGCTTTGTGTGTACAGTAATTTATTGGATTGGTGATTTTTGTTTTGTATGGTAAATGGTAAATGGTAGCATTTATATAGCAGCTTTTATCCAAAGCACTTTACAATTTGTGGCGGAGGAGCAGGAATCGAACCGGATTACCAGACGACTGCTCCTCCTCCTGAGACACCATGGCCCCTGGAGGAGCATCATATACATACAGTATGTTCTACCTGGAGGAGAGGATCATATACATACAGTATGTTCTACCTGGAGGAGCATCATATACATACAGTATGTTCTACCTGGAGGAGAGGATCATATACATACAGTATGTTCTACCTGGAGGAGAGCATCATATACATACAGTATGTTCTACCTGGAGGAGAGGATCATATACATACAATATGTTCTACCTGGAGGAGAGGATCATATATATACAGTATGTTCTACCTGGAGGAGAGGATCATATATATACAGTATGTTCTACCTGGAGGAGGATCATATACATACAGTATGTTCTACCTGGAGGAGAGGATCATATACATACAGTATGTTCTACCTGGAGGAGGATCATATACATACAGTATGTTCTACCTGGAGGAGCATCATATACAGTATGTTCTACCTGGAGGAGCATCATATACAGTATGTTCTACCTGGAGGAGCATCATATACAGTATGTTCTACCTGGAGGAGAGGATCATATACATACAGTATGTTCTACCTGGAGGAGAGGATCATATACATACAGTATGTTCTACCTGGAGGAGAGGATCATATATATACAGTATGTTCTACCTGGAGGAGAGGATCATATACATACAGTATGTTCTACCTGGAGGAGCATCATATACAGTATGTTCTACCTGGAGGAGGATCATATACATACAGTATGTTCTACCTGGAGGAGAGGATCATATACATACAGTATGTTCTACCTGGAGGAGGATCATATACATACAGTATGTTCTACCTGGAGGAGGATCATATACATACAGTATGTTCTACCTGGAGGAGAGGATCATATACATACAGTATGTTCTACCTGGAGGAGAGGATCATATACATACAGTATGTTCTACCTGGAGGAGGATCATATACATACAGTATGTTCTACCTGGAGGAGAGGATCATCATATACAGTATGTTCTACCTGGAGGAGGATCATATACATACAGTATGTTCTACCTGGAGGAGGATCATATACATACAGTATGTTCTACCTGGAGGAGAGGATCATATATATACAGTATGTTCTACCTGGACGAGGATCATATATATACAGTATGTTCTACCTGGAGGAGAGGATCATATATATACAGTATGTTCTACCTGGAGGAGCATCATATACATACAGTATGTTCTACCTGGAGGAGGATCATATACATACAGTATGTTCTACCTGGAGGAGGATCATATACATACAGTATGTTCTACCTGGAGGAGAGGATCATATATATACAGTATGTTCTACCTGGAGGAGGATCATATATATACAGTATGTTCTACCTGGAGGAGAGGATCATATATATACAGTATGTTCTACCTGGAGGAGGATCATATACATACAGTATGTTCTACCTGGAGGAGAGGATCATATATATACAGTATGTTCTACCTGGAGGAGGATCATATATATACAGTATGTTCTACCTGGAGGAGAGGATCATATATATACAGTATGTTCTACCTGGAGGAGGATCATATATATACAGTATGTTCTACCTGGAGGAGCATCATATACATACAGTATGTTCTACCTGGAGGAGGATCATATACATACAGTATGTTCTACCTGGAGGAGAGGATCATATACATACAGTATGTTCTACCTGGAGGAGGATCATATACATACAGTATGTTCTACCTGGAGGAGAGGATCATATATATATACAGTATGTTCTACCTGGAGGAGGATCATATACATACAGTATGTTCTACCTGGAGGAGAGGATCATATACATACAGTATGTTCTACCTGGAGGAGCATCATATACATACAGTATGTTCTACCTGGAGGAGAGGATCATATACATACAGTATGTTCTACCTGGAGGAGAGGATCATATACATACAGTATGTTCTACCTGGAGGAGCATCATATACATACAGTATGTTCTACCTGGAGGAGAGGATCATATACATACAGTATGTTCTACCTGGAGGAGGATCATATATATACAGTATGTTCTACCTGGAGGAGAGGATCATATACATACAGTATGTTCTACCTGGAGGAGAGGATCATATACATACAGTATGTTCTACCTGGAGGAGAGGATCATATACATACAGTATGTTCTACCTGGAGGAGAGGATCATATACATACAGTATGTTCTACCTGGAGGAGAGGATCATATACATACAGTATGTTCTACCTGGAGGAGGATCATATACATACAGTATGTTCTACCTGGAGGAGGATCATATACATACAGTATGTTCTACCTGGAGGAGAGGATCATATACATACAGTATGTTCTACCTGGAGGAGGATCATATACATACAGTATGTTCTACCTGGAGGAGGATCATATACATACAGTATGTTCTAACTGGAGGAGAGGATCATATACATACAGTATGTTCTACCTGGAGGAGGATCATATACATACAGTATGTTCTACCTGAAGGAGGATCATATACATACAGTATGTTCTACCTGGAGGAGCATCATATACATACAGTATGTTCTACCTGGAGGAGAGGATCATATACATACAGTATGTTCTACCTGGAGGAGCATCATATACATACAGTATGTTCTACCTGGAGGAGAGGATCATATACATACAGTATGTTCTACCTGGAGGAGAGGATCATATACATACAGTATGTTCTACCTGGAGGAGAGGATCATATACATACAGTATGTTCTACCTGGAGGAGAGGATCATATATATACAATATGTTCTACCTGGAGGAGAGGATCATATACATACAGTATGTTCTACCTGGAGGAGGATCATATACATACAGTATGTTCTACCAGGAGGAGGATCATATACATACAGTATGTTCTACCTGGAGGAGAGGATCATATACATACAGTATGTTCTACCTGGAGGAGAGGATCATATACATACAGTATGTTCTACCTGGAGGAGGATCATATACATACAGTATGTTCTACCTGGAGGAGGATCATATACATACAATATGTTCTACCTGGAGGAGGATCATATACATACAGTATGTTCTACCTGGAGGAGGATCATATACATACAGTATGTTCTACCTGGAGGAGAGGATCATATACATACAGTATGTTCTACCTGGAGGAGAGGATCATATACATACAGTATGTTCTACCTGGAGGAGCATCATATATATACAGTATGTTCTACCTGGAGGAGAGGATCATATACATACAGTATGTTCTACCTGGAGGAGCATCATATACATACAGTATGTTCTACCTGGAGGAGGATCATATACATACAATATGTTCTACCTGGAGGAGAGGATCATATACATACAGTATGTTCTACCTGGAGGAGAGGATCATATACATACAGTATGTTCTACCTGGAGGAGAGGATCATATACATACAGTATGTTCTACCTGGAGGAGAGGATCATATACATACAATATGTTCTACCCCAGCCTGAGTCACATGGTGTTCCATGATGAACGGACCACAGCCCATTGTCCAAGCCGGGTTAACCAAATGTCTTGCACAAATGTTTTAAACATTCTAAACACACACACACACACACACACACACACACACACACACACACACACACACACACACACACACACACACACACACACACACACACACACACACACACACACACACACACACACACACACACACACACACACACCCACACACACACACACACACCCACACACACACGATCGCTATCTTGACACATCCGCTTTATTATGATTCTGTCAACTGCAAGGAACTACAATTAAAGGGCCGCATTCCATTTGATAAAAAAAACTTAAAGGAACATGCCAACATTTTGGTAAATTAGCCTACCGTCTTCTCCAGAGAGAGACAAGAAGATAGATACCAGTTTCCTCTCTGTGCGTTCAGTAGAAAGCTATCTGACTGCATGTTAGCTGCATGTTAGCTTAGCACAATGAATGGAAACGGACAGTGCCGGTTAGCCTTCGGGAGAGATGTTAGTTGGACAATGCCTAGGCTAACCGGCACTGTCCGCTTCCAATGTCTGGTCATTTTTAGCATGGTGTTATTCACTGTCAAAGATGCAAAGAAAAATCATAATTCATATTCTCATTTGTTTCATCACGATTTAAGCAAGCCTAGTAATAGACAAAATATGTCTGACACTGGGAATACATTCCATGAGATCCATAGATGTCCCTAGATACCAAGAACATGCAAATTACCTTGTAGAAGTGGAGCAATCTTCCATTTACTTAGGTATGTATTTTAGGCGGATTTTCAGAAAATAGGGCTCGGGCCTAAGAGGTTATTAACAATACATGCAAATCAAATCTAATCTAATCTAAAACTCTATTATTGCCCAAACACCTCCCCAAGAAACAAACCTGGCAACTAATGGGCGAGCGATAGAAGAAACGCTATTTAAAGGGGACATGCATTGCTATTCCTAGCACTATTTGGGCAACTTTACACAATTCCTGTGAGTCTATTGAACAATTTTATTTAAAAAAAAATCATTGTTTTATATTTCTAATCAAGTACTCAAAAGCCAAATTTTTCTCCCTTTGGATTTCAGGCTGTGTTGGCCTGGCTCCGCCCATAAGCACTTTGTGTAAATGAGTATGTGCTACTGCTGCTTCCTCGCGCGCGGTTTGTTTCCCCGACAGAAGCTCCTTCCTCTCTCTCTCTCTCTCTCTCTCTCTCTCTCTCTCTCTCTCTCTCCCTCTATCTCTCTCTCTCCCTCTCTATCTCTCTCTCTCCCTCTCTCTCTCACTCGCTCGTTGTCTGCCTTGCTCTCTTTGAGGAAGTGAAGATAATTCCACTCGCTCTGCTGTCGGTGTCAACCATAGAGGGGGCGTTAGTTATGCAAATCAGTGCTGTATTCACGTCAGCAAAACCGTCAAATCAGAACAGCTTAGTTGAATGAGGGAGGATCTCGTGAACTCGAGACTAGACTGATGAGTCAATATGGTAATTAGAGACACAGACCCATTGACACTAACCCATACTATAAAACCATGCTAAACACAGAAAAAAGCCATTTATAATGCATGTCCCCTTTAAATATTTCTAGTGCGCCGCCCAACTTCAAACAGAGACAAGCACCTGCTTAGCGAAGGTCTGAAT
>NC_140165.1:8868264-8923264 GCF_963971535.1 Notolepis coatsorum | reverse complement strand
CTGTTGGAAGGTTTGAACTGGCCTTACAGAAAGTGCCATGCATGTGCTGGGGGCGACAGTGGCTCAGGAGGTAGAGCACTCGTCTGGTAATCCGTAGGTTCCCGGTTCGATTCCCGCTCCTCCCGGGCAGTGTGTCGAAGTGTCCTTGAGCAAGACACTTAACACTTGCTCCCCTTAAGCCTAAAATTAAACGTGTTCCGCAAAAACAAACTCCCTGGTTTAAAAAAAATCGCAAACTTGAACATAAATGCCGTTCAACCAAACTCGAAGTGTAGCGCCTTGCCTGGAATGATAGTTTACATAATTACAAAAAGGCACTCTCACTTGCCAAAACCTCATATTTTTCAAGGCTCATCAACGAAAACATAAAACAAGTCAAAGTTTCTGTTTGACACAGTTGCAAAACTTACTCAGAAACAACCAACGGCGCCAAACTATGCGTTCTCGGCTAATGAATTAATTAAATTCCAAGAAAATGTATCTCATATAAGAGATGAAATTGTTGGCTTACTCAACAACCAGAGTCCCTCCCATCGCCCAACCTCTGATGCGCTTTCCCCCTGACTTTGAGTCCAGCCACACGCCATGCTGCCTTGAACACGTCTCACTTAGTGTCCTCTCTAAATTGGTTGGTGCGGCTAAATGTTTTTTTTTTCTGCAGACATGGGAGAATTTTTTAACCCCTGTCTCTGTCTCTGAGTAAATTACTTCTGTCTGGCCTGCAGCGCTGAACCTTACCTGCTCTGCCCTGACCAATTCTGAGTGGTTTCTCCAGCCCCCCGGGGCATATGGCCCTGAGCCATCATCTTGCAGGGGCGGACTGGGACACAAATTCAGCCCGGGACATTCAGACGCACCAGCCCACGCACCGGCCCCGAAACCGGCCCACACAGCGGCCGTTATGAAACACTCGTCCAGTATTAAACAACCCAAGGCTGTGGCTAAGGAGTCAACATCAGGGAGACCAAATCTACACCACGCCCCTAGATGTGCACTCGTGCACAGTGCACACACACACACACACACGCACACACACACACACATATATATATATACCGTTACTTCCTGTCATTGGCATACGTTTTCTTTTTTTTTTACTAACATCTTAGTGCCTCATTAGCCTAGGGATTAAGGATACGTGAAGTATTAACTACACCATAATAATATTGAGGTTTTGATCCATAGAAATGTCTGTGCTACACAATTTCAGTTAGATTCGATTTATTGTCCTTTAATTTTGCACTCATGACATTAGTTGCTTGCCGTTTAATCAACATCGAAAGACCCCCCACTTCCGCCCAGACACCCATTCCAAGAGCCTGTTTGCTTTCCAGGTATCGCTCTCTCTCTCTCTCTCTCTCTCTCTCTATCTCTCTATCTCTCTCTCTCTCTCTCTCTCTCTCTCTCTCTCTCTCTCTCTCTCTCTCTCTCTCTCTCTCTCTCTCTCTCTCTCTCTCTCTCTCTCAATTCAATTCAATTCAATTCAAAAAGCTTTATTGGCATGAAATTTCACAAATGTTGCCAAAGCACAATTATGACATAAATAAAGGAGATGGTGCGGTGAATAAAACATGGTACATATATATATATAGTATATGTGTCCTACTGGTTGTCCCTTTTCTTGTGACATGAATTGACATATTTTGCAGCTAAAACTGCACATTCTTTCTGTTCCCCCAGGAGGAATGGCAATTTCTGCACTTCTGTCATACTTTGGAATTCTGGGGAAATTATTTCAATTTTTGGAAAGAATTCCTCCCTAATATTTCTGTAATTTTCACATTGTGTTAGGAAGTGTAGTTCTGTCTCTATGGCTCCATCATCACAAATACAGCACAACCTCTCCTCTCTGGGCAGCCAGGTCTGTCTGTGTCTGCCCTTCTCTATCGCCAAACCATGGTCACTCAGTCTGTACTTTGTCAGAGTCTTTCTTAGATTCTTATCAGTTACTGTGCTGAGGTAGTCTGCCACAGTATACTGTCTGTTTAGGGCCAAATATGTTTCTAATTTGTGTTGTGATTGTGTGAGTTGATTCCAATACGTAATGTATTTATCTTTTTATTTGGTTATAATTTGGTTAGGTCTAATCTTCTGAGGCTGGCTAGGGTTTGTAATGTCAGAGTGTGAGATGTCAGCCAGTTTCATTATGAGTTGACAAAAGGGGCTCCTTTGTAGGTCCAGCTCTTGGCAGGCCAGGGCCCTCATTCATCAATGTGTGCGTAGAACATGTTCTATTTCCACACGTAAGCACGGAATGTAGAACCAGTGTACGCACAGGGAAGTCGGGATTCATCACACGTGCGTACGCAGGCTCTATGCTCCTCCGTGTTGATGAATACCACTTTGTTCTACCGTCAATGCTCGTGCATGATTATCCATATGGTCATGAAAGTGAGGAAACACCCCCCATGGGATGTGAAATAATGGACTGACCCGAGCTGAACCCTGAGAAACTCCACAGAGATTGTTCACTGCTGTCGAACCAAGAAGTTTCAAGTTTCTTTAATAGTTTCTTTAATAGTTGTCATACAGAAGTACAGAATACTTTTGTACAAAATGCTTCTTACTGTTGCGCTCCAGAGACTGTGCAAGACAAGATAAGTATGAAATAAAAACATAGTAAAATTAGAAGTAAAAAAAAGAGGTCACAGTGTTCAGTTTAGACATATGTACAATGTTCGATGCAGAATAGACGTAGTTACCATACAATATACAATACTGTGCAGTGTACTAATATACAATACTATATAGTGCAAGGCAGAAATGGAGAAATGGGACGAGGTGCAATTTAGGTACAATTCACAGTAGGTGTACGAGTTGTAGTGCAAATCCTTTATCAATAAATATAAAGTGTAAGTGTGTTTGTGTGATCTAGCGTGTGGGTGTGTGTGCTGTGTGCATTTGATGGTTGTTGCATAGTGATTATTGTTCGTTTAGCGATTATTGTTCGTTTAGCAGCCTGATGGCCTGGGGATAGAAGCTTCTTCTGAGTCTTTCTGTGCTCGCCTTAAGACTCCGGTATCGCTTGCCTGACCGCAGCAGTTCAAAGAGGCAGTTGTTCGGGTGGCTCGAGTCCTTAATAATTCTCTTAGCCTTCCCCTTGCACCGCTTGATGTAAATGTTCTGGAGGGTGGGAAGCCCCCCTCCAATTGTGCGTTCGGCTGAACGTGTCACTCTTTGTAGTCTGCTACGGTCTTGTGCAGTGCTATTCCCAAACCAGGAGGTGATGTTGCCGGTCAGGATGCTCTCTATTGTACATGAGTAGAAGTTCCTAAGGATCTTCTGACTGACTTGGAACTTCCTTAGGCGCCTGAGGAAGTAGAGGCGTTGTCGTGCCTTCTTCACAACACTGTCAATGTGTGTGGTCCATGTCAAGTCCTCGGATATGTGGGCTCCGAGGTACTTGAAACTGTTCACTCTCTCAACCGGTGCCCCGTCGATGCTGAGGGGGCTGTAGTCCTTGACCCCCGACCTCCTGAAGTCCACAATCATCTCTTTTGTTTTGCTGACGTTCAGGGAGAGGCAGTTCTCCTGACACCACTGTGACAGGTTCTCTACCTCTTCCAGGTAGGCCCTTTCGTCGTTGGCAGAGATCAGGCCCACCACTACTGTGTCATCAGCAAATTTGATGATGGTGTTGTTGTTCCGCTGTGCTACGCAGTCATGTGTGTACAGGGAGTAGAGGAGGGGGCTCAGAACACAGCCCATGTTGAGCGTGATGGATGAGGAGGTGCAGTTGCCGGCTCTTACCACCTGGGGTCTGCCCGTCAGGAAGTCCAAGACCCACTGGCACAGGTCATAGTTCAAGCCCAGGTCCCTGAGCTTGGCTATGAGTTTGGAGGGGACTATGGTATTGAATGCTGAGCTGTAGTCGATGAACAGCATTCTCACATCATCAACTGGCGCTGCTCTGATGGCTGCCTTTCTGATCGCTCCGTCGAGACTGTGCTTTCTTTTGTTAATTTTTATAGTATTAGGAGTTTTATTTGCACCAACTGTTGGTGCATTATATGTGTATGACCGTCAGTCAATCATTGACATTGGATTAAGGAAAACTTACCGTTTGGATTGCTCTCTGGATCGGATCGCTGAACAGCAGAAATGGCCCGCCGAGATCCTTTGTTATCATGGCCAAGACCAGGAGAAACCGCCGCGAAGACGTGGAAAGAGAGCGGGGGTCCAAAACAGACTGAGGTCCAAACGACACAGAACCACATTGCCCAGCATATTGTTGGCCAATGTGCAATCGATAGGAAATAAACTGGATGACATCAGAGCACGGATCCAATTCCAGAGGGACATTCGGGATTGTAACGTCCTCTGTTTCACAGAAACTTGGCTGAGTCCAGATGTCCCGAATCACGCAATAGAACCGGCAGACCACTTCTTCGTTCTCCGCAAGGACCGGACGGCAGAAGAGTCACTAAAGACGAGAGGAGGCGGCATTGCCTTCATGATAAACAAGGAGTGGTGCGATTTAGGCAACACAAAGGAACTGTCTAACCACTGCTCCCCAGACCTGGAGTTTATCACGATAAAATGTCGACCCTTCTTCCTCCCAAGAGAGTTAACGTCCATCATCCTCATCGGAGTGTACATTCCACCACACGCGAACACTGGGGTCGCACTTTCAAAACTTCACGACGAGGTAAACAAACTCCAGGCAGCTAATGTTGACGCCGCCATTTTGGTTCTGGGTGATTTTAACAGCGCGCGTCTTAAAGTTAACCGTAGTTACTAAGACACTATCGCGTATTATGGGATAAATAAAAGGCGGACTTGTAAACGGTGATGTCAGATATCAACGGCTCCCTAAGACCATTGCTGCAATTCTGCCTGGACAGCTCAAAATACTAATAAAGACCGTTCGTTGACCACTGTTTGGCGTTGGTTGTGTGTCATTATAACCGTGCTGTAATATGAATGCCTTTATTAGTTGTGTTCGATTGGCTATATGATTTTTAGAGGCATCTATTTTGTTGTCGGCTAATAAAGACCGCGCTGGAATATGACTGCCTTTTCCCGTGTTGTTTGATTAATACCCAGGGATTAAAGTTCTCCTCAATTTTATTCCAAATCGCGATGGATCTCCCGTCAATTTTCTACCTGCTGCATATGATTTCTAGAGGCATACTACAATCTATTTTGATGTCAGTATTGGGTAGCCTATATAAACAATAATACGAGAGCATATACAAGAACAATGAATCTCACTGCATGTATGATGTAGCCTGCCTTTCAATACATGAACTTGAATCCCATCATATACATAGTCTGTCCACTATCTGGTGTCATTGCAATGCGTTTTCTATTCTTTCTTATACAGTAAAAAGGGGGAAGAACACTATATTCATATGACTTGTATTCTGCTTACAGCTTCGAAATTCCACTTGTTTCGTTTAACGTAAAGCCTTTTAAATATAATCAAAACGTTCCCGTGTTTCTGCGGTCTGCGCAAAATAATAACGAGTTGAGCTTTATGATTTATGATGAATTGAAAATGGGGGACCCTGATGTAAACAAGACGAAAGTCTTTCTCTGGTCTGCATCCCCAATTAACAATTGTATGTACTGAGCTGTACTGTACTGTACCCATTCTGCAATCTGTTAATAAACTTTTCAATCAATCAATCAATCAAGCTACGCGGAGCGCAGTCAGTCAGTAGCCTACACCCCGTATATTCCGATAATAACGCTATATAAACCATGCTGCATTCATTCTGAGAGAAAGATCTATTATTCCAAATGCTATTTATAGGGTTTTGACCATAATTACACTACTGTTGCTATTTTACAATGAACTATAATGAACTACGGTTCGTACAGAACATCCAGTGTTATTATGCACAGAAGCTCATTTCCTTGTTGTAATAATATATTCTACCACTGGGCGCCAGGTACGCATGGTCCGAGCTGTGCGTAAATATAAGCACGAAGTCAAATTCAAGTTGAAATTGATGAATCCCACTCTTTGCTTAGAAATGATCGTACGCACAGGGTAAGCACAAATCTGTGCGTAGAACACGTTGATGAATGAGGGCCCAGGGCTTTATGATGATAGCAGGCCGGGTCACTTTTTTTAATATGGCTCCAGAATTTAATATCTTTTTTGCATATTTATGAGTAACGGATATTGTCCTAATTCAGCCCTGCATCTCTCTCTCTCTCTTTCTCTGTGTCTTTCTGTCTCTGTGTCTGTCTCTGTGTCTGTCTCTGTGTCTGTCTCTGTGTCTGTCTGTCTGTCTGTCTGTCTGTCTGTCTGTCTGTCTGTCTGTCTGTCTGTCTGTCTGTCTGTCTGTCTGTCTGTCTGTCTGTCTGTCTGTCTGTCTGTCTGTCTGTCTGTCTGTCTGTCTGTCTGTCTGTCTGTCTGTCTGTCTGTCTGTCTGTCTGTCTGTCTGTCTGTCTGTCTGTCTGTCTGTCTGTCTGTCTGTCTGTCTGTCTGTCTGTCTGTCTGTCTGTCACTCTCTCTGTCTCTCCCCCAATTAAACTGTCCTACTCTACATCACCAGCATGTTTCACAGCAAGTCACTTGTTCCTAACTGGACGTTACTCATCTATTGGTGTATTACACTTGGGAAATACTTACTGTATTGTTTACTTATACTTATATAATTATTATTTGTGTATTTAAATAATAATTAGGTTGATAGGTGGGTGTATTGTTAAAAGAACACGCCAACATTTGGGGAAATTGTCTTCTCCAGAGAGAGAGACAAGAAGATAGAGACCAGTTTCCTCTCTGTGCGTTCAGTAGAAAGCTATCTGGCTGCACGTTAGCCTAGCTTAGCGCAATGAATGGAAGCGGACATGGCCGGTTAGCCTAGGTATATTGTCCAACTAACACCTCTCCCGAAGGCTAACCGGCCATGAGCCGCTCTCCTTGCATCATCCTCTTCAACTACAACAGGCGCTGTTTGTCCTTGTCCTTCAGCAGGCCTGACAACCAAACAGGGAGGCAAGAGAAGGGGGTCAATAGATGTTCAATGCCTGTTTCACAACCATTTCCTACAGCTCTCCTGACTAAGTAGGCAGAGGCAGCTGCGGTCGATATAAAGGACGTTCAAAATGTTCTGCCAGCGCTCACGAGATCTCACTGACCTCGCTCCACTCAGAAAGTGAGGGAGGGGAAAAAAAAGAAAGTTATTATTATATCTTCCCCTATTCATCTCCTCGGTCTGTTCAATCAATAACTTTATAATAACAAGAATCAAGGCCATTGCAGAGGGCGCACTCCTATAGGGGCCTTCTACAAAGGCACAACCGAGAGCATCCTGACTGGATGCATCACCGCCTGCTATGGAGAACGCTCTGCCCTCGACCGCAATGCAAGCGCTACACGGAGGGTCGTGCGAACAGAACATCTGTGGTCGTGAGCGCCCCTCCGTCCAGGATATACACTGAGCAGGCGCCACGACCGAACTGTAGGAGTCGCTGTTTACAACGACCAGGACCCACCCACCAGCTTTCCCACCCTCTAACACTGCCAATTGTGTCAGTACGGCGGCCGGCCGAGCCGGAAGCAACACAGAGAGCTGGGCTCGATACCAGTATCTCCTGCATTGGTGGCGAGCACCTTTCCCACTGCGCCACCCAGCTGCCCTCATCTTGCCATTTTAATATCTCTCAGGAGTCGACCAGCACACCGGCGTGACTAAGTGACGTCATTTGTTTTTGACGAGGTCTGGCATTTCCTGAACGCTCATCGAAAGAGCAGAGGCCTGAAACTACATAGTACCGTAGATAGTTTTGATTTGGTGTTGATAGCCCAAGAAATAATTGAAACAGGATCATTTCAATTCGATGCTAAATAAGGTTTTACGCATGCGTAAATTGTACTCTATTTGTATTATTATCTTCGCCGTTTTTGATCACGCTAGTGATCACGCTAGTCTTTTGGCGTGCGTTTGGAGTTGTTTTGTGCCGTTTCAGAGGAGGATTATGAGGTAAGACAATTATTGTTTATACATATAATTGTTTGTACATAGGCAACCTGAGGGCGCATTTTCATTGTTTCTAATGATTCATGGAGCATGTTTACATTTGCTCAGCCTCATAGTAGAAAAACACATCTTCTAAAATCGTTGTTGTGTTTTGTGTTGTACAGTATGCAGTATACAATATGTATGTACAGTATGAAAACAAATGGTCAGGTCATATAGGTGAGACTGTGCTGAAAAGAATGATACCAAACATACCATGGTAAAAAAAAGTTGCCAAAACTTTGAAAATAGCTTACCGTACTTTTCGCACTATAAGCTGCACCTGACTATAAGCCCCAGCAGCTAAATTGAATGATGTGTACATATATAAGCCGCACTGGACTATAAGCTGCATGTGTTTTAATGTTTAATTACCATATGTAAGGAGTGGAGCCTGCGGCTTAATTTGACTCAACACGGGAAACCTCACCCGGCCCGGACACGGAAAGGATTGACAGATTGATTGCTCTTTCTCGATTCTGTGAGTGGTGGTGCATAGCCGTTCTTATATACATTTACATTTAGTCATTTAGCTGACGCTTTTATCTAAAGCGACTTACAAGTTCTGTACGACAAGACAGCAAGAAGGGTACAACTCTATCAGCTGAGTAACAATGTTCATCAAGTGTTGCGTGTTACAGTGTAGGTTAGTTTATTAGGACAAGTGCATGACAGTAAGGTTAGTCAGGGTTAATTTTTTTTTAATTTCTTTATTTTTTTTAATCATTTCAGATAATGGTTGAAGAAGTGAGTCTTTAGTCGACGGCGAAAGATTGGACGGGATTCGGCTGTCCTAACTGGGATGGGTAGTTCATTCCACCATTGTGGGGCAAGGACTGAGAATAGGCGGCTTCTCTTTGATGACCCTCCCGGAGCTTGGATAGGAGTAGGTCTGAAGCGGCCAGAAGATGCAGAGCGTAGGGGTCTTGAGGGTGTGTAGTTAGAGACCATTGACCGGAGGTAGGCGGGAGCGGTTCCCTTTGCCGCACGGTATGCTAGGTCGAGGGCCTTGAAGCGGATACGTGCAGCAATGGGAGCCAGTGCAGGTCCCTAAGAAGTGGGGTGACATGGGCCGACTTCGGTAGGTTTGAGATCAGGCGGGGCCGCTGCGTTTTGAATGAGTTGAAGAGGCTTGGTGGCAGTGGCCGGGAGGCCAGCTAGCAGTGCGTTGCAGTAGTCGAGGCGGGAGATGACTGTTGATTGGACGAGGAGTTGGGTGGCTTCTTTTGTCAGGAAGGGGCGTATCCTTCTGACGTTGCTCAGGAGGAATCTGCAGGTTCTGGTTGTCGCTGCGATGTGAGCAGAGAAGCTCAACTGGTCGTCGAGGACAACACCAAGGTTCTTGGCGGTCGGGGACGCGGTCACAGCTGCATTCTCGACTGTGATGGAGAGGTCGGTCAGGGGGGAGGATTTGGCCGGCAGGTGGAGCAATTCTGTTTTGCTTAGGTTCAGTTTGAGGTGGTTGGTCGTCATCCAGGCGGAGATGTCGACAGACAGGCCGAGATCCGCTCAGAGACGTGGATATCTGAGGGAGGGAAGGAGAGGAAGAGTTGAGTATCATCGGCATAACACTGATATGAGAAGCCATGAGACGTGATAATGTTACCCAGTGATTTAGTGTAGAGGGAGACAGAGAAGGGGTCCTAGGACCGAGCCTGGGGGACACCCGTCCGGAGGGGCGGGTGGCCGACAGAGTCCCTCTCCATGACACTTGGTAGGAGCGGTCGTTGAGGTATGATGTCAGCCATGTCAGCGCAGATCCAGCCACTCCCATTCCTGCGAGGGCCGCAAGGAGGATCTGGTGGTTGACTGTGTCGAAGGCTGCAGATAGTGAGCTTTAAGTTCCCACCCTTACAGAGAATGACTCCCATTGGGACACAATACTGTCGGACAAATAACATTAACTCATTTACAAGTTGTATTAAGTTTAGCAAATAAGGGAACAGATAAATAACATTCAATGCAGTAAAAAAAGCAATATTTCGATTTTCGGGTTTTGTCCACATATAAGCCGCACCGTTATATAAGCCGCAGGGTCGGAAAATGGGGAAAAAAGCCGCGGCTTATTGTCCGAAAAGTACGGTAGTTCTTTTTTACACTGAATTCAAATACGAATTCGAACATGTCTAATTCGATTTTTTGTGACAGCCCTATTGCCTATGCTGCCTACAGTATATATGTATAATACTATAATAGCTGCTAATATTATAATAATAGTATAATAAATGGTTATACTATCTCCATAAATTGAAATTTTATACCCAGTTTAATTTCATATTTAGGCTTTATGTTGACGGCGCTGCTTGGCCAGTAATGGAAGATGTGGGAATAAAACGGACTCTGATTCTGATTCTGAGAGGGTTCATTTATTTATTTATTTGATCTTCTTGATTCTATCTTGTAAATTGTTGGTTTTCAATACACGGTACATTCTGAGCTGCCCCCGTTGATACCAGTAAGTCCCCTGTAACCCTGACGACAGGATTTCATACAGTCTGAAATTGTCTCCCTGTCGTCAGCAACTCACTGTGAATTGAATTGGGCCGAGCAAGCACAGGAGTACAGCGAGGTGCTGGCGGAGAGAGAGAGAGAGAGAGAGAGAGAGAGAGAGAGAGAGAGAGAGAGAGAGAGAGAGAGAGAGAGAGAGAGAGAGAGAGAGAGAAGAGAGAGAGAGAGGGAGAGGGAGAGGGAGAGAGATATGACATTCACAGATATGAGAGAGAGAGAGAGATGAAGAGGAGTGAGAGAGAGAGAGAGAGAGAGAGAGAGAGAGAGAGAGAGGAGAGAGAGAGAGAGAGAAAGAGAGAGAGAAAGAGGGAGAGGGAGAGGGAGAGAGATATGACATTTACAGATATGAGAGAGAGAGAGAGACTTAAGAGAGACAAAGAGAGACAAAGAGATTGACAGACTCAGATAGAGAGACAGAGACAGACACACAAAGAGAGAGAGAGAGCGAGAGAGACAGATGCCGAGACAGACCCGGTGGCATGGGCGGGCATTGGGGGGCCGGGCCCGCCCACTGAGTCAGTTTTTTTTTTTTTTTTTTTTCAATCAAAGTAGACTATCCAAATCCTTAGTCGGGGGACAGCCCTAGTGGGCACTGATGTCAACAACAACACTACTGAAGCTAGCACGGCACTCTGTGAGAATTCGTTGTCTACCCTCAAGAACGTCTTTACAGAACATCGCCTTAGCATGCTTCATCGACGCAAGGCCAATTTAATTCAGTTGGCATTTGAGAAGGACTTAACAAAAAAAGTTCAGGAGTGAGTGGAGGGGCAGTGTTTTACGAAGATTTCACTCTGTCCCCAAACGCCGCTTGCCGCTCTACTAATGATGGTGAGTAGCCTGTGGAGGAATTTTGTTTGCTTTTTTATGCACCTTATTTTTGTCAGTTCACTTCAGTTTGTCAGTGAATTCAGAAGTGTTGAATAAATGGAGACTTTTCAAAGATATAGAATAGAATAGAAATGTATTATCCTGAGGGAAATTTGACACTGCAAATCACTCAACGTTAAACATTTAGACAGAACAGGTCACGAATAAGAATAACAAAACAAATGGCCTAAGAATAGAATAAAATGAAATAGAATACAAATTGAATAAAAGATACAGTAAATAAATACAGTACAAATATACTGAAGTCTACAGTAGGTGTAATATTGCACAGTGCTGTTTAAAAAGTAAGAGTCCAGGAAGATGGTAACTGTCACTCTGTGCTCAGTGATGCAGTGAGGCACAGTGATGCATTGTAAAGTCTGATGGCTGTCGGAATGAAGGACTTCCTGTGCCGTTCAGTGCTGCATTTAGGTAGTGTGAGCCTGGCACTGAACATGCTCCTCCTGTCAGCCAAGTCTGTGTATAGTGGGTGGGAGGGGTTTTCCCTGATGGCGTGGAGCTTAGCAAGGTTCCTCCTCTCCGCCACCCTCGCTAGAGAGTCCAGCTCCACCCCAACCACGCTACTGGCCTTCCTGACCATCTTATCCAGCCTGGTTGTGTCCCCTGCTCTCAGTCCGCTGCCCCAGCAGGTCTGTTATATATATCCGTTCAGTCTGTTTTTGTATAAGTTAATGTTCTTAAGAGAGAGAGAAATTAGATTTTTCAATTGCCTCTCTGCTGTTTAGTTCAGCACCGTGGGCAGCGCCAAGCAAGCCACAGCGCCGCTGTCCCAGCTGAAACGTATAAAAGGGAACTTGTGTTGAAAAACCATTGTGCCCCCCCGAGAACATTGTATGCCCCCCCCACTAATTTGTTTCTGCAGCCTGGTCTGTGCAGAGAGACAGACAGACAGAGAGAGAGAGAGAGAGAGAGAGAGAGAGAGAGAGAGAGAGAGAGAGAGAGAGAGAGAGAGAGAGAGATTGACAGACACAGAGAGAGAGAAACAGACAGACAGAGAGAGAGAGAAAGAGACAGAGAGAGATTGACAGACACAGAGAGAGAGAAACAGACAGACAGAGAGAGAGATACAGAAACAGACACACAAAGAGAGAGAGCGAGAGAGACAGATGCAGAGAGAGAGAGAGAGAGAGAGAGAGAGAGAGAGAGAGAGACAGAGACAGACAAACTGAGACAGAGAGAAAAGAAGGTTAGCACTGAGAGAGGTCCACCCGGTGCCTCGCAGTACTAGACGCAGGCCTTGTCAATACAGCGCCATGTAGCAGAGAGGAGCAGTGAGTCATTCAGCGAGATGAAAGCTTTGATCACTGTCTGACTTCACGCCAGCCTTTAAAGCTGTCCATAGACAGACACTTACAAAGAGAGAGAGAGAGAGAGAGAGAGAGAGAGAGAGAGAGAGAGAGAGAGAGAGAGAGAGAGAGAGAGAGAGAGAGAGAGAGAGAGAGAGAATTCTCAATTCCCTGCCGTCTGCTGGTACTCCTTGGGCAGCCGTTTCGTGAGATTTCATACACTCCGCTCCACGCCAGTACTTGAGCCGATACAAAAGGGCATTTCAGATTCACGCGGTTCCTTTTAATCTGCGTTTGAACCGAGGTTTTCCGGTTTTGAAGCTACGCCGCTCGTCGACGGACCTCCCTTTGTCGGGTTCCACATTTGGCATGATTTGTTTGGATGTGGCACCACTATGCCTAAATAGAAGTATAGGGTATAGAAGTAACCGGCATGAAACTACCACCACCCTACGTCTACACTGCATCAGTAGTGTGTATACCAGCATCTGACCCGTAAAAAGGAACAAGCCAACACGATGAGAAATGCGCTTACCGTTTTCTCCAGAGTCAGATAAGAAGATATATATACTCATTTCCTCTCTGTACGTTCAGCAGAAAGCTATCCGGCTGCAAGCTAGCCTAGCTTAGCACAAATCAACGGAAGTGGATACGGATCAGCTAAGCTATCGTAAAACTCAGAGAGAGGTATTTTTGGCCAACAGCTACGTAGGCTAGCTGGTCCGTATCTGCTTCTGTTCATTTGTGCTAAGCTAGGCTAGGTTGCAGCCATATAGCTTTCTACTGAACGTACAGAGAGAGGGGAAATTGGTATCCATCTTAATTGTCTGACTTCTTCCTGAGCAATGTGAGAAGGATCCGTCCCTTCCTGATAAAAGAAGTCACCCACTCCTCCTGCAGTCAACAGTCACGTCTCGCCTACAGTATCTTGACTATTGCAATGCACTGCTACAGTAGCTGGTTTAGCGGCTTGCCCAAGCAAGGCTTCAACTCATACAGAATGCAGCGGCCCGCCTGATCTCCAATATATACCAAAGTCAGTCACCCCACTTCTCAGAGAGCTGCACTGGCTTCCCATTGCCGCATGAATCCGCTTCAAGGTTCTCCAACTAATATAGGGATGAGCCAGAATCTGAATATGAATGCGGGAAAGCATGGATATTATATTACAACTCTGTACACACATCCAATTAGCACTACACTCAGTAGTACTCATTTATATATATTTTTTTTTTGTATTTTATTTTTTTATTCTTTTTTAAACAAACATATAAACAAACATGACAACACACGATAAGATATACAAGCATTAATTGTCAGGGCACATCCAATGTGATCACCTTTTGGTTAGTTGTTTTATATAAGATATACCCATAATACCTGTTATCTAAAAAAAAAACCTACATACATATGCTCAGCTCGAACCCCCCCCTCCCGGACCCCACCTTGAGAAGTACCTCCACTATCCCTCGCACCTAACCAGACACTACCATTATAAGCTAGCTTTTATTCTCTCCACCACTTCTAACCACATTGACATTTTGGATTCATTGAGACCCAGAATTTTTGCTGTAGATATTTCATGGTAAATTACATCGAGATATGTAAGAAACCAAACTTTACGGCACATTTTTTCCGGTTGAAACCAGCGTGATGCGATCAGCTTTTTGGCTACTGTGATACCCGATAAAACCAATCTCTTTAGCTGTGGATTCACTGCAAACTCAAAAACATCATTCAACAGCAATACCGAGGGGTGTACAGGTATATTCCAAGATACGAGTTTTGATATTTGTTGGGTCACATCTTTCCAGAATGCCTTAACTGGTGAGCAGTCCCAATACATGTGCATAAATGTCCCTTCGTCCCCATTTGTACATTGGGTGCATTTGGAATCTTGTTTGAGCCCCATTCGGCACAGTCTTATAGGAGTCAAGTATGTCCTGTGAATATAGTTAAGATTGATTTGTTGATGATCCGGGTTCCTTGATGTAAGTCGGACATTTGCCCAGGCTCCTTGCCAATCAAAGTCATTTTCCAGGTCTGGTATATCCCTCCTCCAGACAGAGTCAAGTTGGAGGGTTTCATACGAGGACGTTAGTAATTGATGATAAAATTCTGAAACAAAACCTCTCGATGTCTCTCTTGAGTAGAAGAATTTGTGGTATCTGTGGTGTTCAATTGGTCTGTCTAATGGAACACCGTGAGACTTCAAACATAGCTCTAACTGTTTGTGAAAAAGCCATGTGGACTTGGTGAGATTAAATTTTTTGCGTATTTCTTTATCACTACAAAAACCCTGTTTGTTAAAAACATCCCCTAATGAGTGTATGCCTTGCTCTTCCCATATAGGGAATCTTATAGGTCGTTTTCCAATTAAGAGAGCATTGTTATTGAATAAGGGAGTATGATTGTGCCATTCTTGTGGGTTAGGATTTTTTTTTTGTGATTCACGCCATATCCGGATCGCATGAGTAATTATGGGGCCAAATTTTCGTTCACAGTGCTTGATTGGTAGTTTAGTGTATGCTATGTCCTTCAGTCTATGTGGGGCTACTATGTTTTCTTCTATTTTTCTCCAAGATGCTAATGCTTGGGAGTCAAACCATGTTGTCAATGGACTTAATGAGTACGCCTTAAAATATAGGAAAAAATCTGGAAATGCCATGCCACCATCTGCTTTATTTCTCTGTGCGGTGGATCTTTTTATACGTGGTGGTTTGTTATTCCAAATAAATTTGTATGTGGAGGAGTGTAATCTTTTCCAGTAACCCTCTGGAGGGGGTAACGGTAGCATTGAACAGAAGAAGTTGATTTTAGGTAGTACATCCATCTTAACTATTGATATCCGTGCTTGTACTGTGTTCTTAAGTTTTGCCCATCTATCAAGGTCGTCTTTGATTTTGTTTTGGATTTTTGTGTAGTTGTGCTTCACCGTTTGTCTTATGGTAGGGAATATTTCCACTCCCAAGCATCTGAAATGTTTTACCATCGGTATCTGTCCTGGGAGGGTTGTATCTTTTTTTGCAGGGGTGTTAAGTGGAAGGAAAGCCGACTTCGGCCAATTTATCTTAAATCCCGATAAATCACCAAAGTCCTCAATCAACTTGAGCAGATGAGGCAATGTGGTGTTGGGGTTTTTCATGAACAATATTACATCGTCCGCATATAAACAAATTTTTTGTTGTGTGCCCTTGATTACGATAGGTTCTATGGATTGGGATTGTCTTATATATTGTGCTAAAGGACATTTATCATTTATATATTTTATACCCAGTTTATTTTCATATTTAGGCTATTTATCATTTGTATGTATGAATAAATTATGATAGACTTTAGAAATGAAACATTTAATTTGAAGTCGCAGGACTATACTATTACTGTTACTGTGTAATAGTGTTACATAACAAATATTTCTTTCAGTTTCATATTTCAGTAATCAGTTTCTGATTGTTCAATGTACCCCAGATAAAAGGGGGGGGGGGGTTCAACTTCAGACAGTTCATAAAACTTAGTTTAGTTAAAAACAAAAATAAAGAGAGAGAGAGAGAGAGAGAGAGAGAGAGAGAGAGAGAGCACAAGTACAGATGACAAGTAGATGTCATCAGTATGAGGATGTATTCATTCATATTCATAATGAATTATGTGCCAATATCAAATCAATTTGATGCTTTGACGGCACAACAATTGCATTTCCAATTAATATTAGGTTAGAAAATAAATGTGCCGGATTTAACAGGAGTAATGTTAATTTGTTAATTTGATTACATCTGTTCCCATCTTGTATTACATGTAAATGTAAATGTAAATGTTAATGTAAATGTATTGTACAATAATTGTAAAAAAAAAAAAAAAAAAAGTATGAACCAGTATAAACCATGTCCACTTCCGGTCTTCTATCCAAATGTAACGGATATGTACCGCGATAGTGTGACTACGGTACATAGAAGTAGAACTCACTCCCCTGAGGCATCCAGACTGAGCGCTTAGAGAGGATATCCTTTCTTGGCGCAGCGGTCTGTGTTGCTGGCCCCGGTGCGGACACCCGGGGTTCGACTCCCACTCAAGGCATGGTCGAAGTGTTTGGCAGGTACAGCGTTGTACCGGCTACACAAATACAGATACAGACAACTGTAGGGCGGCTAAGTGGCGCAGTGGGCAAGGCGCTCGCCACTAACGCAGAAGATGCTGGGTTCGAGCCCAGCTCTCGACGTTGCTTCCGGCTTGGCTGGTCGTTCATACTAATACAATTGGCAGTATTAGGGGGTGGGAAAGCCGGTGGGTGAGGATCGGACGTTGTGGACAGCGACTCCTACAGGTCGGTTGGTGCGCCTGTACAGCAGAATCAGGAAGTATCGGGGGCAGCGTGATGCAAGGCTTCGTCCACATTGCAGCCGACCACTGGGAGGCATGGTCTAGCAACGTTCGAGACAGGGGAGGGTAGAATTGGATAATACGAAATTGAAATGGGAGAAAAATAGAAAATGGGGAGAAAAAGTAGATAAAAAAAGATATAGACAACTGTGTTGGTTGAACAGAGATAATTGTGTTGGTTGAACAGAGATAATTGTGTTGGGTGAACAGATACAGATAATTGTGTTGGGTGAAGAGATACAGATAATTGTGTTGGGTGAAGAGATACAGATAATTGTGTTGGGTGAAGAGATACAGATAATTGTGTTGGGTGAAGAGATACAGATAATTTGTTATGGTTTGTAACCGACCCCAATCGCACAACACAAGACAGGTATGAGAGTAAGCCAAGAACTGGGCATTTATTGAATAACAAAGAAAAACGGCACTGTCCCTTTAAGGGAGAACACAAAATACTGGATAACAAGAAGGGAAAGGTACAGTGCCTTTAAGAGGCAAGCTGGCTAAGGGGAAGGCTAAGGGAAGGCTAACGGAACAGGGCCAGGGCAAGGGAAGGGGCAGGAACAGGGAGGAACTAGGAGGACCGGACGGGAAGGACTAGGAGGACTAGAGAGGGGAGAAAGGGACAGAGGCCCGCGGAGGCGGGCTGGGGACAGGGAGGACTGGGAGGACTAGAGTGGGGAAACAGGGACAGAGACCCGCGGAGGCGGGCTGGGGAGTGGGAGGACTGGGAGGACTAGATAGGGAGGACTAGGAGGACTAGGGAAAAACAGGGTAAGGCCTTGGAACAGGGCGAGGGCTGGAGCTGCATACTGGGACAGAGAAAACAGGGTAAGGCCTTGGAAAAAGCATTAATGATGTTGCTGCTCTGCAGCTTCTCCCGGGATGGTAGTCTGGGGAAGCAGGTGGGAACATCAGAGCCGCTCTGCAGACTTCTCTCGGCAGATCTCCGAGGTGGGTAAACGGAACCGAGAGGGAGAGAGGGAGTGGGTTAACTCAGTGCAGTTGGAACAGAGCAGGTGACAGGAGAGGTGACTTGTAACCAAAAACAGGAGTTATCCAAGTGAGAGAATCTTCGGTGTATATACACACTGTGAGTAAACGTCCCAAACACAAATCCACGTGATGAATATCTTCGGTGTGTAAACACACAGTGAGTCAACGTCCCAAACACAAAACCACGTGATAAATATCTTCGGTGTGAAATCTTTTGGCGATGTTAAGGCCAAAATATTATCCCAATGAAAACAATCCAAAAAGGGCTAGCGCTGGGTGAGTGACTGTCTGATAAAAAGCAGGAAATCTTCAGTGTTATATAAACACACGAAAAACGGAATAGGATCAAAGACAGTCATAAAAACTCACCCAGGCGCTGTGCGTAAAGAGCGTTGGAACAGAACGGGGCGAGCGCGTCGCCACGGGGAAACGGGTTGTCCAAGCGGAGGTCTGAGTGGTGCGCGACTGCTTGGAGTACGCGCCGGTACGAAGGGCGCATCAGGCGCGGAGGTCTGAGGGGTGCACGCCTGGAGTGAAGAGCGCATCTGCAGCGTGGAGGTCTGGATGCGCGCCTGGAGTGAAGAGCGCATCAGCTGCGTGGAGGTCTGGATGCGCGCCTGGAGTGAAGAGCGCATCTGCTGCGTGGAGGTCTGGATGCGCGCCTGGAGTGAAGAGCGCATCTGCTGCGTGGAGGTCTGGATGCGCGCCTGGAGTGAAGAGCGCATCTGCTGCGTGGAGGTCTGGATGCGCGCCTGGAGTGAAGAGCGCATCTGCTGCGTGGAGGTCTGGATGCGCGCCTGGTTGGAGTGCGCGCCGGTACGGAGGGCGCATCTGGCGCGGAGGTCTGAGTGGTGCGCGACTGCTTGGAGTGCGCGCCGGTACGGAGGGCGCATCTGGCGCGGAGGTCTGGATGGTGCGCGACTGCCTAGTGTACGCGCCAGTACGGAGGACGCATCTGGAGTGCGTCTGCGCGGAAGAGCGCGCCAGGCTCTGAGGTCTGGATGGGCGTCTGCTGCGCGTCTGACGCCGGAGATGAAAACAGCATAAACAGACAGAGGACCTCCCGAAGGAGTCTTGGTGATAGAGAATATGATACCGAATGATACGGCATGTTACGGCACGACCCGACGAGGGACAGAGGGGAAGAGCCAGGTACTTAAAGCCCAAAGGGGTGCTAATTAGAATACACATCAGGTGCGGGAGGTAATTGATAATCGAACTAGAAGTGTGAGTTCGGCACCAGACCAATCAAACACATAATGACAGGTAGTACAAGGGTGTGGCTGCTGAGAGCAAACGAGAGTAACGAACGCGAGGGTGGGGGCTAGTGAGGTGAGTGCAATTGATAAACAGAAACTAAGGAAAGAGCGAGTAGGCTTAAAGGAACAGGGCGAGTAGGCTTAAAGGAACAGAGCGAGTAGGTGAGCAGCGGACAAAACCTCACAGTACCCCCCCCTCCACGGGAGCCACCCGGCGACCCAAAAATACAGACAGAGTGGCAGGGGACAAAACAAGGCAACAAACAAAAAGTACTGGGCCAAGCCAGCAGGGGAAGCCACAACAAAAGTGGGGCTAGCAAAAGAACAGGGTAGCTGAGGGTTAAGTAGGGTAGCCGAGGGGTAACTAGAGGAGCTGAGGGGTAACCAGAGGAGCTGAGGGGCAACTTGGGTAGCTGAGGGGTAACCAGAGGAGCTGAGGGGCAACCAGAGGAGCTGAGTGGTAACTAAAAGGAGCACCGGGAAAAGGGCTAGCAGAGGGAAGGTTAGCTGCCAGGGCACTGATAGCTACAGGGCCTATGCTAGCTGTACTGCTACATCAACATAGAGGCTGCGCTAGCTGCCGGAGCTAGGCTAGCAGAGGGAAAGGGTAGCTGCCAGGGCACTGATAGCTACAGGGCCTATGCTAGCTGTACTGCTACATCAACATAGAGGCTGCGCTAGCTGCCGGAGCTAGGCTAGCAGAGGGAAAGGGTAGCTGCCAGGGCACTGATAGCTACAGGGCCTATGCTAGCTGTACTGCTACATTAACATAGAGGCTGCGCTAGCTGCCGGACCCAGGCTGGCAGACAGGGCTGGACCAGCATGAGAGAACAAGCTAGCTGGAAGGACAGTCCTAGCTGTGGGGAAACTGACCTTGCTAGCTGAAGGGGCAGTCCTAGCAGTGTGAGAAAACTGACTTTGCCAGCTGAAGGGGCAATCCTAGCAGTGGGAAAACTGACCTTGCTAGCTGAAAGGGCAGTCCTAGCAGTGGGGAAACTGACCTTGCTAGCTGAAAGGGCAGTCCTAGCAGTGGGAAAACTGACCCTGCTAGCTGAAGCGGCAGTCCTAGCAGTGTGAGAAAAACCGACCTTGCTAGCTGAAAGGCCAGTCCTAGCAGTGGGAATACTGACCTTGCTAGCTGAAAGGGCAGTCCTAGCAGTGGGAAAACTGACCTTGCTAGCAGAAAGGGCAGTCCTAGCAGTGGGAGAAAACTGACATTGCTAGCTGAAAGGGCAGTCCTAGCAGTGGGAAAGCTACACAAAAAGTGGAGGCCATGCAGAGGGACCGGGTTAGCTGCCTGGGCCTGGCTAGCTGGTCGTTCATACTAATACAATTGGCAGTATTAGGGGGTGGGAAAGCCGGTGGGTGAGGATCGGACGTTGTGGACAGCGACTCCTACAGGTCGGTTGGTGCGCCTGTACAGCAGAATCAGGAAGTATCGGGGGCAGCGTGATGCAAGGCTTCGTCCACATTGCAGCCGACCACTGGGAGGCATGGTCTAGCAACGTTCGAGACAGGGGAGGGTAGAATTGGATAATACGAAATTGAAATGGGAGAAAAATAGAAAATGGGGAGAAAAAGTAGATAAAAAAAGATATAGACAACTGTGTTGGTTGAACAGAGATAATTGTGTTGGTTGAACAGAGATAATTGTGTTGGGTGAACAGATACAGATAATTGTGTTGGGTGAAGAGATACAGATAATTGTGTTGGGTGAAGAGATACAGATAATTGTGTTGGGTGAAGAGATACAGATAATTGTGTTGGGTGAAGAGATACAGATAATTTGTTATGGTTTGTAACCGACCCCAATCGCACAACACAAGACAGGTATGAGAGTAAGCCAAGAACTGGGCATTTATTGAATAACAAAGAAAAACGGCACTGTCCCTTTAAGGGAGAACACAAAATACTGGATAACAAGAAGGGAAAGGTACAGTGCCTTTAAGAGGCAAGCTGGCTAAGGGGAAGGCTAAGGGAAGGCTAACGGAACAGGGCCAGGGCAAGGGAAGGGGCAGGAACAGGGAGGAACTAGGAGGACCGGACGGGAAGGACTAGGAGGACTAGAGAGGGGAGAAAGGGACAGAGGCCCGCGGAGGCGGGCTGGGGACAGGGAGGACTGGGAGGACTAGAGTGGGGAAACAGGGACAGAGACCCGCGGAGGCGGGCTGGGGAGTGGGAGGACTGGGAGGACTAGATAGGGAGGACTAGGAGGACTAGGGAAAAACAGGGTAAGGCCTTGGAACAGGGCGAGGGCTGGAGCTGCATACTGGGACAGAGAAAACAGGGTAAGGCCTTGGAAAAAGCATTAATGATGTTGCTGCTCTGCAGCTTCTCCCGGGATGGTAGTCTGGGGAAGCAGGTGGGAACATCAGAGCCGCTCTGCAGACTTCTCTCGGCAGATCTCCGAGGTGGGTAAACGGAACCGAGAGGGAGAGAGGGAGTGGGTTAACTCAGTGCAGTTGGAACAGAGCAGGTGACAGGAGAGGTGACTTGTAACCAAAAACAGGAGTTATCCAAGTGAGAGAATCTTCGGTGTATATACACACTGTGAGTAAACGTCCCAAACACAAATCCACGTGATGAATATCTTCGGTGTGTAAACACACAGTGAGTCAACGTCCCAAACACAAAACCACGTGATAAATATCTTCGGTGTGAAATCTTTTGGCGATGTTAAGGCCAAAATATTATCCCAATGAAAACAATCCAAAAAGGGCTAGCGCTGGGTGAGTGACTGTCTGATAAAAAGCAGGAAATCTTCAGTGTTATATAAACACACGAAAAACGGAATAGGATCAAAGACAGTCATAAAAACTCACCCAGGCGCTGTGCGTAAAGAGCGTTGGAACAGAACGGGGCGAGCGCGTCGCCACGGGGAAACGGGTTGTCCAAGCGGAGGTCTGAGTGGTGCGCGACTGCTTGGAGTACGCGCCGGTACGAAGGGCGCATCAGGCGCGGAGGTCTGAGGGGTGCACGCCTGGAGTGAAGAGCGCATCTGCAGCGTGGAGGTCTGGATGCGCGCCTGGAGTGAAGAGCGCATCAGCTGCGTGGAGGTCTGGATGCGCGCCTGGAGTGAAGAGCGCATCTGCTGCGTGGAGGTCTGGATGCGCGCCTGGAGTGAAGAGCGCATCTGCTGCGTGGAGGTCTGGATGCGCGCCTGGAGTGAAGAGCGCATCTGCTGCGTGGAGGTCTGGATGCGCGCCTGGAGTGAAGAGCGCATCTGCTGCGTGGAGGTCTGGATGCGCGCCTGGTTGGAGTGCGCGCCGGTACGGAGGGCGCATCTGGCGCGGAGGTCTGAGTGGTGCGCGACTGCTTGGAGTGCGCGCCGGTACGGAGGGCGCATCTGGCGCGGAGGTCTGGATGGTGCGCGACTGCCTAGTGTACGCGCCAGTACGGAGGACGCATCTGGAGTGCGTCTGCGCGGAAGAGCGCGCCAGGCTCTGAGGTCTGGATGGGCGTCTGCTGCGCGTCTGACGCCGGAGATGAAAACAGCATAAACAGACAGAGGACCTCCCGAAGGAGTCTTGGTGATAGAGAATATGATACCGAATGATACGGCATGTTACGGCACGACCCGACGAGGGACAGAGGGGAAGAGCCAGGTACTTAAAGCCCAAAGGGGTGCTAATTAGAATACACATCAGGTGCGGGAGGTAATTGATAATCGAACTAGAAGTGTGAGTTCGGCACCAGACCAATCAAACACATAATGACAGGTAGTACAAGGGTGTGGCTGCTGAGAGCAAACGAGAGTAACGAACGCGAGGGTGGGGGCTAGTGAGGTGAGTGCAATTGATAAACAGAAACTAAGGAAAGAGCGAGTAGGCTTAAAGGAACAGGGCGAGTAGGCTTAAAGGAACAGAGCGAGTAGGTGAGCAGCGGACAAAACCTCACAGTACCCCCCCCTCCACGGGAGCCACCCGGCGACCCAAAAATACAGACAGAGTGGCAGGGGACAAAACAAGGCAACAAACAAAAAGTACTGGGCCAAGCCAGCAGGGGAAGCCACAACAAAAGTGGGGCTAGCAAAAGAACAGGGTAGCTGAGGGTTAAGTAGGGTAGCCGAGGGGTAACTAGAGGAGCTGAGGGGTAACCAGAGGAGCTGAGGGGCAACTTGGGTAGCTGAGGGGTAACCAGAGGAGCTGAGGGGCAACCAGAGGAGCTGAGTGGTAACTAAAAGGAGCACCGGGAAAAGGGCTAGCAGAGGGAAGGTTAGCTGCCAGGGCACTGATAGCTACAGGGCCTATGCTAGCTGTACTGCTACATCAACATAGAGGCTGCGCTAGCTGCCGGAGCTAGGCTAGCAGAGGGAAAGGGTAGCTGCCAGGGCACTGATAGCTACAGGGCCTATGCTAGCTGTACTGCTACATCAACATAGAGGCTGCGCTAGCTGCCGGAGCTAGGCTAGCAGAGGGAAAGGGTAGCTGCCAGGGCACTGATAGCTACAGGGCCTATGCTAGCTGTACTGCTACATTAACATAGAGGCTGCGCTAGCTGCCGGACCCAGGCTGGCAGACAGGGCTGGACCAGCATGAGAGAACAAGCTAGCTGGAAGGACAGTCCTAGCTGTGGGGAAACTGACCTTGCTAGCTGAAGGGGCAGTCCTAGCAGTGTGAGAAAACTGACTTTGCCAGCTGAAGGGGCAATCCTAGCAGTGGGAAAACTGACCTTGCTAGCTGAAAGGGCAGTCCTAGCAGTGGGGAAACTGACCTTGCTAGCTGAAAGGGCAGTCCTAGCAGTGGGAAAACTGACCCTGCTAGCTGAAGCGGCAGTCCTAGCAGTGTGAGAAAAACCGACCTTGCTAGCTGAAAGGCCAGTCCTAGCAGTGGGAATACTGACCTTGCTAGCTGAAAGGGCAGTCCTAGCAGTGGGAAAACTGACCTTGCTAGCAGAAAGGGCAGTCCTAGCAGTGGGAGAAAACTGACATTGCTAGCTGAAAGGGCAGTCCTAGCAGTGGGAAAGCTACACAAAAAGTGGAGGCCATGCAGAGGGACCGGGTTAGCTGCCTGGGCCTGGCTAGCTGGTCGTTCATACTAATACAATTGGCAGTATTAGGGGGTGGGAAAGCCGGTGGGTGAGGATCGGACGTTGTGGACAGCGACTCCTACAGGTCGGTTGGTGCGCCTGTACAGCAGAATCAGGAAGTATCGGGGGCAGCGTGATGCAAGGCTTCGTCCACATTGCAGCCGACCACTGGGAGGCATGGTCTAGCAACGTTCGAGACAGGGGAGGGTAGAATTGGATAATACGAAATTGAAATGGGAGAAAAATAGAAAATGGGGAGAAAAAGTAGATAAAAAAAGATATAGACAACTGTGTTGGTTGAACAGAGATAATTGTGTTGGTTGAACAGAGATAATTGTGTTGGGTGAACAGATACAGATAATTGTGTTGGGTGAAGAGATACAGATAATTGTGTTGGGTGAAGAGATACAGATAATTGTGTTGGGTGAAGAGATACAGATAATTGTGTTGGGTGAAGAGATACAGATAATTTGTTATGGTTTGTAACCGACCCCAATCGCACAACACAAGACAGGTATGAGAGTAAGCCAAGAACTGGGCATTTATTGAATAACAAAGAAAAACGGCACTGTCCCTTTAAGGGAGAACACAAAATACTGGATAACAAGAAGGGAAAGGTACAGTGCCTTTAAGAGGCAAGCTGGCTAAGGGGAAGGCTAAGGGAAGGCTAACGGAACAGGGCCAGGGCAAGGGAAGGGGCAGGAACAGGGAGGAACTAGGAGGACCGGACGGGAAGGACTAGGAGGACTAGAGAGGGGAGAAAGGGACAGAGGCCCGCGGAGGCGGGCTGGGGACAGGGAGGACTGGGAGGACTAGAGTGGGGAAACAGGGACAGAGACCCGCGGAGGCGGGCTGGGGAGTGGGAGGACTGGGAGGACTAGATAGGGAGGACTAGGAGGACTAGGGAAAAACAGGGTAAGGCCTTGGAACAGGGCGAGGGCTGGAGCTGCATACTGGGACAGAGAAAACAGGGTAAGGCCTTGGAAAAAGCATTAATGATGTTGCTGCTCTGCAGCTTCTCCCGGGATGGTAGTCTGGGGAAGCAGGTGGGAACATCAGAGCCGCTCTGCAGACTTCTCTCGGCAGATCTCCGAGGTGGGTAAACGGAACCGAGAGGGAGAGAGGGAGTGGGTTAACTCAGTGCAGTTGGAACAGAGCAGGTGACAGGAGAGGTGACTTGTAACCAAAAACAGGAGTTATCCAAGTGAGAGAATCTTCGGTGTATATACACACTGTGAGTAAACGTCCCAAACACAAATCCACGTGATGAATATCTTCGGTGTGTAAACACACAGTGAGTCAACGTCCCAAACACAAAACCACGTGATAAATATCTTCGGTGTGAAATCTTTTGGCGATGTTAAGGCCAAAATATTATCCCAATGAAAACAATCCAAAAAGGGCTAGCGCTGGGTGAGTGACTGTCTGATAAAAAGCAGGAAATCTTCAGTGTTATATAAACACACGAAAAACGGAATAGGATCAAAGACAGTCATAAAAACTCACCCAGGCGCTGTGCGTAAAGAGCGTTGGAACAGAACGGGGCGAGCGCGTCGCCACGGGGAAACGGGTTGTCCAAGCGGAGGTCTGAGTGGTGCGCGACTGCTTGGAGTACGCGCCGGTACGAAGGGCGCATCAGGCGCGGAGGTCTGAGGGGTGCACGCCTGGAGTGAAGAGCGCATCTGCAGCGTGGAGGTCTGGATGCGCGCCTGGAGTGAAGAGCGCATCAGCTGCGTGGAGGTCTGGATGCGCGCCTGGAGTGAAGAGCGCATCTGCTGCGTGGAGGTCTGGATGCGCGCCTGGAGTGAAGAGCGCATCTGCTGCGTGGAGGTCTGGATGCGCGCCTGGAGTGAAGAGCGCATCTGCTGCGTGGAGGTCTGGATGCGCGCCTGGAGTGAAGAGCGCATCTGCTGCGTGGAGGTCTGGATGCGCGCCTGGTTGGAGTGCGCGCCGGTACGGAGGGCGCATCTGGCGCGGAGGTCTGAGTGGTGCGCGACTGCTTGGAGTGCGCGCCGGTACGGAGGGCGCATCTGGCGCGGAGGTCTGGATGGTGCGCGACTGCCTAGTGTACGCGCCAGTACGGAGGACGCATCTGGAGTGCGTCTGCGCGGAAGAGCGCGCCAGGCTCTGAGGTCTGGATGGGCGTCTGCTGCGCGTCTGACGCCGGAGATGAAAACAGCATAAACAGACAGAGGACCTCCCGAAGGAGTCTTGGTGATAGAGAATATGATACCGAATGATACGGCATGTTACGGCACGACCCGACGAGGGACAGAGGGGAAGAGCCAGGTACTTAAAGCCCAAAGGGGTGCTAATTAGAATACACATCAGGTGCGGGAGGTAATTGATAATCGAACTAGAAGTGTGAGTTCGGCACCAGACCAATCAAACACATAATGACAGGTAGTACAAGGGTGTGGCTGCTGAGAGCAAACGAGAGTAACGAACGCGAGGGTGGGGGCTAGTGAGGTGAGTGCAATTGATAAACAGAAACTAAGGAAAGAGCGAGTAGGCTTAAAGGAACAGGGCGAGTAGGCTTAAAGGAACAGAGCGAGTAGGTGAGCAGCGGACAAAACCTCACAGTACCCCCCCCTCCACGGGAGCCACCCGGCGACCCAAAAATACAGACAGAGTGGCAGGGGACAAAACAAGGCAACAAACAAAAAGTACTGGGCCAAGCCAGCAGGGGAAGCCACAACAAAAGTGGGGCTAGCAAAAGAACAGGGTAGCTGAGGGTTAAGTAGGGTAGCCGAGGGGTAACTAGAGGAGCTGAGGGGTAACCAGAGGAGCTGAGGGGCAACTTGGGTAGCTGAGGGGTAACCAGAGGAGCTGAGGGGCAACCAGAGGAGCTGAGTGGTAACTAAAAGGAGCACCGGGAAAAGGGCTAGCAGAGGGAAGGTTAGCTGCCAGGGCACTGATAGCTACAGGGCCTATGCTAGCTGTACTGCTACATCAACATAGAGGCTGCGCTAGCTGCCGGAGCTAGGCTAGCAGAGGGAAAGGGTAGCTGCCAGGGCACTGATAGCTACAGGGCCTATGCTAGCTGTACTGCTACATCAACATAGAGGCTGCGCTAGCTGCCGGAGCTAGGCTAGCAGAGGGAAAGGGTAGCTGCCAGGGCACTGATAGCTACAGGGTCATGCACTTGTCCTAATAAACTAACCTACACTGTAGCACTCAACACTTTGATGAACATTGTTGCTCAGCTGATAGAGTTGTGCCCTTCCTGATGGCTTGTCGTACAGAACTTGTAAGTCGCTTTGGATAAAAGCGTCAGCTAAATGACTAAATGTAAATGTAAATGTACAGGGCCTATGCTAGCTGTACTGCTACATTAACATAGAGGCTGCGCTAGCTGCCGGACCCAGGCTGGCAGACAGGGCTGGACCAGCATGAGAGAACAAGCTAGCTGGAAGGACAGTCCTAGCTGTGGGGAAACTGACCTTGCTAGCTGAAGGGGCAGTCCTAGCAGTGTGAGAAAACTGACTTTGCCAGCTGAAGGGGCAATCCTAGCAGTGGGAAAACTGACCTTGCTAGCTGAAAGGGCAGTCCTAGCAGTGGGGAAACTGACCTTGCTAGCTGAAAGGGCAGTCCTAGCAGTGGGAAAACTGACCCTGCTAGCTGAAGCGGCAGTCCTAGCAGTGTGAGAAAAACCGACCTTGCTAGCTGAAAGGCCAGTCCTAGCAGTGGGAATACTGACCTTGCTAGCTGAAAGGGCAGTCCTAGCAGTGGGAAAACTGACCTTGCTAGCAGAAAGGGCAGTCCTAGCAGTGGGAGAAAACTGACATTGCTAGCTGAAAGGGCAGTCCTAGCAGTGGGAAAGCTACACAAAAAGTGGAGGCCATGCAGAGGGACCGGGTTAGCTGCCTGGGCCTGGCTAGCTGGTCGTTCATACTAATACAATTGGCAGTATTAGGGGGTGGGAAAGCCGGTGGGTGAGGATCGGACGTTGTGGACAGCGACTCCTACAGGTCGGTTGGTGCGCCTGTACAGCAGAATCAGGAAGTATCGGGGGCAGCGTGATGCAAGGCTTCGTCCACATTGCAGCCGACCACTGGGAGGCATGGTCTAGCAACGTTCGAGACAGGGGAGGGTAGAATTGGATAATACGAAATTGAAATGGGAGAAAAATAGAAAATGGGGAGAAAAAGTAGATAAAAAAAGATATAGACAACTGTGTTGGTTGAACAGAGATAATTGTGTTGGTTGAACAGAGATAATTGTGTTGGGTGAACAGATACAGATAATTGTGTTGGGTGAAGAGATACAGATAATTGTGTTGGGTGAAGAGATACAGATAATTGTGTTGGGTGAAGAGATACAGATAATTTGTTATGGTTTGTAACCGACCCCAATCGCACAACACAAGACAGGTATGAGAGTAAGCCAAGAACTGGGCATTTATTGAATAACAAAGAAAAACGGCACTGTCCCTTTAAGGGAGAACACAAAATACTGGATAACAAGAAGGGAAAGGTACAGTGCCTTTAAGAGGCAAGCTGGCTAAGGGGAAGGCTAAGGGAAGGCTAACGGAACAGGGCCAGGGCAAGGGAAGGGGCAGGAACAGGGAGGAACTAGGAGGACCGGACGGGAAGGACTAGGAGGACTAGAGAGGGGAGAAAGGGACAGAGGCCCGCGGAGGCGGGCTGGGGACAGGGAGGACTGGGAGGACTAGAGTGGGGAAACAGGGACAGAGACCCGCGGAGGCGGGCTGGGGAGTGGGAGGACTGGGAGGACTAGATAGGGAGGACTAGGAGGACTAGGGAAAAACAGGGTAAGGCCTTGGAACAGGGCGAGGGCTGGAGCTGCATACTGGGACAGAGAAAACAGGGTAAGGCCTTGGAAAAAGCATTAATGATGTTGCTGCTCTGCAGCTTCTCCCGGGATGGTAGTCTGGGGAAGCAGGTGGGAACATCAGAGCCGCTCTGCAGACTTCTCTCGGCAGATCTCCGAGGTGGGTAAACGGAACCGAGAGGGAGAGAGGGAGTGGGTTAACTCAGTGCAGTTGGAACAGAGCAGGTGACAGGAGAGGTGACTTGTAACCAAAAACAGGAGTTATCCAAGTGAGAGAATCTTCGGTGTATATACACACTGTGAGTAAACGTCCCAAACACAAATCCACGTGATGAATATCTTCGGTGTGTAAACACACAGTGAGTCAACGTCCCAAACACAAAACCACGTGATAAATATCTTCGGTGTGAAATCTTTTGGCGATGTTAAGGCCAAAATATTATCCCAATGAAAACAATCCAAAAAGGGCTAGCGCTGGGTGAGTGACTGTCTGATAAAAAGCAGGAAATCTTCAGTGTTATATAAACACACGAAAAACGGAATAGGATCAAAGACAGTCATAAAAACTCACCCAGGCGCTGTGCGTAAAGAGCGTTGGAACAGAACGGGGCGAGCGCGTCGCCACGGGGAAACGGGTTGTCCAAGCGGAGGTCTGAGTGGTGCGCGACTGCTTGGAGTACGCGCCGGTACGAAGGGCGCATCAGGCGCGGAGGTCTGAGGGGTGCACGCCTGGAGTGAAGAGCGCATCTGCAGCGTGGAGGTCTGGATGCGCGCCTGGAGTGAAGAGCGCATCAGCTGCGTGGAGGTCTGGATGCGCGCCTGGAGTGAAGAGCGCATCTGCTGCGTGGAGGTCTGGATGCGCGCCTGGAGTGAAGAGCGCATCTGCTGCGTGGAGGTCTGGATGCGCGCCTGGAGTGAAGAGCGCATCTGCTGCGTGGAGGTCTGGATGCGCGCCTGGAGTGAAGAGCGCATCTGCTGCGTGGAGGTCTGGATGCGCGCCTGGTTGGAGTGCGCGCCGGTACGGAGGGCGCATCTGGCGCGGAGGTCTGAGTGGTGCGCGACTGCTTGGAGTGCGCGCCGGTACGGAGGGCGCATCTGGCGCGGAGGTCTGGATGGTGCGCGACTGCCTAGTGTACGCGCCAGTACGGAGGACGCATCTGGAGTGCGTCTGCGCGGAAGAGCGCGCCAGGCTCTGAGGTCTGGATGGGCGTCTGCTGCGCGTCTGACGCCGGAGATGAAAACAGCATAAACAGACAGAGGACCTCCCGAAGGAGTCTTGGTGATAGAGAATATGATACCGAATGATACGGCATGTTACGGCACGACCCAACGAGGGACAGAGGGGAAGAGCCAGGTACTTAAAGCCCAAAGGGGTGCTAATTAGAATACACATCAGGTGCGGGAGGTAATTGATAATCGAACTAGAAGTGTGAGTTCGGCACCAGACCAATCAAACACATAATGACAGGTAGTACAAGGGTGTGGCTGCTGAGAGCAAACGAGAGTAACGAACGCGAGGGTGGGGGCTAGTGAGGTGAGTGCAATTGATAAACAGAAACTAAGGAAAGAGCGAGTAGGCTTAAAGGAACAGGGCGAGTAGGCTTAAAGGAACAGAGCGAGTAGGTGAGCAGCGGACAAAACCTCACAGTACCCCCCCCTCCACGGGAGCCACCCGGCGACCCAAAAATACAGACAGAGTGGCAGGGGACAAAACAAGGCAACAAACAAAAAGTACTGGGCCAAGCCAGCAGGGGAAGCCACAACAAAAGTGGGGCTAGCAAAAGAACAGGGTAGCTGAGGGTTAAGTAGGGTAGCCGAGGGGTAACTAGAGGAGCTGAGGGGTAACCAGAGGAGCTGAGGGGCAACTTGGGTAGCTGAGGGGTAACCAGAGGAGCTGAGGGGCAACCAGAGGAGCTGAGTGGTAACTAAAAGGAGCACCGGGAAAAGGGCTAGCAGAGGGAAGGTTAGCTGCCAGGGCACTGATAGCTACAGGGCCTATGCTAGCTGTACTGCTACATCAACATAGAGGCTGCGCTAGCTGCCGGAGCTAGGCTAGCAGAGGGAAAGGGTAGCTGCCAGGGCACTGATAGCTACAGGGCCTATGCTAGCTGTACTGCTACATCAACATAGAGGCTGCGCTAGCTGCCGGAGCTAGGCTAGCAGAGGGAAAGGGTAGCTGCCAGGGCACTGATAGCTACAGGGCCTATGCTAGCTGTACTGCTACATTAACATAGAGGCTGCGCTAGCTGCCGGACCCAGGCTGGCAGACAGGGCTGGACCAGCATGAGAGAACAAGCTAGCTGGAAGGACAGTCCTAGCTGTGGGGAAACTGACCTTGCTAGCTGAAGGGGCAGTCCTAGCAGTGTGAGAAAACTGACTTTGCCAGCTGAAGGGGCAATCCTAGCAGTGGGAAAACTGACCTTGCTAGCTGAAAGGGCAGTCCTAGCAGTGGGGAAACTGACCTTGCTAGCTGAAAGGGCAGTCCTAGCAGTGGGAAAACTGACCCTGCTAGCTGAAGCGGCAGTCCTAGCAGTGTGAGAAAAACCGACCTTGCTAGCTGAAAGGCCAGTCCTAGCAGTGGGAATACTGACCTTGCTAGCTGAAAGGGCAGTCCTAGCAGTGGGAAAACTGACCTTGCTAGCAGAAAGGGCAGTCCTAGCAGTGGGAGAAAACTGACATTGCTAGCTGAAAGGGCAGTCCTAGCAGTGGGAAAGCTACACAAAAAGTGGAGGCCATGCAGAGGGACCGGGTTAGCTGCCTGGGCCTGGCTAGCTGGTCGTTCATACTAATACAATTGGCAGTATTAGGGGGTGGGAAAGCCGGTGGGTGAGGATCGGACGTTGTGGACAGCGACTCCTACAGGTCGGTTGGTGCGCCTGTACAGCAGAATCAGGAAGTATCGGGGGCAGCGTGATGCAAGGCTTCGTCCACATTGCAGCCGACCACTGGGAGGCATGGTCTAGCAACGTTCGAGACAGGGGAGGGTAGAATTGGATAATACGAAATTGAAATGGGAGAAAAATAGAAAATGGGGAGAAAAAGTAGATAAAAAAAGATATAGACAACTGTGTTGGTTGAACAGAGATAATTGTGTTGGTTGAACAGAGATAATTGTGTTGGGTGAACAGATACAGATAATTGTGTTGGGTGAAGAGATACAGATAATTGTGTTGGGTGAAGAGATACAGATAATTGTGTTGGGTGAAGAGATACAGATAATTGTGTTGGGTGAAGAGATACAGATAATTTGTTATGGTTTGTAACCGACCCCAATCGCACAACACAAGACAGGTATGAGAGTAAGCCAAGAACTGGGCATTTATTGAATAACAAAGAAAAACGGCACTGTCCCTTTAAGGGAGAACACAAAATACTGGATAACAAGAAGGGAAAGGTACAGTGCCTTTAAGAGGCAAGCTGGCTAAGGGGAAGGCTAAGGGAAGGCTAACGGAACAGGGCCAGGGCAAGGGAAGGGGCAGGAACAGGGAGGAACTAGGAGGACCGGACGGGAAGGACTAGGAGGACTAGAGAGGGGAGAAAGGGACAGAGGCCCGCGGAGGCGGGCTGGGGACAGGGAGGACTGGGAGGACTAGAGTGGGGAAACAGGGACAGAGACCCGCGGAGGCGGGCTGGGGAGTGGGAGGACTGGGAGGACTAGATAGGGAGGACTAGGAGGACTAGGGAAAAACAGGGTAAGGCCTTGGAACAGGGCGAGGGCTGGAGCTGCATACTGGGACAGAGAAAACAGGGTAAGGCCTTGGAAAAAGCATTAATGATGTTGCTGCTCTGCAGCTTCTCCCGGGATGGTAGTCTGGGGAAGCAGGTGGGAACATCAGAGCCGCTCTGCAGACTTCTCTCGGCAGATCTCCGAGGTGGGTAAACGGAACCGAGAGGGAGAGAGGGAGTGGGTTAACTCAGTGCAGTTGGAACAGAGCAGGTGACAGGAGAGGTGACTTGTAACCAAAAACAGGAGTTATCCAAGTGAGAGAATCTTCGGTGTATATACACACTGTGAGTAAACGTCCCAAACACAAATCCACGTGATGAATATCTTCGGTGTGTAAACACACAGTGAGTCAACGTCCCAAACACAAAACCACGTGATAAATATCTTCGGTGTGAAATCTTTTGGCGATGTTAAGGCCAAAATATTATCCCAATGAAAACAATCCAAAAAGGGCTAGCGCTGGGTGAGTGACTGTCTGATAAAAAGCAGGAAATCTTCAGTGTTATATAAACACACGAAAAACGGAATAGGATCAAAGACAGTCATAAAAACTCACCCAGGCGCTGTGCGTAAAGAGCGTTGGAACAGAACGGGGCGAGCGCGTCGCCACGGGGAAACGGGTTGTCCAAGCGGAGGTCTGAGTGGTGCGCGACTGCTTGGAGTACGCGCCGGTACGAAGGGCGCATCAGGCGCGGAGGTCTGAGGGGTGCACGCCTGGAGTGAAGAGCGCATCTGCAGCGTGGAGGTCTGGATGCGCGCCTGGAGTGAAGAGCGCATCAGCTGCGTGGAGGTCTGGATGCGCGCCTGGAGTGAAGAGCGCATCTGCTGCGTGGAGGTCTGGATGCGCGCCTGGAGTGAAGAGCGCATCTGCTGCGTGGAGGTCTGGATGCGCGCCTGGAGTGAAGAGCGCATCTGCTGCGTGGAGGTCTGGATGCGCGCCTGGAGTGAAGAGCGCATCTGCTGCGTGGAGGTCTGGATGCGCGCCTGGTTGGAGTGCGCGCCGGTACGGAGGGCGCATCTGGCGCGGAGGTCTGAGTGGTGCGCGACTGCTTGGAGTGCGCGCCGGTACGGAGGGCGCATCTGGCGCGGAGGTCTGGATGGTGCGCGACTGCCTAGTGTACGCGCCAGTACGGAGGACGCATCTGGAGTGCGTCTGCGCGGAAGAGCGCGCCAGGCTCTGAGGTCTGGATGGGCGTCTGCTGCGCGTCTGACGCCGGAGATGAAAACAGCATAAACAGACAGAGGACCTCCCGAAGGAGTCTTGGTGATAGAGAATATGATACCGAATGATACGGCATGTTACGGCACGACCCGACGAGGGACAGAGGGGAAGAGCCAGGTACTTAAAGCCCAAAGGGGTGCTAATTAGAATACACATCAGGTGCGGGAGGTAATTGATAATCGAACTAGAAGTGTGAGTTCGGCACCAGACCAATCAAACACATAATGACAGGTAGTACAAGGGTGTGGCTGCTGAGAGCAAACGAGAGTAACGAACGCGAGGGTGGGGGCTAGTGAGGTGAGTGCAATTGATAAACAGAAACTAAGGAAAGAGCGAGTAGGCTTAAAGGAACAGGGCGAGTAGGCTTAAAGGAACAGAGCGAGTAGGTGAACAGCGGACAAAACCTCACAGTACCCCCCCCTCCACGGGAGCCACCCGGCGACCCAAAAATACAGACAGAGTGGCAGGGGACAAAACAAGGCAACAAACAAAAAGTACTGGGCCAAGCCAGCAGGGGAAGCCACAACAAAAGTGGGGCTAGCAAAAGAACAGGGTAGCTGAGGGTTAAGTAGGGTAGCCGAGGGGTAACTAGAGGAGCTGAGGGGTAACCAGAGGAGCTGAGGGGCAACTTGGGTAGCTGAGGGGTAACCAGAGGAGCTGAGGGGCAACCAGAGGAGCTGAGTGGTAACTAAAAGGAGCACCGGGAAAAGGGCTAGCAGAGGGAAGGTTAGCTGCCAGGGCACTGATAGCTACAGGGCCTATGCTAGCTGTACTGCTACATCAACATAGAGGCTGCGCTAGCTGCCGGAGCTAGGCTAGCAGAGGGAAAGGGTAGCTGCCAGGGCACTGATAGCTACAGGGCCTATGCTAGCTGTACTGCTACATCAACATAGAGGCTGCGCTAGCTGCCGGAGCTAGGCTAGCAGAGGGAAAGGGTAGCTGCCAGGGCACTGATAGCTACAGGGCCTATGCTAGCTGTACTGCTACATTAACATAGAGGCTGCGCTAGCTGCCGGACCCAGGCTGGCAGACAGGGCTGGACCAGCATGAGAGAACAAGCTAGCTGGAAGGACAGTCCTAGCTGTGGGGAAACTGACCTTGCTAGCTGAAGGGGCAGTCCTAGCAGTGTGAGAAAACTGACTTTGCCAGCTGAAGGGGCAATCCTAGCAGTGGGAAAACTGACCTTGCTAGCTGAAAGGGCAGTCCTAGCAGTGGGGAAACTGACCTTGCTAGCTGAAAGGGCAGTCCTAGCAGTGGGAAAACTGACCCTGCTAGCTGAAGCGGCAGTCCTAGCAGTGTGAGAAAAACCGACCTTGCTAGCTGAAAGGCCAGTCCTAGCAGTGGGAATACTGACCTTGCTAGCTGAAAGGGCAGTCCTAGCAGTGGGAAAACTGACCTTGCTAGCAGAAAGGGCAGTCCTAGCAGTGGGAGAAAACTGACATTGCTAGCTGAAAGGGCAGTCCTAGCAGTGGGAAAGCTACACAAAAAGTGGAGGCCATGCAGAGGGACCGGGTTAGCTGCCTGGGCCTGGCTAGCTGGTCGTTCATACTAATACAATTGGCAGTATTAGGGGGTGGGAAAGCCGGTGGGTGAGGATCGGACGTTGTGGACAGCGACTCCTACAGGTCGGTTGGTGCGCCTGTACAGCAGAATCAGGAAGTATCGGGGGCAGCGTGATGCAAGGCTTCGTCCACATTGCAGCCGACCACTGGGAGGCATGGTCTAGCAACGTTCGAGACAGGGGAGGGTAGAATTGGATAATACGAAATTGAAATGGGAGAAAAATAGAAAATGGGGAGAAAAAGTAGATAAAAAAAGATATAGACAACTGTGTTGGTTGAACAGAGATAATTGTGTTGGTTGAACAGAGATAATTGTGTTGGGTGAAGAGATACAGATAATTGTGTTGGGTGAAGAGATACAGATAATTGTGTTGGGTGAAGAGATACAGATAATTGTGTTGGGTGAAGAGATACAGATAATTTGTTATGGTTTGTAACCGACCCCAATCGCACAACACAAGACAGGTATGAGAGTAAGCCAAGAACTGGGCATTTATTGAATAACAAAGAAAAACGGCACTGTCCCTTTAAGGGAGAACACAAAATACTGGATAACAAGAAGGGAAAGGTACAGTGCCTTTAAGAGGCAAGCTGGCTAAGGGGAAGGCTAAGGGAAGGCTAACGGAACAGGGCCAGGGCAAGGGAAGGGGCAGGAACAGGGAGGAACTAGGAGGACCGGACGGGAAGGACTAGGAGGACTAGAGAGGGGAGAAAGGGACAGAGGCCCGCGGAGGCGGGCTGGGGACAGGGAGGACTGGGAGGACTAGAGTGGGGAAACAGGGACAGAGACCCGCGGAGGCGGGCTGGGGAGTGGGAGGACTGGGAGGACTAGATAGGGAGGACTAGGAGGACTAGGGAAAAACAGGGTAAGGCCTTGGAACAGGGCGAGGGCTGGAGCTGCATACTGGGACAGAGAAAACAGGGTAAGGCCTTGGAAAAAGCATTAATGATGTTGCTGCTCTGCAGCTTCTCCCGGGATGGTAGTCTGGGGAAGCAGGTGGGAACATCAGAGCCGCTCTGCAGACTTCTCTCGGCAGATCTCCGAGGTGGGTAAACGGAACCGAGAGGGAGAGAGGGAGTGGGTTAACTCAGTGCAGTTGGAACAGAGCAGGTGACAGGAGAGGTGACTTGTAACCAAAAACAGGAGTTATCCAAGTGAGAGAATCTTCGGTGTATATACACACTGTGAGTAAACGTCCCAAACACAAATCCACGTGATGAATATCTTCGGTGTGTAAACACACAGTGAGTCAACGTCCCAAACACAAAACCACGTGATAAATATCTTCGGTGTGAAATCTTTTGGCGATGTTAAGGCCAAAATATTATCCCAATGAAAACAATCCAAAAAGGGCTAGCGCTGGGTGAGTGACTGTCTGATAAAAAGCAGGAAATCTTCAGTGTTATATAAACACACGAAAAACGGAATAGGATCAAAGACAGTCATAAAAACTCACCCAGGCGCTGTGCGTAAAGAGCGTTGGAACAGAACGGGGCGAGCGCGTCGCCACGGGGAAACGGGTTGTCCAAGCGGAGGTCTGAGTGGTGCGCGACTGCTTGGAGTACGCGCCGGTACGAAGGGCGCATCAGGCGCGGAGGTCTGAGGGGTGCACGCCTGGAGTGAAGAGCGCATCTGCAGCGTGGAGGTCTGGATGCGCGCCTGGAGTGAAGAGCGCATCAGCTGCGTGGAGGTCTGGATGCGCGCCTGGAGTGAAGAGCGCATCTGCTGCGTGGAGGTCTGGATGCGCGCCTGGAGTGAAGAGCGCATCTGCTGCGTGGAGGTCTGGATGCGCGCCTGGAGTGAAGAGCGCATCTGCTGCGTGGAGGTCTGGATGCGCGCCTGGAGTGAAGAGCGCATCTGCTGCGTGGAGGTCTGGATGCGCGCCTGGTTGGAGTGCGCGCCGGTACGGAGGGCGCATCTGGCGCGGAGGTCTGAGTGGTGCGCGACTGCTTGGAGTGCGCGCCGGTACGGAGGGCGCATCTGGCGCGGAGGTCTGGATGGTGCGCGACTGCCTAGTGTACGCGCCAGTACGGAGGACGCATCTGGAGTGCGTCTGCGCGGAAGAGCGCGCCAGGCTCTGAGGTCTGGATGGGCGTCTGCTGCGCGTCTGACGCCGGAGATGAAAACAGCATAAACAGACAGAGGACCTCCCGAAGGAGTCTTGGTGATAGAGAATATGATACCGAATGATACGGCATGTTACGGCACGACCCGACGAGGGACAGAGGGGAAGAGCCAGGTACTTAAAGCCCAAAGGGGTGCTAATTAGAATACACATCAGGTGCGGGAGGTAATTGATAATCGAACTAGAAGTGTGAGTTCGGCACCAGACCAATCAAACACATAATGACAGGTAGTACAAGGGTGTGGCTGCTGAGAGCAAACGAGAGTAACGAACGCGAGGGTGGGGGCTAGTGAGGTGAGTGCAATTGATAAACAGAAACTAAGGAAAGAGCGAGTAGGCTTAAAGGAACAGGGCGAGTAGGCTTAAAGGAACAGAGCGAGTAGGTGAGCAGCGGACAAAACCTCACAGTACCCCCCCCTCCACGGGAGCCACCCGGCGACCCAAAAATACAGACAGAGTGGCAGGGGACAAAACAAGGCAACAAACAAAAAGTACTGGGCCAAGCCAGCAGGGGAAGCCACAACAAAAGTGGGGCTAGCAAAAGAACAGGGTAGCTGAGGGTTAAGTAGGGTAGCCGAGGGGTAACTAGAGGAGCTGAGGGGTAACCAGAGGAGCTGAGGGGCAACTTGGGTAGCTGAGGGGTAACCAGAGGAGCTGAGGGGCAACCAGAGGAGCTGAGTGGTAACTAAAAGGAGCACCGGGAAAAGGGCTAGCAGAGGGAAGGTTAGCTGCCAGGGCACTGATAGCTACAGGGCCTATGCTAGCTGTACTGCTACATCAACATAGAGGCTGCGCTAGCTGCCGGAGCTAGGCTAGCAGAGGGAAAGGGTAGCTGCCAGGGCACTGATAGCTACAGGGCCTATGCTAGCTGTACTGCTACATCAACATAGAGGCTGCGCTAGCTGCCGGAGCTAGGCTAGCAGAGGGAAAGGGTAGCTGCCAGGGCACTGATAGCTACAGGGCCTATGCTAGCTGTACTGCTACATTAACATAGAGGCTGCGCTAGCTGCCGGACCCAGGCTGGCAGACAGGGCTGGACCAGCATGAGAGAACAAGCTAGCTGGAAGGACAGTCCTAGCTGTGGGGAAACTGACCTTGCTAGCTGAAGGGGCAGTCCTAGCAGTGTGAGAAAACTGACTTTGCCAGCTGAAGGGGCAATCCTAGCAGTGGGAAAACTGACCTTGCTAGCTGAAAGGGCAGTCCTAGCAGTGGGGAAACTGACCTTGCTAGCTGAAAGGGCAGTCCTAGCAGTGGGAAAACTGACCCTGCTAGCTGAAGCGGCAGTCCTAGCAGTGTGAGAAAAACCGACCTTGCTAGCTGAAAGGCCAGTCCTAGCAGTGGGAATACTGACCTTGCTAGCTGAAAGGGCAGTCCTAGCAGTGGGAAAACTGACCTTGCTAGCAGAAAGGGCAGTCCTAGCAGTGGGAGAAAACTGACATTGCTAGCTGAAAGGGCAGTCCTAGCAGTGGGAAAGCTACACAAAAAGTGGAGGCCATGCAGAGGGACCGGGTTAGCTGCCTGGGCCTGGCTAGCTGGTCGTTCATACTAATACAATTGGCAGTATTAGGGGGTGGGAAAGCCGGTGGGTGAGGATCGGACGTTGTGGACAGCGACTCCTACAGGTCGGTTGGTGCGCCTGTACAGCAGAATCAGGAAGTATCGGGGGCAGCGTGATGCAAGGCTTCGTCCACATTGCAGCCGACCACTGGGAGGCATGGTCTAGCAACGTTCGAGACAGGGGAGGGTAGAATTGGATAATACGAAATTGAAATGGGAGAAAAATAGAAAATGGGGAGAAAAAGTAGATAAAAAAAGATATAGACAACTGTGTTGGTTGAACAGAGATAATTGTGTTGGTTGAACAGAGATAATTGTGTTGGGTGAAGAGATACAGATAATTGTGTTGGGTGAAGAGATACAGATAATTGTGTTGGGTGAAGAGATACAGATAATTGTGTTGGGTGAAGAGATACAGATAATTTGTTATGGTTTGTAACCGACCCCAATCGCACAACACAAGACAGGTATGAGAGTAAGCCAAGAACTGGGCATTTATTGAATAACAAAGAAAAACGGCACTGTCCCTTTAAGGGAGAACACAAAATACTGGATAACAAGAAGGGAAAGGTACAGTGCCTTTAAGAGGCAAGCTGGCTAAGGGGAAGGCTAAGGGAAGGCTAACGGAACAGGGCCAGGGCAAGGGAAGGGGCAGGAACAGGGAGGAACTAGGAGGACCGGACGGGAAGGACTAGGAGGACTAGAGAGGGGAGAAAGGGACAGAGGCCCGCGGAGGCGGGCTGGGGACAGGGAGGACTGGGAGGACTAGAGTGGGGAAACAGGGACAGAGACCCGCGGAGGCGGGCTGGGGAGTGGGAGGACTGGGAGGACTAGATAGGGAGGACTAGGAGGACTAGGGAAAAACAGGGTAAGGCCTTGGAACAGGGCGAGGGCTGGAGCTGCATACTGGGACAGAGAAAACAGGGTAAGGCCTTGGAAAAAGCATTAATGATGTTGCTGCTCTGCAGCTTCTCCCGGGATGGTAGTCTGGGGAAGCAGGTGGGAACATCAGAGCCGCTCTGCAGACTTCTCTCGGCAGATCTCCGAGGTGGGTAAACGGAACCGAGAGGGAGAGAGGGAGTGGGTTAACTCAGTGCAGTTGGAACAGAGCAGGTGACAGGAGAGGTGACTTGTAACCAAAAACAGGAGTTATCCAAGTGAGAGAATCTTCGGTGTATATACACACTGTGAGTAAACGTCCCAAACACAAATCCACGTGATGAATATCTTCGGTGTGTAAACACACAGTGAGTCAACGTCCCAAACACAAAACCACGTGATAAATATCTTCGGTGTGAAATCTTTTGGCGATGTTAAGGCCAAAATATTATCCCAATGAAAACAATCCAAAAAGGGCTAGCGCTGGGTGAGTGACTGTCTGATAAAAAGCAGGAAATCTTCAGTGTTATATAAACACACGAAAAACGGAATAGGATCAAAGACAGTCATAAAAACTCACCCAGGCGCTGTGCGTAAAGAGCGTTGGAACAGAACGGGGCGAGCGCGTCGCCACGGGGAAACGGGTTGTCCAAGCGGAGGTCTGAGTGGTGCGCGACTGCTTGGAGTACGCGCCGGTACGAAGGGCGCATCAGGCGCGGAGGTCTGAGGGGTGCACGCCTGGAGTGAAGAGCGCATCTGCAGCGTGGAGGTCTGGATGCGCGCCTGGAGTGAAGAGCGCATCAGCTGCGTGGAGGTCTGGATGCGCGCCTGGAGTGAAGAGCGCATCTGCTGCGTGGAGGTCTGGATGCGCGCCTGGAGTGAAGAGCGCATCTGCTGCGTGGAGGTCTGGATGCGCGCCTGGAGTGAAGAGCGCATCTGCTGCGTGGAGGTCTGGATGCGCGCCTGGAGTGAAGAGCGCATCTGCTGCGTGGAGGTCTGGATGCGCGCCTGGTTGGAGTGCGCGCCGGTACGGAGGGCGCATCTGGCGCGGAGGTCTGAGTGGTGCGCGACTGCTTGGAGTGCGCGCCGGTACGGAGGGCGCATCTGGCGCGGAGGTCTGGATGGTGCGCGACTGCCTAGTGTACGCGCCAGTACGGAGGACGCATCTGGAGTGCGTCTGCGCGGAAGAGCGCGCCAGGCTCTGAGGTCTGGATGGGCGTCTGCTGCGCGTCTGACGCCGGAGATGAAAACAGCATAAACAGACAGAGGACCTCCCGAAGGAGTCTTGGTGATAGAGAATATGATACCGAATGATACGGCATGTTACGGCACGACCCGACGAGGGACAGAGGGGAAGAGCCAGGTACTTAAAGCCCAAAGGGGTGCTAATTAGAATACACATCAGGTGCGGGAGGTAATTGATAATCGAACTAGAAGTGTGAGTTCGGCACCAGACCAATCAAACACATAATGACAGGTAGTACAAGGGTGTGGCTGCTGAGAGCAAACGAGAGTAACGAACGCGAGGGTGGGGGCTAGTGAGGTGAGTGCAATTGATAAACAGAAACTAAGGAAAGAGCGAGTAGGCTTAAAGGAACAGGGCGAGTAGGCTTAAAGGAACAGAGCGAGTAGGTGAGCAGCGGACAAAACCTCACAGTACCCCCCCCTCCACGGGAGCCACCCGGCGACCCAAAAATACAGACAGAGTGGCAGGGGACAAAACAAGGCAACAAACAAAAAGTACTGGGCCAAGCCAGCAGGGGAAGCCACAACAAAAGTGGGGCTAGCAAAAGAACAGGGTAGCTGAGGGTTAAGTAGGGTAGCCGAGGGGTAACTAGAGGAGCTGAGGGGTAACCAGAGGAGCTGAGGGGCAACTTGGGTAGCTGAGGGGTAACCAGAGGAGCTGAGGGGCAACCAGAGGAGCTGAGTGGTAACTAAAAGGAGCACCGGGAAAAGGGCTAGCAGAGGGAAGGTTAGCTGCCAGGGCACTGATAGCTACAGGGCCTATGCTAGCTGTACTGCTACATCAACATAGAGGCTGCGCTAGCTGCCGGAGCTAGGCTAGCAGAGGGAAAGGGTAGCTGCCAGGGCACTGATAGCTACAGGGCCTATGCTAGCTGTACTGCTACATCAACATAGAGGCTGCGCTAGCTGCCGGAGCTAGGCTAGCAGAGGGAAAGGGTAGCTGCCAGGGCACTGATAGCTACAGGGCCTATGCTAGCTGTACTGCTACATTAACATAGAGGCTGCGCTAGCTGCCGGACCCAGGCTGGCAGACAGGGCTGGACCAGCATGAGAGAACAAGCTAGCTGGAAGGACAGTCCTAGCTGTGGGGAAACTGACCTTGCTAGCTGAAGGGGCAGTCCTAGCAGTGTGAGAAAACTGACTTTGCCAGCTGAAGGGGCAATCCTAGCAGTGGGAAAACTGACCTTGCTAGCTGAAAGGGCAGTCCTAGCAGTGGGGAAACTGACCTTGCTAGCTGAAAGGGCAGTCCTAGCAGTGGGAAAACTGACCCTGCTAGCTGAAGCGGCAGTCCTAGCAGTGTGAGAAAAACCGACCTTGCTAGCTGAAAGGCCAGTCCTAGCAGTGGGAATACTGACCTTGCTAGCTGAAAGGGCAGTCCTAGCAGTGGGAAAACTGACCTTGCTAGCAGAAAGGGCAGTCCTAGCAGTGGGAGAAAACTGACATTGCTAGCTGAAAGGGCAGTCCTAGCAGTGGGAAAGCTACACAAAAAGTGGAGGCCATGCAGAGGGACCGGGTTAGCTGCCTGGGCCTGGCTAGCTACAGGGCCTATGCTAGCTGCAAGGGCTGCATTAACATAGAGGCTGTGCTAACAGCCGGGGCTAAGCTAGCAGACTAGGGCCATGAAGAGGGACTGGGTTAGCTGCCTGGGCATGGCTAGCTACAGGGCCTATGCCAGCAGCAAGGGCTGCATTAACATAGAGGCTGTGCTAGCAGCCGGGGCTAAGCTAGCAGACTGGGGCCCTGCTGAGGGACTGGGTTAGCTGCCTGGGCATAGCTAGCTACAGGGCCTATGCCAGCAGCAAGGGCTGCATTAACATGGAGGCTGTGCTAGCAGCCGGGGCTAAGCTAGCAGACAGGGGCCCTGCTGAGGGACTGGGTTAGCTGCCTGGGCATGGCTAGCTACAGGGCCTATGCCAGCAGCAAGGGCTGCATTAACATAGAGGCTGTGCTAGCAGCCGGGGCAAAGCTAGCAGACAGGGGCCATGCTGGTAGTAGAGGCCTAACAAGCTGCAGGGGAGCCAACAGGGCTAACAGGGAAGCTAACAGGGCTAACAGGGAAGCTAACAGGGCTAACAGGGAAGCTAACAGGGCTAACAGGGGAGCTAACAGGGGAACTAGAGGGAACAAGAAAAAAAAAGGCAAACTCAACATACACCGTCTGTGCTGGCTGGGGTCGTCGATTGGTCGGGTCGTACTGTTATGGTTTGTAACCGACCCCAATTGCACAACACAAGACAGGTATGAGAGTAAGCCAAGAACTGGGCATTTATTGAATAACAAAGAAAAACGGCACTGTCCCTTTAAGGGAGAACACAAAATACTGGATAACAAGAAGGGAAAGGTACAGTGCCTTTAAGAGGCGAGCTGGCTAAGGGGAAGGCTAAGGGAAGGCTAACGGAACAGGGCCAGGGCAAGGGAAGGGGCAGGAACAGGGAGGAACTAGGAGGACCGGACGGGAAGGACTAGGAGGACTAGAGAGGGGAGAAAGGGACAGAGGCCCGCGGAGGCGGGCTGGGGACAGGGAGGACTGGGAGGACTAGAGTGGGGAAACAGGGACAGAGACCCGCGGAGGCGGGCTGGGGAGTGGGAGGACTGGGAGGACTAGATAGGGAGGACTAGGAGGACTAGGGAAAAACAGGGTAAGGCCTTGGAACAGGGCGAGGGCTGGAGCTGCATACTGGGACAGAGAAAACAGGGTAAGGCCTTGGAAAAAGCATTAATGATGTTGCTGCTCTGCAGCTTCTCCCGGGATGGTAGTCTGGGGAAGCAGGTGGGAACATCAGAGCCGCTCTGCAGACTTCTCTCGGCAGATCTCCGAGGTGGGTAAACGGAACCGAGAGGGAGAGAGGGAGTGGGTTAACTCAGTGCAGTTGGAACAGAGCAGGTGACAGGAGAGGTGACTTGTAACCAAAAACAGGAGTTATCCAAGTGAGAGAATCTTCGGTGTATATACACACTGTGAGTAAACGTCCCAAACACAAATCCACGTGATGAATATCTTCGGTGTGTAAACACACAGTGAGTCAACGTCCCAAACACAAAACCACGTGATAAATATCTTCGGTGTGAAAACACACAGTGAGGCGATGTTAAGGCCAAAATATTATCCCAATGAAAACAATCCAAAAAGGGCTAGCGCTGGGTGAGTGACTGTCTGATAAAAAGCAGGAAATCTTCAGTGTTATATAAACACACGAAAAACGGAATAGGATCAAAGACAGTCATAAAAACTCACCCAGGCGCTGTGCGTAAAGAGCGTTGGAACAGAACGGGGCGAGCGCGTCGCCACGGGGAAACGGGTTGTCCAAGCGGAGGTCTGGGTGGTGCGCGACTGCTTGGAGTACGCGCCGGTACGAAGGGCGCATCAGGCGCGGAGGTCTGAGGGGTGCACGCCTGGAGTGAAGAGCGCATCTGCTGCGTGGAGGTCTGGATGCGCGCCTGGAGTGAAGAGCGCATCAGCTGCGTGGAGGTCTGGATGCGCGCCTGGAGTGAAGAGCGCATCTGCTGCGTGGAGGTCTGGATGCGCGCCTGGAGTGAAGAGCGCATCTGCTGCGTGGAGGTCTGGATGCGCGCCTGGAGTGAAGAGCGCATCTGCTGCGTGGAGGTCTGGATGCGCGCCTGGAGTGAAGAGCGCATCTGCTGCGTGGAGGTCTGGATGCGCGCCTGGAGTGAAGAGCGCATCTGCTGCGTGGAGGTCTGGATGCGCGCCTGGAGTGAAGAGCGCATCTGCTGCGTGGAGGTCTGGATGCGCGCCTGGAGTGAAGAGCGCATCTGCTGCGTGGAGGTCTGGATGCGCGCCTGGTTGGAGTGCGCGCCGGTACGGAGGGCGCATCTGGCGCGGAGGTCTGAGTGGTGCGCGACTGCTTGGAGTGCGCGCCGGTACGGAGGGCGCATCTGGCGCGGAGGTCTGGATGGTGCGCGACTGCCTAGTGTACGCGCCGGTACGGAGGACGCATCTGGAGTGCGTCTGCGCGGAAGAGCGCGCCAGGCTCGGAGGTCTGGATGGGCGTCTGCTGCGCGTCTGACGCCGGAGATGAAAACAGCATAAACAGACAGAGGACCTCCCGAAGGAGTCTTGGTGATAGAGAATATGATACCGAATGATACGGCATGTTACGGCACGACCCGACGAGGGACAGAGGGGAAGAGCCAGGTACTTAAAGCCCAAAGGGGTGCTAATTAGAATACACATCAGGTGCGGGAGGTAATTGATAATCGAACTAGAAGTGTGAGTTCGGCACCAGACCAATCAAACACATAATGACAGGTAGTACAAGGGTGTGGCTGCTGAGAGCAAACGAGAGTAACGAACGCAAGGGTGGGGGCTAGTGAGGTGAGTGCAATTGATAAACAGAAACTAAGGAAAGAGCGAGTAGGCTTAAAGGAACAGGGCGAGTAGGCTTAAAGGAACAGAGCGAGTAGGTGAGCAGCGGACAAAACCTCACATAATTGTGTTGGGTGAACAGACACAGATAATTGTGTTGGGTGAACAGATACATATAATGACGTCTCTGCACACCCCTACTAAATACACACCCTATGACCCCTACGCTCTGCATCTTCTGGCCGCCTGAGACCCACTCCTCTTTGGGCTCCTGGGAGAGTCATCGAAAGCGAAGCAGGCTATTCTCGGTCCTCGCTCCACAATGGTGGAACAAACTTCCCACCACATTCAGGACAGCGGAAACCCCCCCCCCCGATTTTCCGCAGTCAACTAAGAACACACTTCTTCAATCAATATCTAAATGTAAAAAATAAATAAATTCTTCTTACCGTCTTTTACTATTATGTACTTTGCTACTATGTATTTCTTACTACTATCTACTATGCTAATATGTCTATACTACTATGCACTGAGAGTGTAGCACTCAAGTTCAACGCTGTTTGATGAATAATACCACTTACCCTTAGCCGCCAGAGGTGGTTACACTTCCTGCTGACTTGACACAATTTGCAAGTCACTAAAAGCGTCAGCTAAATGACTAAATGTTGTGTCTGGAGAAGACGGTAAGCGCATTTCCCATAATGTTGGCACGTTCAGAACAGAGGGAGACCTATTCGTGAGTCCCCAATATGGTTAAAGGAACACGCCAAACATTTTGGGAAATTAGCTTACCGTCTTCTCCAGAGAGAGACAAGAAGATAGATACCAGTTTCCTCTCTGTGCGTTCAGTAGAAAGCTATCTGGCTGCACGTTAGCCTAGCTTAGCACAATGAATGGAAGCGGACATGACCGGTTAGCCTAGGCATTGTCCAACACCTCTCCCGAAGGCTAACCGGTCATGTCCGCTTCCATTCATTAGATTCAAGATTCATGATTCAAGACGTTTATTTGTCACATACATACCAGGGCATACAGTGAAATGCGGGTGGCCTTTGATAATACAATAGTAAATAAAATAAGTAGAAGATAATAAAATAGACATAAAATAGACATGATAAAATATACATGTTAAAGTCCTGAGATAAATGCAATACACTGTTAGCTACAAATGAAGGCACTGGGTCCTATGTACACTACTATACAATATACAGTTTTTACTCTATTATCCTTATCCTATACTTGCTATTTCTAAACTATACTATACAAGAACCACAACAGTTCTTCCCTTAAAGTGACCTTTTTTCCTCATTCCTTTAAAGTGTCCTTTCCATATAGCGCACTGAGTCGCGAAGCGGTCGCCCCGGGTTCGTTTCCCAGTCCCGGTGGCCATTTGCCGCATGTCTTCCCTACCTCTCCTCCCCTTCTCCCTCTCTCCTCTATCGGTCCTGCGTGGCCAGAAAAAGCTGTGAAATTCTAATAAAGATAATAATAAATAAAATAAAAAGTCCCCTGTACCCTGCATAATAATAATTGTTAGACTAGAAGTCTTTATTTGTCATGCAGTTTAACACACACACGCGAGATGGGCGACCGACAGGAACACACACACACATGCACTGAGTCGCCGATGAAATGTCTCTCTGCACTTTTCCCATCCCGTCGTCCTTCCCCCCCAAGGGCAGCCGGGAGCAGATAGGGCGTCAACGTGAGCCGCGCCCCGGGGACCAATCCAAGTGCTCCTGTCCGTCTTCGTCAAGGACGCCACAGCGTTAGCGATCTGTTGTGCATGTTTTTCCATTGGGTTTATCTTATCGGGGGGGGGAACCCTTGCGAGCACGGGGAGAACATGCATACTCCACACAGAAAGGCCTGGGAGATACCCCACCTGAGTACCTGGCATCGCGGAAACCTGGTCCCCAAGCGGGAATCGAACCCTGGACCTTCTTGCTGTGAGGCGTGCCTTGCTGTGAGGCGATACCCTGTATCTATCGGGTATCAGTTCTGCAGGATCTTCCAGACAATTCTCGTCGGGTAGTTGGACCGGCAGGCGTTTGAAACACGGGACCGCACCGCAGCGACAGCTCCATCTGCGGAGCCCGTTACTGGTTCGAACCACTTGACTGCCGCTGAGTGGGAATTGAGAGAGAGACATTGGGACCTATGACCTTTCCGTTGTGGAAAGCACAGCGGGCGCCGCCCCTCCGAACGCATCAGCGAAAAGGTCAACGTGCAATTATGGTCGGAAATTATTGTCGAGGCGGCAGACGACAATCAAACAATCAACAGCGATTTTTTTTCGTATGTGTCAAATGAAATAGATGCCAGTTAAGTAAAGCGTGTGACATAATGCAATGGTAGATAACACGAACACACACTTTACTAACACAGACACACACACGAACACACACTTACTAACACAGACACACACACAAACACACACTTACTAACACAGACACACACGAACGAACACACACTTACTATAAACGTTACACTATAAAAACAAACTGGATAGTTGATATAAGTTGATATATGAACTGGATAGTTCATACAAGCCATTCTCCCTTTCTGTGTGTGTGTGTGTGTGTGTGTGTGTGTGTGTGTGTGTGTGTGTGTGTGTGTGTGTGTGTGTGTGTGTGTGTGTGTGTGTGTGTGTGTGTGTGTGTGTGCGTGTGTGTGTGTGTGTGTGTGTGTGCGTGCGTGCGTGCGTGCGTGCGTGCGTGCGTGCGTGCGTGCGTGCGTGCGTGCGTGCGTGCGTGCGTGTGTGTGTGCGCGCGCACGTGCCCGTCCCAACTCTGGTCTTTGGCAAGTTTGATATTATTTACTATTTACTGAGGATGGCCAGATAATGTTGATATTTAAACATAAAAAATAATTATACAGAGAGAAGCTTCAGCAAGTACAAAACGCTGCTGACCGACAAAAGAGAATCCCTCACTGAGGAAAACACAGGCCTAACCATCATGTATCACAATGGTGTTGTCAGCCAGAGATATGGAGAAGCATGAACCTTTAAAGGACATCTCTTTGAAATAAATTTCATTTGCAGTTTCTTTCTGATTTCTTTTAAACAAATTATTATTTTGTATTATTTAACTATTTAATTATTATTTAGTTATTGCATTGCACTGGCAGTTGAACTGCATTGAACTGAACTGAATTGAAAAAAATGAACCTCATAACTGAACTGGCGCTGAACATTGAACTACACTGGCACTGTTTGCAGATGTACTGTTATTAAAGTTAGTTAAAAACATAATTTTGTATTGTTTTTTTGGGTTAAATCCAAAGAAAAAAATATAAAATCAGAGAAATCCGAAAACAGTAACAATTTAAAACCGAGAAATCCGAAAAAAAGATAAATCCATATCCGAAAACAGGAAAAGATAAAAACAGATTTCATAGGGCCCTAGTTAAGGTGAGTTAATAAATTCACTCTGCTCCGCTCTGATGAACTGACTCTTTGGTCAGAGCGTCCAGCGTGCACTCTGAGCCCTCAGAATTTCCTAACAACTTGAGCGCGCTCGCTCTGACACTGGTTGTAAATAGTTATGAGTGTTGTATGTGCCTCCCTGTATTGTAAATAGTTCATATGTGTGTTGTCACTACTGTATGTATAATTGTAAATAAGTAAATGTATGTGTTGTAAATAAATATTGTTAATATTTATTTACCTAATTTATGTGCAATCGTTTCATTTCAGCTCAGTGTAGAGAAATGCACTGATAGTCCGATACTAGTCCCCCCCCCCCCCCTGAAAAAAAACCTAGGGGAAACACTGCACACACTTACTAACACAGACATGCACACATACAGTACAGACACTTACTAACACAGACACACACACATACAGTACAGACACTTAACACAGACACACACACTTACTAACACAGACACACACACATACAGTACAGACACTTAACACAGACACACACACTTACTAACACAGACACACACACATACAGTACAGACACTTAACACAGACACACACACTTACTAACACAGACACACACAAACACACACACTTACTAACACAGACACACACACATACAGTACAGACACTTACTAACACAGACACACACACTTACTAACACAGACACACACACATACAGTACAGACACTTACTAACACAGACACACACACTTACTAACACAGACACACACACATACAGTACAGACACTTACTAACACAGACACACACACATACAGTACAGACACTTACTAACACAAACACACACACTTACTAACACAGACACACACACTTACTAACACAGACACACACAAACACACACACTTATTAACACCAGTGATGCCACAGATTACTTGTAAAAGTAATCCGATTACTGATTACTGATTACTCCTTTAAAAAGTAATCCAAGTTACTTTACTGATTACTTGATTATCAGAGTAACTTAGTTACTTTGAAAGTAACTAGGTTACGAAGTCGTCGTTCCCCCAACAGTTTTTTTTAAACGCTTTATTGAAAGTGCATAAATTGTTTTTAACTTGTTTCTCTGCACATAACGTAAATTGTTAAACTAGTGCTTCAGCTTCTGTACCATCAAGTATGGTAAAGCAACAGTCTATGATGCTCACAGCATTAGAGCAGCCAGCCAGTGGTTTTACAAAACCAGTGTATCCATTCACATCTAACAAATGCAGGCTGAACTATTCAATTATATCAACTGTAACTATTAAATTGTTTTTATAAATGTCTCTCTATAAACATACAAGCAGTCTCTCTTTAACATGTAAATTAACTGTAAATCTGGCAAATAAGAGCTTTTCTCTCTCTCTCTCTCTCTCTCTCTCTCTCTCTCTCTCTCTCTCTCTCTCTCTCTCTCTCTCTCTCTCTCTCTCTCACCCCTCTCTCTCTCTCTCTCTCTCTCTCTCTCTCTCTCCCCTCTCTCTCTCTCTCTCTCTCTCTCTCTCTCTCACCCCATGCCTCTTTCTCTCCAACCCCACCCAGACAGCCTACATCTCTAATATAATAATAATAATAATAATAATAATAATAATAATAATAATAATAATAATAATAATAATAATAATAATAATAATAATAATAATAATAATAATAATAATAATAATTATTATTATTATTATTATAATATAATCCCTTCTCTCCCTCTCTGTGTGTATGTGTGTGCGCGTGTGTGCGTGTGCTTGTGCTTGTGTGTGTGTGTGTGTGTGTGTGTGTGTGTGTGTGTGTGTGTCTCTCTCCCCTCTCTCTGTCACTCGTGTTCTCCCACCTGAAGAACTGTGGGAGAGCATTAGAGCAGCCAGCCAGTGGTTTTACAAAACCAGTGTATCCATTCACATCTAACAAATGCAGGCTGAACTATTCAATTATATCAACTGTAACTATTAAATTGTTTTTATAAATGTCTCTCTAGTCTTCTTGCGGTTTCACTTCGTTTAGACAAGCGTTTTGGGGTGGAATTCTCAGACGAATGCAGACGAGGCTGTAACAACGGAGCCCTGCTGTCAGACGATTGGCGCATATGTCACATGACGTGCTGTGAAGACCCGCCCTACTCTGCCTCTGATTCGCAGACTGTGGATGGGGAATGTGATTGGGCCAAAGCAGAGTCACTCACAGACAGAGAGTCCAGTCACGCCGCGAGGACACATTCTTGTGTAACCCTTTCACTGCCACACCACGTCACTCCCAAATAAGAAAAACAGCTCAAAAATGTATTTTTGACTGTCGAAAACGAAATAAAATACTGCATTCCGCATGCATTATGAATTTATGATGAGATAGTAACGAAATAGTAATGCACAGCCACTTGGACAAGTAACTGCAATCAGATTACTGGCTTTTAAAGATTAACGCGTTAGATTACTATTTTCGGGGGAAAGTAATCAGATTACAATAACGCGTTACTTAGTAACGCGTTACCGGCATCACTGATTAACACAGACACACACAAACACACACACTTACTAACACAGACACGCACAAACACACACACTTACTAACACAGACACGCACAAACACACACACTTACTAACACAGACACGCACAAACACACACACTTACTAACACAGACGCGCACACATACAGACACTTACTAACACAGACGCGCATTACTAACACAATGGCAGATAACGCAAACACACACACACAATTACTAACACAGACACGCACACACGCACACACACACACACGCACACACACACACACGCACACACACACACACACACGCACACACACACACGCACTTACTAACACACGCACGCGCGTCTCAGTTAATGGATATCCCCTCGACGGTGGAGGCTAAGTGAATTATCCTGCCATCTCCGTGCTGGTGAGTGAGCCACACCAGATGAACACGCGTTGACAGAAGCTGCACTTCCTGGAAGATAGTGCACTCTCCTCTCCCTCTCTCTCTCTCTCTCCCTCTCTCTCTCTCTCCCTCCTCCATCTCCCCCTCTCATCTATCCATACAGCTAACCACCAGACAGCCGGATCGATACGCGTCCGTGCAACTCAGCCTTTCAGGGTCTGTGCTTTCAGCGTCGTGTGGCCTATTGACGGAGGGGGCGGCAAATGTCAGAGTGCTCGGCTTACTCGTCCCTCGCGGGAGACGGGCGAAGGTCAGGGATTATGAGTTGGTCAAGAATGGTTAAGAATTGAACCCTCGCAGCCGCGGCACAACCGTAGAGCCGTCTTGTTGCCTGGCATTCCTCTGGATAAGCCCGTGTCTTTGCTATAGTCGTAAAAAGTCTATCCAAATCACTTAATGGTTGGTTAATGTGATGTGACACACGAGAAGGTACTCAGCCTACCGCTGCTGTCTTTAACTATGAATGCAATGAAGCTTGAAAACGGAGTTATAATGGTTCTTCTTCTTCTTCGTCGGAGGTCCTCGTTATCGAGTTGTGTTGGACCGCAAAAGTGGAGGACGTGCCAACTCAGACGATACGACCAAAGAGGCTGGATAAAGGAAGAGAGAAGACAGGCGGGAAAATTAACACAAGAGGCGATGTCCCCGCTGCTGTAAATAAAATATTTTTTTAATCAAAACTAGCCTACCCTAGTTTTTCATAAATTGTCAAAAAAGGTGAAATATGTCATCAGTACTATGTAAAATAAAAAGGTCCACTGAAGGACATTGAGACCCTAAACATGACCAATCTGTTGCTCAATCAAATAAGCCTCCTATCCTTTTACTGGTTTAAACTATTTTACATTTTCATTCCATTCATTTCATCCCTTGTCTGCGTGATTTTCCCCGAGCTGGTAACGGAAGTGGCTAGGGAGTTCCACAAGTTAGTTTGAACTTCCTATGAACCTCGTTTTATTATTTATGTGAGAAAAGAAAATGGCTACAGCTTCACCAGTTTGTATTTTTTTTATATGTTTTTGACACATATGTCACCAGAGGAGTCGGAGCAGGGTCAGACCCACTCCTATATAACCCCAGGGGTTCACGGGTTCAGCGTCAACAGGGATGTACAACATTATTGTCTAATTCCCGCTCATGAGCTGTTCTTTCTAACCACCAGGGTACCCTCTATCACCCCAGATAGTAGGCTACAGTATAATACCATTGTCTTCCTCTTCTCTGCATTGAACATTGTATATACAGTATGTATATACTGAACACTTTTGTCTACGTACCTGACTTCTATTTTATACTTGCTATTAGTGTTGTCAAAACTATCGAAGTATCGATACATATCGATACTGAATATTTAAAAAGGCTTCGATACTCATTTCCCGAAGTACCGATACTTTCTGCAGTATCGGTACCACCAGCTGGCGAGTGTTCTACCGCAAGTTGTTGACGCGCTGTTCAGAGCGCTCAGCGTGCTTGCCCCCCCGGCTCCTCCGAGTCCAGCCCTCCCCCTCACAGAGTCACAGAGAGCCGTCTTCTTCAGTTAGTAAACAAACATTTTAGCTGAAGATGGTAAATGCAGAGCCTCCGCAACTTGTGCTTGTGGATAAAGAAAGCAGCAGAAGTGCTGTTTGGAGGTACTTCGGGTTTCAAGTAAACAACGAAGGACAAGCTACAAATGCCCCAATGCTATTTGCAAGCGGTTATAGCAGTGCCAGCGCCGATCTCCATAAAGAAATGAAAGAGGTTCGTGACAGCTGCTCTTTCAACGTCACTGTGACTGAAGCATTAAACCATTAACTCTAGTTTAATACATGATACGTTGTCTACTGATGGCGCATAATATCAACAGCTGCTTCGTTGTAACGTTACAGCTACCAGCTAAAGTTAGCTCCCTTAGCTTAGCTGGCCACAGTTATAAATACTGCATTGGAAACGGAGTAACGTTAACGTGTAAACGTTATGTCGAGGTCATACAATACTACAGTCGACATAAGGTTAACGTTACCCCGTTTCCACCAAGTGTTTAAATAGCAGCAATCTTGTTGAAAATGTAACATTACTAAAATGCTCCGAGCATAGCCTCTCTGTCTCTCTCTGTCTCTCTCCATCTACTGCTACCTCTCTCTCGCTCTCTCTCTCTCTACCGCTACCTCTCTCTCGCTCTCTCTCTCTCTCTCTCTCTCTCTCTCTCTCTCTCTCTCTCTCTATCTACCGCTACCTCTCTCTCTCTCTCTCGCTCTCTCTCTCTCTCTCTCTCTCTCTATCTACCGCTACCTCTCTCTCTCTCTCTCTCTCTATCTACCGATACCTCTCTCTCTCTCTCGCTTGCTCTCGTTATCTTTAAATAAAAACTGTTACTAACTGTTCAGTTTGTGAGGTACATGCAACACAGATTACAGTGTTTACATCTGTCTGCTTGAGAAAATACCATGTTCTGCATTTGCAATAAAAATGATTGAAGTGAGATGAACAGTTATTTTTAAATGTGTGATCTAAAGATAAACAAAGGGTTTTAAAAGTGTTATATTTATCTTCTCTTATAGTACCAGACTCGAAGCTGAGGAGAATCAACCAGCAACAAAAGCTAAATTTGTTTAAAAAAAATATATATATATATATATATATATATATATATATATATATTTTTTTTTTTTTTTTTTTTGGTATCGAAATGGTATCGAAGTATCGATACTTTTCAAGGTATCGTATCGAAGTCGAAATTCCAGTATCGTGACAACACTACTTGCTATACTTATTTTATACTTATCTATTTCTGTCTAGCACAGTCTCTGGAGCGTAACAGAAAGAAGCATTTTGTATAAAAGTATTCTGTACTTCTGTATGACAACTAATAAAGAAACTTGAAACTTGAACTTGAACTCTCGTATTTGTATTCA